>NW_012115021.1:3233020-3276613 GCF_000951035.1 Colobus angolensis palliatus
TTCTTCTTCTTCTTCTTCTTCTTCTTCTTCTTCTTCTTCTTCTTCTTCTTCTTCTTCTTCTTCTTCTTCTTCTTTCTTCCTCTCCTTCTCCTTCTCCTCCTCCTCCTCCTCCTCCTCCTCTTGTCTTTTTTGAGACAGCCTCCCACTCTGTCACCCAGGCTGGAGTGCAGTGGTACAATCATGGCTCACTGCAGCCTCGACCTCCTGGGTCCAAGCGATCTTCCCACCTCAGCCTCTTGAGTCTAACTGAGACTACAGGTGTGTGCCACCACACCTGGCTAATAGTTATACTTTCTGTAGAAATGGGATTTCACCATGTTGCTCAGGCTTGGTCTTTTTCTTCTTGATCTTTAAACGTTCTTTATATATGTGAGGGAAATTAGTGCAAAAAGGAACTTCTTTTGTAACCTGAAAGGGAAATTTTAAAACTGGGAGAGATAAACACATAATCAACTAAAAAGCTGAACTTTTTCTGCTACTTAGCAGGAGGGAATATGAGGATTAGGTCAAATATAGGCACATAAATGGAATGGTTTTTTGTTTTCTTCTTTTTTCACATGAAAGTATAGTGTGAGCAGAGCTGTAACTCACTACATATGACTGAGGTGCCAGAAAATTTCAAATCCAATGGGCTTTCACCCTGGGCTTCCTGAAAGTGAGATCTACTACTGAGATGTAACAAATTTGCCAGCCAGCTCCTTTCTTAAGAAAAAGATGAGGATGTGATCTCAAAATGAAAAATCCGAAAGAAGAAAACATATGTCTAGTTCTTAAATGCGTTAACTAGAGGCATGATTAGAGGATAGCTATTAAGTATCCCAAAAGCCAGGTGTTTCATAACGAACAGTAACATTCTCTTGGCCCTCATTTGAATTTTGGGGGTATGTTTAAAGTAGAAAAAAGCAGTAGAAAGATATGGAGCTCGAACTACTGTGTCTAAATAAACATCTTGCAGCAATGATAACTTGGGAATGTTCTGAATTTAGAGTTAGAGCATCCTCGGTAATGTTATTATGCAGAATCTGCACTGGTATTCTCTTTGATGGGGAGTAAAAGTGCAACAGGAAAATAAATTAGCCAGTCTAAGCAAAGGCAGCTTGATTCTTCCCTTGAATCTTTGCTGGGGCTGAGGTGACCTGCAATAACAATCTCCTGTAGAGATTGTGTCAAGTTCCATTCTCAACCTTGGAAAGAGACAGCAACACCAGTGGAGGCAGCCACATGAAATGACCCCATGGTGATACCCAGCAGGCTGCTCAAGCCAGCCCTGTCTGCAAGGAAGAGAAGAAAAAGGTGAGCAGAGAATCCAGAGGTGATGCTGACTGCAGCTTCAATGGTGTGACGAACAAAACCCGATTGGAGTGGGTACAAGAAACAGGAGAGCAAGTGAAGATGGTAAGTAGAGGCAACTCATTCCAGCACTTTGGGTGTGAAAGGAAGTGGAAAATTATAGCAATGGCTGGCATTGGATGCAGAGTTGAAGGAGGCATGTGTGTGTGTTTAAGTCATGAAGATACTATAGCACGTTTGTAAGTTGGCCCAGCTTTCTCTGGCACAGAGGGGGAAATTGCTGACATAGGAGAGAATTGCTGGGGTAATTCCTTGAGCAGATGAGTGAGTAGGACCAGCTTCATGGGCCTGCATCCTGTGCAGGCTTCCAGGGCCCCAGACCCCTTGTGCTTAATGTAATGCTCCGTCACTGTCTTCAAAGTCTACATAACCTTCCCTTTGTAAGTGGAGTCTGATGAAACACAGAGGCAAGTGCCAGGGGGCCTGGAGCCTCAGCTTACACATAGCCTTTGCCTTCCCACATGTCTCCAGGACAAGTTCTTGGCCACCTGCTCCCCAGATCTTTGGTGGCCCAGGCATCATCTGGCCTCCTTCTCCCTGGCCTTGCCCTACCAGCTCACTGTCCTATGCCCAGGGTTGACTTGGTGAGGAAAGGGGGAAAGGCCTGATTTCTCATGTTTTTCTCCCCCCACCGCCCACCAGTGGAGTCTGGGCATGAGGGTGGTCTGGCTCAGGTGCACACCCTGGGGCATCCCAAGGCAGGGTGTGATGGTGCCCATCCTGCCCCAGGTTGGCAGTGCCACAGCATGTTTGGGAAGCTTAACAGAGGTTGTATCTTGGTGGGGGAAAGCCTCTCACCCACCCTCAATCCAAGTACCTAGTGTGCCCTGGCACAGAGGTTTAACACTTCCTAAGGGTCATCCATCTGCCATGGGAAACCTGGCTTGAATTCCTCAGAGCTCACCCATCTTGGTACAGCAGACATCTATCAGGCCCAAGTGTGTACAGTAAAATGTATGCTAATAATGATGTAAACATTCCATTTTTTCTTTATCTAGAACGACCTCGAATAGCAAATAAAAGCACAATGACAAGTAGAGGGTGAGAGAGAGAGATAGAGAGAGAGAGAGAAACGAAAAAGCTCCATATTTTAGCACTCCCCCCAGCCTTTTAAACAAAGCAACCCACATTTTCTTTATTATTATTATTATTATTATTATTATTATTATACTTTAAGTTCTAGGGTACATGTGCATAATGTGCAGGTTTGTTACATATGTATACTTGTGCCATGTTGGTGTGCTGCACCCATCAACTCGTCAGCACCCATCAACTCGTCATTTACATCAGGTATAACTCCCAGTGCAATCCCTCCCTCCTCCCCCCTCCCCGTGATAGGTCCCGGTGTGTGATGTTCTCCTTCCCGAGTCCAAGTGATCTCATTGTTCAGTTCCCACCTACGAGTGAGAACATGTGGTGTTTGGTTTTCTGTTCTTGCGACAGTTTGCTGAGAATGATGGTTTCCAGCTGCATCCATGTCCCTACAAAGGACACAAACTCATCCTTTTTTATGGCTGCATAGTATTCCATGGTGTATATGTGCCACATTTTCTTAATCCAGTCTGTCACTGATGGACATTTGGGCAACCCATATTTTCATTCTGCACTGGGTCCCACAAATTATGTAACCAGCACTGCACATCATTAAAACTTCAAATAAACTGAATACTTACTATGTGCCAGGCACTGCACCAAATATTTTCACATAAATGATTTCATCTGATTCTCCTGGAATTCCTGCCCTAATGACACTATTCTTCAAGCTAAGGAAGTATATCCTTGTGCATGCAAGATGGTTAAGGAGGGATAGGAACTCAGGTCTGTCCAGTGTCCTGGGTAGCACTTTGAAATTCTCCAGCCAGCAGAAATGATGCATCATGAGATAAGCCTTTATCTTAATATTACCTTTCCACTTTTAAGTTACCTATTAATCTCTAAAGACTTCCGTTTTTCCACCTTTCCTTTAAAAATTTATAAGGTCCTAGGGGGCTTTGCAGTGGCATGGTGCTGCCAGGTGGCAAATGTTAGACAGATGTTTTTGGCAGGAACAGAGAACGCGTGAGATGGCCTGATGTGCCCTTTTTCCTGTCCAGTGGCATGCTGGTAAATATTGACCAAACAGTTCTTGGTGTTAAAAGCCTCATTTGTAGCGTTTGCCTACTTCTGTGATGTAAATACTCCCAGCATGGCTGATTTCAAGCTACCAAGGCCATGAGGAGTCAGAAAGGGGTGCACAACAGCACAGCATTAGATAATGTTTCTACCATATTGATACAATATACATTTAAAAACCTTGGAAGCATAGAAAATATCAAATACAATAAAGTAAAAAATGATGAGCTTTGAGTATTTGGTACCTTTGCTTTTAATATAATTTATGTAATTGTATGTTTATTTAATTTACCTTTTAATAATGGCTCTGCTTAACAATCAGCTCACATTCGCTTTCCTTCCCTGTTGGTCTGAAGAGTATGGTTAGATCCCTCCTGCTCCTTCCTCCAGCTCAGAGAGAACTGATTCTGCCCTGCCCATGGCTTGAGGGACTGCCAAAGTACCACCTCTGTGCAGCCACCTGAGCCTGACCCCAAGGCTAAGGAAGGGCTCCTTTTCCTTGGGTTCATTTTCTTTCTTGCCATCCACATGCAAGAGAAAAGAGTCAGAACCCCAGAGCGGGAAGGACCCTAGGAAGATGCTGGTTCCTTGACCATTTCCAGAGATCTGGAAATGGAGTCCCAGAGAATGCAAGGGGCTCACACCCTGCACACTGGACACCTGTGGGCCTCGAGGACCTTGGGCAAGCTGCACTACTTTCCCTCATGCAATCAATACAGTGTTTGCATTTCTATTCTGTGTCGGGTACCATGCCAGGTGCTGGAGACTCACCAGTGACAAACCTGCCAGGGAGCCTGTGTAGAGGGCAAGAATTAAGAGTTCACTCTCAGGTGTGTTAAATAGAACACTACATTGATTCTAATGTAGTGTTGGAATCTACATTCCAACAGATTTTGGTCTGAATCTTCGCTCTGCCACTTGGCTGCATGACAACTCACTTCAGTCCTCTGAGCCTCAGTTTCTTCTTTGCTTATATGGAGATAACAATACTTTCCTGGGGAGATTGGTGTAGAGCTTTAATGGGGGCCATGTGAATGCATCAACCTGGGTAAGTGAGAGCATACTGTATGATGAGAGAAGAGAGGTACCAATAAATAGGAACATTTGGTTGTTCCTGCAGTCTGCCTTGTGTCCCAGGTCACCCTGAACGATGTCGGATGCAAGCTCTAGAACCCATTTGCCTGTTCTGTCTTCTAGGGAGCAGGCAGGGGCCCAAGGTAGGCAAGCCCCATTTGGCTTCCGCCTGGGCCCCATCATCTTGCCTTGCAACCACCACATTCCTGAAGACCCTACCTATCCTGCTCTACCACATGTGTCTCCTGGGGGCCTCCACCCACACACTCCCTCAGTGACAGCAGCCTTGACAAAGGCAGCATGCCCTTCGTCCTTAACCCCCTGCTACAATCTGCGTGGCTCAGCCCTGTCCAACTGTGGAAGCCACTGGCCCCAGTGCTGAGCACGAACATCATAGACACTCTGCCTGTCCTCTTGCCGAGTCTGAGAAACCCCAGGAAGAAGAGCATTTCCAGGAAGTAACTGCAGCCACACTGTGGTCAGGACTTTCTGAAGCTCAGTATTTTGGAGGAGCACATGCCGTCCCTCACAAGCAAGATGCCCTGCCTGTCTGCCACCCATGACATCATCTTCAGGCCCCAGAGTCACTTACAGAAGCACAGGCAGACCCAGATACACCTTAACAACAGATGGCTATCCTCCAAGTCTGGTAGAAGAGAGGCAGCCTTTTGGGGAGGAGACAAGGTTGGAGAGACCCTCAGAACAGAGGGCAGGGCAAAGCCAGAGCCAGAGGGAAGCTGATGGGACATCAGAGAGACCTCCTTCTCCAGGCATCAAGGGTGCAGGGTAGTGTCCAAAGTCTTTTCACATTTGTCCCTTGCTGCCAAGAACTTAGACATGAAGTCAGAAGTTGTTCCCTAAGTCCACATTTAGAAACTGCCAATGGGAAAGCCACTTTGGACTCTAAACATGACTTCCCCTCAGTTCCTCCTGGTGTAAGGTGTCAGAGCAGAAGTCCAGCTGCCAGCAAGCCTTGGCTGCTGCAGTGGCAGTAGGTGGCTTCCTTGAAGGAGTCCTGGGACACCAAGGCCTCTGAGGGCAGTCTGAGGAAGTGTGAAATCATGGATTCAGGCTACTTGTCCCACTCTGGGACCAGCTTCTGGTCCCCTCCAGGCCCTGCACAGTGGCCTGAGCATGGTACTGAGTCTGAGGGTGAGTGAGCTCAGGGCTGAGACCTGAAGGTGCCAGAGTTGAGGAGGGTGAGCATGTGGCTAGCCTGGAGCTAGAAAAGAAACAGTCGGAGGATTGCACCTCCAGGCTCAGTTGCCAACCTGCATCTGGACAGCATTTGGCCCTGCAAAACCATCTTGTCCAAACTGAGCAATATTGACCTCCCCATTCTCTACACCTACAAGGACCCCTTCCATTTTGATATCTGAGTGCTGGAGCCCAGTGAGAGGAAACACAGCACCTTCCACTTGGCCCACTCCATCTTCACTTTAGTGAATACATCTTGGCCCCTCTTCTTTCACTCTGTCCCCACACAACTCTCCACCACCGTGGAATGCATGCCTATCACCAGGAGCAGCTCATTATCCTTCATCAAAAGTGCCAGGACATGGCAGGATAGAGAGCCAGACCCTGCAGAAGCCTGCCTTAGGAGGAAGCCTCTGAGTCCCAGACTCTACATGGCTCAGTTGGGCTACAGCTTGGGGCTGACCTTGATGGGTGTCCCCAGTAGTCATCCTTGGGCCCTGGTCAGTCATGCTGCCATGAAGGGCCTGCCTTTTGCCCACTGAAAATATCCTGACCACCATGGAGAACCTTAGTGGGAAGAGAAATGCCACAGCCAGAGGGAGCTAAAGATGTTTTCCCTGGAGAAGAGCAAATACGTAGGGATGAGACATTCAAAAGAAACCACCAGAAAATGAAAATAAAATCAATCACCACAGAGTCAAGAAGGCGAGGGAGGTGAGACTGAGCAACAGGAGAGAAGTGGACTCACGGTCACAGGCAGAGGCAAGAAGGGCAGGGTGCAGGCCAGTCAGGGGATGAGAGATACTCCTGTTTGTGGGCACACCATCTTCCCTCCTGGGGCCACTTCTGTTGGGGTGAAGATGGGCTTTGAGGAGAGTCGGTTGGCCTAAGAAGTTTCCTTGATCATGGTGTCTCCCAAGCAGAGGGAGGGGATGGCCAGAATATTAAGTATCGACCAGTCCAAGGTGAACACAGCCACACATACCCCTCGCCCTAAGCTGCAAAGATTTCCCCCATCCCCAATTTGGGCAGTAAGAGTCCTCTGCTTCCTCTAAATGGGAGGTTGGAGCCAGGGTGTCACCTGCCACCAGCACCTGATCCTCAGAGAGGTGATCCAGAGACCCCCAGGCTGGTTTTGCCAGACCCCAAGCAGGAAGGAGGCTCCCATGGTGATGGGAAGCAGGGAGTTGATCAGGGGGCCCAGGCTATTCTGAGACTGCCAAGCTGTAACTGTAGCAAATTCTAGCCCATGAGTACAAGCTCCCCTCAGAGAGGAAGAAATTGAAGATAGGGCAGCTGAGCAGTCGATAGAAACTAGAACCTCTGAAAGCGGGAGGCAAGAGAGAAGAACCCAGATGGCTCCAGAGAGGACACCACCCCACTGTCTCAGAACCGGGACAGTGACCCCAGGGAGAAGACAGGGAGATGCACTAAAGTACTGACTGCATGGAGGGTAAGAGAGGTGGACCAACAGACACGTTCTTGGGGTCCTTTGGTGTCTCCTTAGCTGCTTCTTGGATTGTCCTGAGGCTTTCAAGGCTGGGGAAAAGGAACCTCTATTTCATTCTGTGTCTGTGGTTACCAGGCAGTGTCTCAAGTCTCTAGGTGAAAGCAGCTCCCAGGCGGCCACCTAGCCTTGACTTCCTGGGGTTCTTTCATCTCTAGAAGACAATGACTTCCTTAAGATTCTTCCTTAAGTTACCTCAGGGAGAGACCCACTTACCCTGCTAGTAGCCCCAGAGGCCCGATTAAGGCCAGGATGCCCTCTGAGGGAGAGGCTACCCTAAGAAACAAGCATCCTTTGTTGGGTCCAGGCTGGGACCTGTCTTCCAACCCAGCCATAGACAGGACTAGTTTTATGGATATGTGACTTGTGTTCAGAAGGGTCCTGTGCTTACTTTAGTGCTCTGATGTTGATGTCTCAAAATTCTTAATACATTTTGAGTAAGGCACCTAGATTTTTCTTTTGTACTGGGTAGCCAGGTTTGCAAGGAAGGATGGGATCCAGGGCACAAGTGAGAGATTGGCCTTAGCTAGGAATGGACGATCCTTCCATAGTAGAAGAGGGGAAGGCACAGTTGCAGGTAGGTTGGTGGATGTGGTAGTGGAAAGCTGAAGGATTTCCCTCTGACTGCTTTTAGTTTTCCAGTGAAATGAGAAACAAGGTCTTCCTGTGAGAATGAGGAAGGGGGAGAAGTGTTTGCGGTTTGAAGAAACAGGGGAAAGTGTGAAATGGTCGATAAGGGTGAGCTAAAGGGGTGTTTCTCAATATCTGGGATAATTCATGGGCTCCTCAGGTAGCACTGAGTTCACTTGGTGTCTCAGATGGTCAACTGGGCTGGAAGTCCTTCCTGGCCAGTTGACAACCAGGCTGCTGGAGCCAAACTTGACAACAGTTGTTCAGCTTGGGGTAAGAGCTTCAATAAATAGACCCACCTAACTGGGATGTGGGATGGTTGAACTGGCCTGACAGCCCCCAACAGTCCCCAAATGGGAACACGCTATCATCAAAAGTAAACCACTGAAACTGCTCTTATCAACAATGTTAATGGTGTCCATGTTGCCAAAGCCTATGGTCATTCTTAGTCCTCATCTTACTTGGTTTACCAGCAATAGTGTTTCTTATTTAAGACTATTCGGTCTCTGAGGCATTATCCCCTTAGTTTGCCTTTTTATTTACTGGCTTTGCCTCCTCACTATCCTTTACTGCACTTCCTTATCTTCCCAATCTCTAAGCTTCGGAGTGCCCTCAGACTTAGTCTTCACATATCTCATTCCCTCTCACTCCCTAAGTAATTTTATCCAGGCTGATGGCTGAAAACACCACCTATACACCAATGCTTCCCAAATATGTATTTCTACTTCAGATCTCTTCTAAACTCCATTCTTGTATATTCACCTGTCCACTAAACATCTTCTCTTGGAGGCCTGATATGCATCTCAAACTTAATGTATAAACCAGAGCTACTGATATCTCCCACAAACCTTCTCCCCTGCAGACTTTTCCCTCTCCGTTAAATGGCAACTGCGCCCTTCCAGTTGTTCAGACAAAAAATCTTGGTGGCATTGGTTGACTCTTTTTTTTCTCGCATAATCTGCATCCTATCCATTAACAGATGTTATTGGCTCTACTTTCAAAATACATCCCCAGTCCAACCTCTGTCATATCTATTGCTGCCACAGTAGTCTAAGCCACCAGAATCTCTGGCTGGGATTGTAGCATTCACCTAAATGAGCCCTCAGTTTTGCTATTCTTGTCCCCCATAGACTATTCTTACACAACAGCCAGAGTGAACTTTTTAAATGTAGAACAGAACATGTTATCCTGTTCAAAACTAGAGAGTGGCTTCCCAGATAACTTGGTATAATAATTTGAAGTCATTCCTATTCTTCTATCAGGCCCTATGTGAATGAATGACCTACCTATCTCCTTCCTCACTTAACTCATCTCCTACCACTGTCCTTATTACTTATTCCACTTGACCTACTATCCTTCTTGCTGTTCTTCGAACACTTCAGGTATGCTCCTGCCCTGGGGTCTTTGCTCTTGCCTTTTCCTCTGTTTAGAACATGCTTGCCTAGATATCTAATATGACTTACTCCATCACCTTATCCAGGTCTCTGCTCAAATGTTACTTTATCAGAGAGGCATTTACTGACCATCCCTCATCATTCTCTATCACTTTAACTTACATCATTTTTCTTTATAGTTCTTATCATCACCTAATATATAATAATTTGTATTTGGTTATTGTCTACTCCAACTAGAATGTAAGCTTCTTTATCATCATAGTGTCTATATCAATGCTTGGCACCAAGTAAGGGTTCAACAAATATTTGTTCACTTCTAACTTAAATGTTGATTGGGCAGAGCCTAGGTCATCTGCCTGCTCTCCAGGTGCAAGGGATGTTGGGAGAGTAAGTTCTGACTTTTACATTGAGGAGGAAAGTTCCTAAAACCTAGAAAGGATCTTCAAAAGTTGCTGAGTAGCCACAACTTTCCTACAATCACAATCACAAATTTTCTCATATTTGTGAGGAAATCTGAGTACAGACTCTTTCTAGAGTTTTCTAACGTCCACCTAATCTTTTTTAATCTACTACATCCAAACGAATAGCTGTTCTCCCACCTTTTTTTCCCTCCAGCAACTTGCCTTAAAGAAGTCTATCCAGTAACTCCCAGGCTTTTATGGTCATTTTCATTAATTCGGGTCACTTCAAATTACAAAATTCTGGTGACAACTACAAGCATAAGCAGAATTGGAAACAAACTCAACTCACTCTTGGCTAAATATACAACTCAACCAGCAGGAGCAGAAGTATCCTGGCATCTTAGAGAGTAGCCCTCTACCTCTGAGCAGCTGCAGGCCCCGGGCATCAGTATTGCTTCCAGTGGCTAATATTGATTGATTAGGTGAATCAATTAAGTGGAGAAGGATTAAGAGAGCTTCTGCGTGCTTTACTTATTACTATTATGAGGAAAATGACTTTACTTGTAGTGTCTATGTGGATTCCCTTTTGACATTGGACACATTGGGTTCTTATGTGCCCCCAACCCCACACTCAGGGAAAGACTGCTTCTTTTTTCTTTCAGAACCCTTTGCTGACACATCAACCTATTGGTTCCTGGAGGAATCATTTGCACTTCCAGATTAATTCTGAAACAATACGATTGCAAGGAGGAAACACGTTTGGCGTAGATAAATTATATAGGTATATAAAACTTATTATTTAACCAGGACACATTTGAGGTGAGTAAAGGGGGTACTACTAAAAAGTAGGATAGCAGGTGTAAAACTTGGGACGTCTGTCTTGACAAACCAAGACATCTGCTAACCCTGATACATAGAATACTCCCACAAAGGCTATCTTCTACAAAGCTCACAGAGAGGCTTGTAGGGATTGTCAACAAGGTGAATGTTGCTTATTACATGCATGTGAGAGAATGCAGTGATTTGGGGGATTAAGATAAACAATTTTGGCATCCCAGAAGAACAGACTGCCTGTGACAGACACACAAGGATAATACAATCCTATCTGGTAAGATTCTGTCCCATATCTGGAAAACCAACATCTGGTTCTGGTTCCAAACGACTGAGTTCTGGTATGTACTTGGACTTTGCCAGCCACGAGAGTTGGAAGGTCACTGGATACCACTTTGTTTATGCCTGAAATGCCATACTCTGCCATTGCATTGTGCATTGTATAACTCCAAGATTGATGAGGTGTACCTGGACCAATGGTTTGAGTCTTCCCTGCCCAGGTGCCAGACTATGTGAGTGAGTGTGCTTTCACATGATTTCAATCCCAGCCATTTGCATCCATCTGAGAGATCCTGAGCCAAAACCTGCCCAACCAAGTCACTCCTGAGTTCCTGACCCACAAAAACTGTGAGAGATAATAAATGATTGCTATTGTTTGAAGCCATTAAGTTTATGGGTGATTTGCTATGCATTAATGAATAACTAGAACAAGTACCTATGTTCTCTCAACAGAGTGTCCAATGATCAATGGATTTTATACGTTAGAACTTTAAAGGAGAGGTCAATGCTGAAGATAATAATTTAGGGAGAATCTGCATATACATGGTGGTTAGAAAGGCTGAAAATGAAACCAGATGCCCATTCATTCATTCATTTAAAAGGTTAAGAAAGATGGTCAGAGAGTTAGGTCTTGATTTCCAAAGCCCCCCTTTCTCATTGCTTTCCTCTGTATCATTGGTCATTGTTTGTTAGTGTCCTTGCTGCTTTCTCTTCATTCCTCAGTCCTTTAAACTTTGGAGTTCCTAAGCTCAGACATAAGCTACTTCTCTCCTATACTTACTACCTAGGCAATCTTGCCTAAACTCATAAGCATTTCCGTCCATGTGCTGATGACTCCTCGCTTTGATTCTCCAGATCTAACCTTTCCTCTTCACTCCAGACTCATGTTTTCCACTGCCTGTTGTAGATCTCCACTTGGAGGTCTAGGAATCTCAAACTCAGGATGTCCAAAGCCACACTCCCAACATTCCCCAAAAACATGCTTCTCCTGCAGTCTTCCCCATTTCAGGAAGTAAATCCATCATCCAGATGGCTCAGGAAAAACTTTGGAGCCATTTTTGGATCCCTCCATTTATTTCACGTTTGATTCAGCAGCAACCCCTTTTGGTTTGACCTTTAAAATACACCCAGAAACCACCCACTTCTCACAATTTCCATCACTTCCTCCCTAGTCCAAGTCACCATCGACTTCCATCTGGTGGATGACAGTGATGAGGAGAGATAGTGAGTGGTACAGCCAGAAGATAATGATTCTCAAAGGAGGAGATTTTAAAAGATTTGGATTAAATCAAACTTTTTATTCAAGACAATTATAGATTCACATGCAGCTAATAAATAATACAAAGAATAATAGTTTCCTCCAATGGTAATTAATGTCTTGCAAGACTATAGTACAATATTACAACAAAGATATTGACATTGATATAGTCAAGATACAGAACATTTCCATCACCACAAGGATCTCTCATATTGCCCTCTTAAACCACACCCACCTCTCTTCCACCTCTCCACCTCATCTGTAACCACTGGCAACAACTAATCTGTTCTAAGTTCTAAAATTTTGTCATTTCAGAAATGTTATATAAATGGTATCATACAGCCTTTAATCTTTGGGGATTGGCACTTTTTTTTTCGCTTAGCATATTTCCCTGGAAAGTCATCCAAGTTTTTGTGTGTCTCATTAGTTCATTCCTTTTTATTGCTGAGTAGCACCATAGCCTGCTTAACCATTCCCCTGTGGTAGGACATCTGGGTTGTTTTCAGTTTGGGGCTA
The DNA here is from genome assembly GCF_000951035.1 of Colobus angolensis palliatus. NCBI lineage: Eukaryota > Metazoa > Chordata > Mammalia > Primates > Cercopithecidae > Colobus > Colobus angolensis. The sequence goes on from NW_012115021.1 coordinate 3,245,570, forward strand.
TTATGAATAAAGAGACTATGGACATTCATGAACAGGTTCTTGCATGAACATAAGTTTTCATTTTTCTGGGATGGGTGCCCAGGAGTACAATTGCTGAATCATATGATAGTGGCATGCTTCATTTTTAAAAATTACCAAACGATTTTCCAGACTAGCTATGCCATTTTACATCCCCACCAGTAGTATATGAACCATCCGGTTTCTCTACATCCTTGTCAGTATTTGCCAGTGTTTGGTGATGTCACTGTTTTTTATTACCATTCTGATAGGTGTAAGCATATCTCTTTGTGGGTTTAATTTGCATTTCCCAAATGGTTCATGATGGTGAACATCTTTTCTTGTGAGTATTTGCCATCTGTATATCCTCTTTGTTGAAATGTCTGTTTATGTCTTTTGTCCATTTTATAATTGGGTTGTTTGAGGTTTTTTAATGTTAAGTTTTGAGTTCTTTCTATATTCTAGGTACTAGTTCTTTGTTGGATATGTGGTTTGCAAATATTTTATCTTAGTCTATAGCTTGTCTTTACCTTCTTCTATAGGGTTTACACAGAACAAAAGCTTTTATGTAGATTGAGTCCAATGTATCCATTTTTCCTTTTATGGATCATATCACACTTTTGGTATCAAGTTTAAGACTTCTTGTCTAGCTCTAGAGCTCAGACATTCTGCTATTTTTAAAACAAATGTATTGTAATTTTACATTTTGTATATAAGTTTATGATCCATTTTGAGTTATTTTTTGTATAATGTGGTAATGTGCGAGGTTTAGGTCGAGGTCCTTTTTGTTTGTTTTGTTTGCTTATGGATGGTCCAGTTGCTCCAGCACCATTTGTTGAAAATGTTATCCTTCTTCTTTTGAGTTGTTTTTGCACCTTTGTCAGAAATCAGTTTGGCATATTTATATGGGTCTATTTCTGGGATCTCTATTCTGTTTCATTGATCTATGTAACTCCAACAAACGACACTGTTCTAATTACTGTAACATTAATACTAGGTAAAGTTATCCTCCCACTTTATTCTTCTTGCCCCAAACTGCTTTAGCTACTATATAGTTCCTTTGTCTTTCCATATAAACTGTGAGATAATCTTGCCTATAACTAAAAAATAAATCTTTCTGGGATTTTGATGGGAATTCTATTAAGCATGTATATAAATTTGGTGAGAATTGCAATCTTTTCTATGTTGAATCTTTCAACCCATGGACATGATATGTCTCTCCATTTATGTATATCTTGTTTTATTTCTTCATCAGTGTTTTATAGTTTGAGGATACAAGTTTCATATTTTTTTTTTTTTTCAAGACAGAGTCTTGCTCTGTCACCCAGGCTGGAGTGCAGTGGCGCAATCTCAGCTCACTGCAACCTCTGCCTCCCAGGTTCTCTTGAACCTGGTAGTAGCTGGGACTACAGGCCTGTGCCACCACACCCAACTAATTTTCATATTTTTAGTAGAGATGGGGTTTTACCATGTTGCCCAGGCCGGTCTCGAATTCCTGGCCTCAAGTTATCTGCCTGCCTCAGCCTCCCAAAATGCTGGGATTACAGGTGTGAGCCACCATGCCCAGCCCTCATACATGTTTTGTTAGATTTACACATAGTATTTAACTTTTATAGCAATTGCAAATGGTATTGTATTTTAAATTTTGGTTTTCATATGTCCAATGCTAGTATATAGAAATGTGATCGACTTTTATATGTTTTGTCTTGTATCCTGCCACCTTGCTAAACTCATTTATTCTAGGAATATTTTGTAGATTTCTTAGGACTTTTTCACATAGACAATCCTATGATCTGCAAATAGGGACAGTTTCACTTCTTCCTTCCCGATGTCTGTGCCTTATATTTCTTTTTTGTTTCTTACTACCCTGGCTAGAACTTTTGGCACTTTGTTGAATAAGAATGGTGACAGCAAACATTTTTTTCTGATCTTAGAGGGTAATCAGTCAGTCTTTCATCATTAAATATAGCGGTAGTTGTAGTTTTTTGGTAGATGTTCTTTATCAAGTTGAAGAAATTCTCCCTCTATTGCTAGTTCAGAGATTTTTCTTTTTATCATGAATGGGTGTTGAATTTTCAAATGCTTTTCCTACATCAATTGATATGATCCTGTGAGTTTTCTTCTTTAGCCTGTGATTATGGTGGATTACACTGATTGATTTTGAATTTGAACCAGACTTGCATCCTTGGAATAAGTCCCACTTTTTCATGGTGTATAATTCTCTTTTTTATATGCTGGTGAATTTATTTGCTGAAATATTTTTAAAGTATTTTTATATCTATATTTGCAAGAGATAGCATTACTTTTTTGGTACTGTCTTTGGTTTGGTATCAGGGTAACACTAATTTAATAAAAACAATTGAGAAAAGCGCTCTCCTTCTATTTTCTGTACGAGATGGTTAGAATTAGTGTTAATTCTTTTTTGTTTTTTGAGATAGAGTCTCATTCTGTTGCCCAGGCTAGAGTGCAGTGGTGTGATCTGGGCTCACCGCAACCCCTGCCTCCCAGGTTTAAGCGATTCTCCTGCCTCAGCCTTCCAAGTAGCTGGGACTACAGGTGCACGCCGCCATGCTGGGCTTATTTTTTGTATTTTAGTAGAGATGGGATTTCACCATGTTGCTCAGGCTGGTCTTGAACTCCTCAGCTCAGGCAATCCACCCGCCTCGGCCATGCTTGGGAGCCACTGTGCCCCGCCTGATATTGGTAATTTTATTTGTCACTCTTTTTTATTTTTCAGTCTTGCCAGAAATTTGTCAATTTTACTGATTATTTCAATTCTTTAAAATGAGTTAAGGTTTGTTTTATGGTCAGGGTACCGCCTATCTTGGTATATGATCCCTGGACACTTGAAAATAATATGTATTTCTCTGTTGTTGGGTGAGGTATTCTATAAATGTCTATTAAATCCTATTGATTGTTGGTTGTGTTGGGTTCTAGTATATCTTTGCTCAATTTCCTGTCTATACATTCTATCAACTATTGAAAGAGGGGTACCATAGTTTCTAGATATGATTATGGATTTGTCTATTTCTCTTTTTAGTTATATTGGATTTTTTTTTTGGTGTTGTTGTTTTGCTTCACTTAGTTTGCAGCTTTGTCATTTGGTGTACAGACATTTAAGATTGCTATGGAGGGTTGACTTTTTTATCATCATGTAATGTCCCCCTCTGTCTCTGGTAATTTTCTGTGCACTGAAATCTACTTTATCTAGTATTAATATAGCCACTCCTGCTTTTTTTGACTAATGTTCACATGATATATCTTTTTCCATCCTTTTACTTTCAACCTACCTATATCATTGTATTTGAAGCTAGTTTTTTGTAGACACCATATAGTTGTGTTGAGTTTTTAATGCACTAAGCCAATTTCTTTGTGTTAATTGGTGCATTTAGACCAGTTACATTTAATGTAATTATTGATGTGTTAAAGCTATGTCTTCCATTTATAATTTTGTTTTAAACTTTTCCTCTGTTTATAATTTCTCTTTTCTTATTTTTCCTGTCTTCCTGTAAATGAACATTCCTTTACTTGAACATTTTTTAAAATTCAATTTTGATTTACCTATAGTATTTTTAAGGCTATCTCCTTGCATAGCTTTTTTAGTGGTTTCTCTAGGTATTTCATTATATACACATAATTTATCACAGTTTACTGTACATTTTACCAGTTTGAGTCAGAAGTATAAGAAACCTTACTTCTCTTTATGTGTCTTTGCACTTCTTTGTTTTGTAATATAATTATCTTAAATATTTTTTTCTGCATACATTTAGAAACACATCAGACAGTGTTACAACTTTTGCTTCAAACATCAAACATACCTTAGAAGACTGAAGAGAAGGAAAATATATTTACCCATATTTTCACTCATCCTGTTGCTCTTTCTTCCTAGTGTTCTAAGATTCCTTCTTTTATCATTTCCTTTCTGTTTAGAGAGCTTCCTTTAGCCATTCTTTTAGGGTAGGGTCTGCTGGCAATAGATTCTCTTACTTTTCTTCATCTGAGGTTGTCTTGATTTCTTCTTCATTTGTCATGGATATGTTCACTGGATGTAGAATTCTAAACTGACAGTTCTTTTCTTTGAGCACCTGAAAAATGTTGTGCCATTTTCTTCCAGCCTCAGTGGTTTCTGATGAGAAATCTGCTGTTATGTGAATTGTTTTTCCTTAATAGGTAATGTGCTGTTTCTCTTTTACTGCAAGATTCAGCTTTGGCTTTAATTTTCGGAAGTGTGACTATTATGTGACTTGGTTTGGATTTCTTTGGGTTTATCCTGTTTGGGGTTTGCTTACTTTCTGGAAACTGTATATTAAATTATTTTACCAAATTTGGGAAGTTTTCAACCATTATTTCTTTGAGCACTTTTTTTTTCTTTTTTTCTTTTTTTCTTTTTAATTATACTTTAAGTTCTAGGGTACATGTGCATAGCGTGCAGGTTTGTTACATATGTATAGTTGTGCCATGTTGGTGTGCGCCATCCTCTTTCTCCTCTCTTTCCAGGACTTCCATGCCCAGATGTTAGATCTTTTACTACAACTCTGTTTATTTTTTTTAGTCCTTTTTTTTCTCTGTTGTTCAGATTAGGTAATTTTTATAGTTCTTTCTTCAAATTCACTGATTCTGTTCACTAGCCCCTCCATTCTGCTATTGAGCCCAACCATTGAGTTATTATTATTTTGATTCTTGTATTTTCAGCTCTGTAATTTCCCTTTGGTTCTTCTTTATATCTTCCCTTTCTTTGCTGATATTTTCAACTTTTTTATTGGTTTCAATCATGCTTGCAATTGCTCATTAAAGGATTTTTATTATGACTACTTTTAAATGTGTATAATAGAATCCTAACATCTCTGCCATCTCAGTGTTGGCATCCATTGATTGTCTTTTTCATTCAAGTTGAGAATTTTCTGGTTCTTTGCATGACACATGATTGTTTTATTGAAACCTGGACACTTACACTATGATACTCTGGATCTTATTTAAACCTTTTGCTTTAGCTGGTTTCTGCTGATGCTGCTCTGGCAAGGGAAGTAGAAGTGCCACCTTGTCCCTCCCAAGTGAGCACAGAAGTTCAGGTCCCTCAGGCAGGCTCTGTTGTCATCTGAGGTGTCATTAAACTCCCTATGTAGCCTCCATTGACACTCTGGACAATGACAGCTCTAGGGTGGTTACCTCATTATTGCTGACTGGTGGTGAAAGTCCTGACTCTCCACTGAGCCTCCCCTGACATCATCCCAGTAGGGAAGGGTGCCTTGTTACTGCCAGATAAAGATAGGAGAATGGGCTTCCCACAAGGGGAGTGTGTTTGTTATCATCCAGTAGGGATGAAAGCCCTAACTCCATATTCAGCTTCCTCTGACATCACTTGGATGAGAGGAGAGCCTCATTACAGCCTTGCAATGGTGGAAGTCAAGACTATTCACTCAGGGTTTGCTGATGTCCCTTGGGGTGGGGCCATGGTTCTTTCTGTGGTGCTTGGTTGGAGTGGAGTGGTTATTTTCTAAATGTTCTGTCTTAGGCACTTTCTTGATACTTTGGCCAGAGAGAACAGGCTTTTGTTGGGGCTTTTTCTGTCTGCTCCTGTTGCTGTTCCCAGATTGCCAGTCCAAGTCCGGCATGTATGAGGCAAAAAGAAAACCCAGGGAATTTATTGCCTTGTTGTTCATCAGGTCCTGAGGTCTCTAGCTGGCCTGCTTTCTTCTTTCTACCTTTCAGAATCTTCTCATGTTTGTTTCATATATAATCGCTAGAGATTTTAGCTGTACTTAGCAGGAGGAATGGGTAAAAGTACAGCTACTTCATTTTCCTGAAAGTAGAAGTTCTCCAAGAGGTCTTTATATAAAGGTGGAAGAAAAAAAGTTTGAGTAGAAAACAGGTAGATGATGATGATCATCACCACAAAACTCAGTAGAATAAACACTATCTGCCTAAGAGAGCTTCAGGAAGTAGAGCTTCATGGGAGATCCAGATATGAACTAACACTAGATGGTGGAAGAGTGGGAATGCACAGAGTTGCTTGCTATGGAAAGGGGAATGGAAATTATAGGGAACACTGCAAGAAGGATTAGGAATGACAGGAAGAACAAGAGAGGTGGAAAGCAGAACAAAAAATTATTGACTGAGAGTATGCAAGAGGAGAGATGACATGTGAGGCTTTTATTTCAGAAGTGACACAGGTGTGACAGGAAGGATTGACTGCCTTAGCAGTCACAGATAAATTTAGTGTCACACCAGGGCCTGATCACAGTACACTCTTGGCTTCCTAGTGACAGGGAAATAACTTCTGCTATAATGGGGTTCAGGTAGGTAGAAGCAGGAATGGCACCTGCAACTTTTATATTTCATTTGCCCACAGGCACACCCAGCCCTGATACAAATAACCTGAAATGAAGGTTTTAATTTCCAAAATGTCCTGGGAGAGTGGTGGACCACTCATTTACTCAATTCCCCACCCCTTAATTTGTCATTCCAAAAAAGTTTTCAGGAAAACCGGTATGATTTTTTCTTTTATCTTTTTTTTTTTTTTTTTTTTGAGACAGAGTTTTGCTCTGTCACCCAGGCTGGAGTGCAGTGGCATAATCTCAGCTCACTGCAACCTCCGCCTCCCAAGTTGAAGCAATTCTCCCACCTCAGCCCCCCTGGTAGCTGGTACTACAGTTGTGCACCACCACGTCTGGCTAATTTTTGTATTTTTAGTAGAGATGGGGTTTCGTCACGTTGGCCAGACTGGTCTCAAACTCCTGACCTCAAGTAATCTGCCTGCCTTGGCCTCCCAAAGTGCTGCGATTACAGGCGTCAATCACCATGCTAGGCCTGATTCCTTTTCATCTAGGCATTGTAGGGTACACATTTTTGGAATATTTGAATATTGAAGTTTTCAATTTAAAACAAATTGTTGTTGTAATAACAATAATTAATTAATTGGCCACTTATTAGATGCCACATACTACTCTAAGTGTTCGACATGTTTTAAATCTTTTAATCCTTACAATGACCCTATGGTAGACAATAACTATTGTATTAGCTGCATATTATGCCTGAGAAAACTGGGGATGTACTAAAGGAATTAGAAATATGTTCAAAATCTCCACCAAATTAAAGACTGGTATAGCCATCTTCTCTGTTACCACATTCATTATGTGAGAATCACAAAGAATGATGTTTTCCATTCTTCCTCAAATAATTACTACTCTTGTATTTATTTCATCTGCTGGGATAAAAAGTATCAAGCACTAACCTCATTTGTTTCTTCTCTGGCAAATCACTTGATCCATTATCTCTATTTTTCATGCTTTTAAATTTGGGGCAGTCATACCAGGCCTCTAGCCCACTAGCCACAGAAAACAGAGGCATTAAGATTTTATTGCAAAACATTTTGAAAATATTGAATTTGTACTAAATTATTATTCAACCCATAGGGAGCTAGGTGGTAGCTAACAAAGGAGAAAAGCAGGAAATAGAAGAAAAACCACACAGAAGAAGGGTTGCCTAGTGAGCTAGAGCTGAAGACAACAAAGACTCAAAGGACACCGGGAGATGCCAAAGGTTTGTTCTCAATCGTATCCACCCCATGTCGTCTCTAGGCTCCTTTGCACAGGGCTACGGGCTTACCTTGGTGCCTCACTGATGGCTACATCAATGTCAAATAATGATTTGAATCATTGAAAGAGCTTCTTTGGACTGTTTCCCAAGTCTTCACCTTTGCCACTCATCTCCTCTTTCATCCACCTCTCCAAAGGTCCCCATAGATGGTCTTCAGTTTCACCCACATTGATTTTGCTTCATGCAAAAATATGCCCAGAAAGCTCTCTAAGCACAGAACTGAGCTGGCTGGTGCTCAATGGTGTGTGCGTGTGTGTGTGTGTGCCCTCACCACATAATTCTCTTGCCTGATGTAGAATCAGTGTTACACAGATTGCATTTATATTCAGAGAGAGAGAAAAAAAGAAGAACATTCAATGTGATCCTATTATAAACAATTTTTAAACTTTGAAAATTCCCCCTTAGTGATGCACTTCCAGGGTAGGGTAAATTTAGAACCGTTTTGAGTCAAATCTGCAAGCAGAAAACTTCGCACTCCTGGGTTGAAGGCCATCATGGATCAACATACTGCCTGAAAATCTGCAGATTCTCCCATCAAATTGGCACAGGCTCTGAGCAGACTTGAGGATTTCCATGCTATCACTTTTTAGGAAATCTTGAATAATGGAAGACCACAGCTCAGATTCCATTTGTTTGCCTCTATCTTCTTTCCCAAGAGGAATGCTGGCCCATGCTCCTCACCAAAATTTAACCCCCCAAGACGCACTTCTTTTGTTACTTCTGTTTGGAAAGAGCAGCATATAAATAGACTTTAAACCACTTAAATACATTCATGAGCTCTTACATGTACTTTCTGCATCCATCTCTCCCCCTGCCTTGGACCACACCATAGAGTATACTGATGACAGATTAAGCGGTCCTAAATTAAAGTTTCCATCATGCCACGTCACCACTCAGACACATCCAATGACTCCCATTTGCCTATAGGATAGACTCTCAAATCCTTTCCATTCTTTTCTCTCGCTCTTCTGTTACACAATCCCTTCATTTCAGAATCCTCCTAAACAGGTCTTCCTCTTTTCCCCACCTTATTCCTCTTAACGTCTTCCTCATCTTAACCCTTCACATGGGTCTCCCTCCTACATATCTAAAATCTTTCAGAGAAGTGGTTGGTTCTCAAAGTTTGGTCTCCAGATCACCAGCATGAGCATCACCTGGGAACCTGTTAGAAATGCAAATGCTCAGGCCCCACCCCAGACCCGCTGGCTCAGAAACTCTGGTGATGAGAACCCGCAATCCAATTTAACAGTCCCTGCAGGTTTGATGATCCATTTTAGCTCAGATCTCACCTCTTTCTGGATACTTCCCCGGTCCCCACAGCTTTTGTCCAGGCTCTTAAGATGCTTCCATGTTTGTTTATCTTATTTGGCAATCACCATGTGCAACTTTGCTTTCAGTTAGCTACCTTGTAAGAAAGCCAAGGATGATTTCCATCCCTTCTTTCTTTTCTTTCTTCCTTCCTTCTCTCTTTCCCTCACTCCCTTCTTCTACCCTTCCTCTTCCCTCTCTCTTCTCTCCCCTCTCCTTTCCTCCCTTCCTCCTCCTTCTCCCTCCTCTCTCTCTCCCTCCATCCCTTCTCCTTTCCTCTCTTCCTCCTTCCTCTCTTCTTCCTGCTCTTCCTCCCTCCTTCCCCACTCCTTTCCTCTCTCTCCCTCCATCCTTCCCTCCCCTCTCTTTTCCTTTCTCCCTCCCTCCCCTCTCTTTTCTTCTCTGCTTCCCTCCCTTCCATCTTGCCCAATCCACCAAAGCCCTAGCACAGCTACTCAGCAATTGTTGATTGGTTGTTGTTAGGTGACTGAACAGAACTCATATGTGTTGGTAGTACCTTTCCAGCCTTGAAGTCTGCAAGAAAGACACGTCCTTCCAAAACTTGTCCTCTAGTTCTCATGTCACAAACAGAATACCAGCGCTGATGGCTCATGACCCCATCTCTACCACTTCTTGAGTTTTAATATTCTGGAGATACTATAAATGATTGATACAGGCTACTGATGTGCTAATTATTAATGACTAAAGCAGATCCCAGAAAAATCATGATTTAGCAAGCTTTGTTGGCTCAGTTAGGCTACTTAAGACAAAGTGCACTAAATGGCAAACCAAAAAGATCAATGTGACCAAATAGCAAGTCCTTGTGGCTGTCTACCTACCCCCACCACACTCCCCAGGGAAACAACCCTTTTCTACATGGAGAACATCATAGCCAAAAATCATGAGATGTACCTCATCCTCTCTCAGAATCCACTAGTAAAATAAAGGCCACACACTGGATCATGAGAGCCTCTTCCTTTCAATACCATCTATTTGTATTATTTCCTCTCCTCGTTACCCATAATGAACCCCACATTTTGACATTTTCATCTATAAGGCAATTTGATCTTCAGTGCCATGATGTCCAAAGAGAAGTTAAAGAAGCAACCAGGGGCCAGGTGCAGTGGTGCACACCTGTAATCTCAATGCTTTGGGAAGCTGGCCCAGGAGGGTTGCTTAAGGCCAGAAGTTCAAGACCAGCCTGGGTAACAGAGTAAGATCCCTTCTCTACAAAAAATTTAACAATTAGCCAAGTGTAGTGGCATGTGCCATACTCCCAGCTACTCAGGAAGCTGAGGATGGAGAATTGCTTGAGCCCAGGAGTTAGAGGCTGCAATGAGCTGTGACCGTACCACTGCATTCCAGCCTGGGTGACAGAGCAAGACACCATCTCAAAAAAAAAAAAAAAAAAAAAAAAGCAACCAGGTTGCTAGATATCTTGTGTGAGAGCAGAGGGAGAGAATCCGTTATAAGATGCCTCTGGGGAAAAAGGGGTTTATAGTTTTTATTCCATGGTTCTCTGGCCTACGGTGTTTCAACAGGATTTGGAGTTAGTGCTCACAAACCATTTTGAGATTCCAGCCCCCTTTAGAGGAGTGAACGCCAAAGTGTTTTTGATCCAGGCACCTATATCAATAAAAAAATACTTTGAGCATGTACCACCAACACAGATATATTTGTTTCTAAATTATATTTGTACAGTACTGTTCTGATGTATTATGTGCATAATGAAACACATACACAAAAATACATTTTGAAAGGATTGGTGAAAATATAAAATGAATATTTTTAAAGTACTTTCCAATTGTGATATCTTCCTGTTATCATTTGCTAATAGCTCAACAAACAATATGCGTCATAGAAAGCTTCATTTCCCTGGCAGACACTGTCAGGACTCAACCTGTATTGTCTTGGTCCACCCTAGCAGGCATCTGTAGGGTTCCTGTATAAGCAACAGCTCACGTGTTTCTCTGCATGAAAGCATTCTCTAACTATTAAAGTGTGACTAGTGGGAACTTCCTCTTTTGGCTTTGGAGCCCCCCTCCCTCTGTCTCTGTACAGGGGAGCTTCTTCCTTCTGTCTTCTCCCTTCCTTCTTGCCTATTAAACTCTCTGCTCCTTAAAACAACAACAACAACAAAAAATGTGACAAGTATGCACGAGTGAGGCCTGCAGTAGGAGGGACCCAACACCCCAGGAATGACTCTCAACCAGTGAGGGATGGGAGTCAGTAGATAAATGCCCCAACTTCCTTGCACCTCAGAGGTTGATATGGTTTGGCCCTGTCTCCACCCAAATTGCACCTTGAATTGTAATAATACACATGTGTCAAGGGAAGGGCCAGGTGGAGATAATTGAAACATGAGGATGGTTTCCCCATACTGTTCTCATAGTAGTGAATAAGTCTCAAGAGGTTTGATGGTTTTATAAATGGGAGTTTCCCTGCACAAGCTCTCTTGCCTGCCACCATGTAAGACGTGACTTTGCTCCTCCTTCACCTTCCACCATGACTGTGAGGACTCCCCAGCTACGTGGAACTGTGAGCCCATTAAACCTCTTTTTCTTTATAAATTAACCAGTCTTCGGTATGTCTGTATTAGCAGTATGAGAACAGACTAATACAGAGGGATAATTCAGTCCCATACAGTCTCTCAGAGGGTCCTCAGCAGGATAGAGTCCCTGGTGCCCGACGTAGTAACCCAATCATCAACATATCCTTTATTGGCTTTCTTGCCTTTGTATGTTACTTTCCTACTCCCTCACTGTGCTTCCTGGAATCACCTCCTAAATAGGATACTTCTATCTAAATCTTTGTCTTGGGGTGTGTTTTGTTGGAGTGGGGCAAACTAAGATAATTGTTAATAGCATTTTAAATGGTCTCCTTGATGCTCTCTATTTTTAAGTAACCTGATTATAATGTCATTATTTTATGTAATGTGGTTGGTGCTGAGCTACAACTAGGGTAGGATAATTGCCAGTGCTGCCATTGTCTTCTGATTTTGTAAGCTTGAATGAATAGTAGTATCTTGATCTATGGTTTCTTTGCAAGGACTTTTTTTCTTTTTTTTTTCTTTTTTGGAGATGGAGTCTTGCTCAGTTGCTCAGGCTGGAGTGCAGTGGTGCAATCGGCTCACTGCAAGCTCTGCCTCCCGGGTTAACACCATTCTCCTGCCTCAGCCTCCTGAGTAGCTGGGACTACAGGCGCCCGCCACTAAGCCGGGCTGAATTTTTTTTGGTATTTTTAGTAGAGACAGGTTTCACCAGGAGGGTCTTGATCTCCTGAACTCGTGATCCTCCCGTCTCGGCCTCCCAAAGTGCTGGGATTACAGGCATGAGCCACCGCGCCTGGCCAAGGACTTTTTAACGTTACATACCTATTGTGAGTGGGTTTTTAGTTACAACCGGCTAATATAATTTGTAATGCTAACTCACCAGGAACATGTAAACTTCAATACTTTGCAATACACTGAAAGAAGTGATCACATGAGAGCTCCACTGTCGACCCTTCTCAGTGTGGAATATTCCCTCCTTCCCCAGAATACCTCTAAAAGCACATGGGACATATGACCTGCTCATATAGACAGAGGAAGCTCACTGGTAGCAATCTATATATTAAATGGTAGTCAAACTGAATCTATCTATCTATCTACCTATCTAGCTAGCTAGCTATCCATCTATCTATCTAATCATTCTAACATTTGCTCTGTATACCCCAGTATATTACCTCATTCACCCTTGGGGTATGATCACTCCATTTTGGAGGCCACTGCTCTAGAGAATCTAAGGCCACATCTAAGCAACCAAAGCCAAGTGGACAATTGAGGCCAATCAAGAGCTCACAGAGAATCACTTACAACTGGAGGTTGGGGGTTTGTGGTGGGATGGGCAGTATTTCCGTGAATTGATGTCCTTGAATCCTTGAGGTCTTTACTTTGGTGTCTGAAGGAAGAAAGAGGAGTTAGATGCATTAAGTGTGGAGGTAGAGAAGGCTGGAGAAATTAGAAGTGAGGACAAGAAAGGAGAAGGTAAGATCTTTGTTCTTGCCTGGTTTCATGGCATGGTTTTGATCTCCAGTGGAAAAAGGTATTGAGCTCTAACATGGAAGGAGACATTCTATGAGATACTCTGGTGAGACTGAATACAAGTATTTTTGTCTTGGGGGCTGGGGTGACAAAGAATATCACACAGTAGAGAATAGAGATGATCTCTGAACTGTTGCCCCAAGCAGAACGCTCTCTGCTACTGCATCATGGACTATTTAGAGAGCATGGCAAGAGAATGTACTTGGTGGAGAAGCTGGGATTCTCACCATCAGCAGCAACACTGGGAAGAGGCTTTCACTCTACTTCTGAGCAGATAACACTGACAAAGGGAAGCCAAGTCGGGAAGAGAAGGAAATTTTGATAATGGATGTGTGGGACCTACAGCTGTCATACTGATTCACGAGCTCCCTGTGAATTCCTGCTAGGGATATCCAGGAATACTCAATTGGGAAAGGGGCACTTTTCCAGAAAGCTAGTGACCCTGAATAAGTAAGTAGAGTTAAAAGCCAGGAAGTTTGGATTAATTTGATTTCATTCATATCCCCAAGAAAACATTTGGGTTACAAATAATAATTTGGGTTCTTCTACTATCAAATAAGTAAATGATTATTTAACATCAAGTAATCACTTCTCCACTTTGGCACTAAAGAACTGGCCACATTGCAGATAAAAAAAAATACAATGACACTTTAACCTGTTCACTTCTTATAGGGCAGTATTTGGTGCAAGGAAGTACTTTAAAGCACCAGTTGATGATATTATATACAGGAACAAATAAGGAGGTGAACTAATAATATGCTTCTTCTAAGCAGATTTGCAAGGGGAGACTTGCTTCCTGCTCTCCTGAGTTGCAGAATTATAGATGTTAGAGCCTGCCCTGTAAGTGCATCACTCCCCTTGGTGAATCATTTGTACATCACATGAATGATATTTTGTGGACCTGACCCTTAGATTGTTTCATGTTGAGTAATAATTTATACTAACAATTTCTTGCTCCCATAATTTATAAACCTGATCATTCCCACCCAAATCCTTGGCATCTCACCTCCTCACACAGTCATGATTTAATAGCTCAGCTGTGAGGTGAGATCTCAAATTATCAAAGCATCATAACTTTTACTAAGAATACCATGAGACATGCAAAAGGAAGCTAAGACCACTGAAACCAGTTACACCTGAGGCAGGAGCATAAGCTAACTGCAAGATAGACACTTGCGGAAGCTTGGTTCACATTTTCAGGATGCTGGAAACCATTTAATGTGTTGGACAAATTTGGGGCATGGGGGAGATGGCATCCCAATGTCTTGAAAGTGTTAATAGACTTTCCAAAGATATCGTAATGTATTCCCAGTGAGTAGTTTCCCATGTCTCAACATAACAAATAACCACAGCCCAATCAACAAAATGCATAGACTTTTTGGAGTGGGTAGCAAAGCAGATCTTTTCATTCAGGATGCTATCTGCAGTTTGGGACAGTTTTGGAACAGTTTTGGGACAGCTATGTGCAGTTTTGGGACAGTTTTCCTGAAGGGTTGTTTTCCTGGGTTGGAAGAGGTCTCTTGTTTTGAGTTTTTATAAAAAAGATATTTCCTTAAAAATTTTAAATCCATTTCATATTTTTTTCAGGGTCAAATTTTAAAAAATCAAATGAAAGACTCAAACACATTTAATCAGAAAGTGGTCAGCTTTTATCTGAAATCCTGTATATACTATTGAGAGCAAATGTTTAACTTACGTGGAAGTGAAACATGGGCAAATGAAACTTAGAGAAACGCGACTTACTCGAAATTGTTGTAGATAAATTCTAGAAGTCAGAAGCTTAAAAAAGACATAAATAATGGTTTCACAAACTTATCCAAATGCCAATAATAATTTAATATTCTCCTTCTAAAAGCAAGCACTCCACTTGCTAATTATTATCTCAAAATGAATTCATGAACATTAATTAAGTCCCATCCAAGCAGCATGATTAAGACATAATTAATAACAGACATTTAATACTAGTCGAATTTAGTAAACATTTGTTTCCATTGAAACTTTTTGTTCATTTGCCAGCTAAGCAAAAGGTTAACTTCACTGTTGCAGTATATCTTCTAGCAAATGTTGTGTTTGGAGTTTGAAAGCAGTGCTCTGGGAAACAGTGTGCTGTTACCATGGTCTTGGAATGTCATAATCCTGAATTCTGTAACCATCTTGCACTCAAATGCCCTAGCAATTTTGGGCAAGCAACCTAATGCTTCAGATACTCTGGTTTCTAATCCTATCCTAAAATAAATATAATAACCCTTCTCAGCTTCTTAACACTCTTTCCACCCTTGGCTTCAAGGCCATTCTTCACAGTCTTCCTAATCTCTCCTTTTATTTTGCCCACTCTCGGTGGCATAGCTAATATATTTGACACCTGGAGCAGATCATTTCTAAAAATGTGCTGGCTTTCTATGCCAAAATTATTTTTAGTATTGAATCGTATAATAATCATAATAATCTTTTTTCTTGAATTTTTCTCTAGTTGTAAAACAAGCAATTAACAATTAAAATGAAGTTTTGGTCTGGAAAAGATGGCTTAGACCTCTTTCTCTCTGCTCCTACCTGCTAAGTACAACTATAAACCCTAGAAAAAACTCAAAAGGCAACCAAAAGAACACTATGAAAGGTGATAAGAGGAAGGTGAGCTGGTTTGGGATCCCAGTACTGAAGGAAGAACACAGCAGCAGAGTGTCTTACACCCCCTACCCAACAGAAGAAGGCAGCCCTGGCCTAGCATTTCCAAGCCCTCAACCTGGCAACACGAGGTAGTGCAGGTAGGCTGATTATGGACTGAATTTGAATGAATGAATGACAGTCCTGTTGATAATGCCCAGTGAGCCTACAGTGCTGGTAAGAAGGATAGATCAGGAGCCCCGCTAAAAATAAGAAGCTAAGGCAAATTCTCTCTTCCCCTGCAGGACCTGAGACACCCCACTTCTACTGAGAGACACTGGGTGGCAGGCTGGCACTGGCAAGATGGCTCTGCCACACACAATAGGCTGCTTATTTCCAGGAAGCATTCTTTATCCTTATGGGCTAGAGATTCCTTTCTTCCAGCTTGAGATACCAGGTGGCCCTGCCCTGGGAAACCCTTTTGATCCTTTCAGGCAGCACCACCAGGGACCAGTGGAAGTCCCAGCAGCACCAGCTAAATCAAGCATACCAAGAAGCACTGAAAAGGCTCTGAAAATTAAACTGTCGTTGAAACCACAGTCCAAAAAAGTAGATCAGGATCTGTATGCTAAACCTAAACTGGTTTATTTAAATAGGACCTAGAATCTCCTAAGATAAAAGCAAAAAATGTCCAGGATACAATAAAAAATCACTCACCATATCAACAGCCAGGGAAATCACAACTTGAATGGAAAAAGACAATCCAGGGATGGCAACAAAAAGATAAATAGGATGCTAGAATTATCTGACAAGGAATTTAAGGCAAGCATAATAAATAACTTCAAATGAATAATAATGAATTATTTTTAAATAAGTGAAAAAATAGAGAAAAAACTCATAAAAGAAATACAAGTTATAAAAAATAATGAAATGAAAACCTTATAAATGAAAAGTATAATACTCCAAATTTATTAACTTGCTGGATGGACTTGACAGTAGAGCAAATATGTCAGCAGATAGAATCAGTGAACCTCAGGATAAATTAAGAAGATTCACATGATCTGAAAAACAGAGAGATAGCCTGCAAAAAAATGAACAGACTCTCAAAGACCTGTGGAACAATAACAAAAGATCAAACATGTTTATAATTGGAGTTCCAGAAAAAGAGGAAAAAGAGTGGGGTTGAAAGAATATTAGACATAATGACTGAAAACACCTCAAATATGGCAAAAGAAACACATAGATTCAAGAAGCTGAGCCAACCTCAAACATGATAACCTCCTCCCAATCCATATCATGACACATCATAGTTAAACTTCTGAAAACTAAAGCAAAGATAAGATCTAGAAGGCAGCCAGAGAGAAATGATGCATTACCTATCAGGGAACACCAATTTGGATGACAATGGGGTTTTCATATGAAACCGTGGAGGCCAGAAGGAAGTGATAGAATATTCTTAAAGTTCTGAAAGAAAAGAATTGCTGATCTAGAATATCCTTTGGGAATAAAAGGGAAATCAAAGTAGTTGCAGAAGAAGGAAAACCAAGAGAATTTGTCACTATCAGACTTACCCTTAAATATTATCTAAAGGAAATTCTTCAAACAGAAAGGAAATTATAAAACAAAAAAATCTTGGAGCATCAAGATGGGTGAAAGAATAACAGAAAGAGCAGAAATCTGGGTGAATAAAATAGACTATCTTTCCTACAAGCTTTATCAATTATATTTAATGATTAAAACAATAGTTACAATAACACTTGATACTCAACACATTTATATTTGAAAGCAATCAGATTAAAGGGATCTAAATGGAATTAAAGTTTCCACAGTTGACCTGAAGTGGCAAAATGCTGCTACTAGTAGAATGTGATACATCACATATCTATATTGTAATACCCAGAGCAACAATTAAGCAAGCTATAAAAAGAGATACACTCAGAAACACTATAAATAATTCAAGACAGATTTATTAAAATGTTCAAGTAACCCACAGGGAGTCAAGAAGACAGAAACAGAAGAATGATAAACAGAGGAAACAGTCATAAAACAAATAATAAAATGGTAGGCTAAGGTTCTAACATACCAATAGTTATCTTAAATGTAAAAGGCCTGAATATACCAAAGAAAAGATAGATATTGACAGAATGGATTTACAAAACAACTCAACTATATGTGGTTTACAAAAAACCCTCAAATTCAAGGGCATAGGTAGGTTAAAAGTAAGAGGATAGAGACAGATATACTATGCAAACATTAATTAAAACAATTAGGGCCAGGCGCAGTGGCTCACATCTGTAATCCCAGCACTTTGGGAGGCCGAGGCAGGTGGATCACCTGAAGTCAGGAGTTCGAGACTAACCCGGCCAACATGGTAAAACTTCACCTGTACTAAAAAAAAAAAAAAAAAAAAAAAGAGCATGGTGGCAGGCGCCTGTAATCCCAGCTACTTGGGAGGTTGAGGCAGGAGAATCAATTAAACCTGGGAAGTGGAGGTTGCAGTGAGTGAGATCACACCACTGCACTCCAGCCTGCATGACAAAGCCAGCCTCCTTCTCAAAAAACAAACAAACAACAACAAAAACAAAAAACAATTAGGAGAACCTATATTAACGTAAGATAAAGTTTAGAGCAAAGAAAATTGCTACAGATAGAGACATTATGTAAATATACCAAGAAGCTATAGTAATTGTAAATATACATGCATCTAAGAACAGAGCCTTAAAATGAGTGAAACCTTAAGCTAATACAGCTGAACGGAGAAATAGACAAATTCACAATTATAGTTAGGAACTTCAATGCTTCTATCTCAGCAACTGATAAAATTACTAGAAAGAAAATAAGAGAGGATATAGGAGATCTGAACAACACAATCAACCATCAGGATCCTACTGACATATATAAAACATCCCACTTGGTAACAGAAGAATACACATCTTTTTCAATTATCCATATAATGGTCTCTGAAATAGACAATATCTTAAGCCATAAAACAAATCTCAATACATTTGAAAGAGTTGAAAGTATTTACAGCATGTTCTCTGACCTTAATGGGATCAAAGTAGAAATCAATAACAGAAACAGAAAAATTTCTAAACACCTGGAAATTAAGCAACACGCTTCTAAATAATCCATGTGTCAAAGAGGTTGTCTTCAAGAACATAAAAAAATATGGAAATTAATTAAAAGGAAAATACAACATAACTAAATATCTGGGATGCAGCACTGAGAGGGAAATTTATGGCATCAAAATCTTACATTAGAAAAGTTGCAAGGTCTTGAATTAGTAATCTAAGTTGCTACCTAAATAAACTAGGAAGAGTAAAATAAGCCCAAAGCAAGCAGAATGAAGGAAATCATAAAAAGCAGAAATCAATAAAATGAAAAACAGAAAAATGAGTGAAAATGAAATAAAATTACATGCTGGTTCATCAAAAAATGAAATGAAACTGATAACATTTTAGTACAGTAAATAAAACTAAAAATAAAAATAAAGAAAAACAAGTCACCAATATTAGGAATGAAGCAGAGACTATCACTACAGATCTCACAGCCATTAGAAGAAAAATAAGGGGATATTACAAATAATTTATACTAATAAATTTAACAACTTAGAATAAATTGACCAATCCCTCCAAAACCACAAACTAACAAATGTCAGCCAAGATTAAATAAATAGTCCTATAACCATTAAAGAAATTGAATTTGTAATTTAAAAACTCCTTCAAAAAGAAACATCCAGACCCAGACAGTTTCACTGGAAATCTCTATCAAACGTTTAAAGAAGAATTAACACCAATTATACATAATCTTTTCCAGGAAATTGAATAAGAGAAAAAATTTCCAGCTTACATTGTGAGACAAATATCCTGATATCAAAACTAGACAAATAGTACAAAAAAAGTACAAATAGATATCAATGTTGTTTATAAACTTGGACACCAAAATCCTTAACAAAATAGTAAATCAAATCCAACAATGTATTAAAAGAATACACATGGAGCAAGTGAAATTTATTCCGGATATAAAAGAATGATACAACATTCAAAAATAAATCAATGTAACCTATCATATCATCAGGCTAAACAAAAATCAGTAATCAATATTAATTGATGCAAAAAACACATTTGTCAAAATTAACACTCATTCATCATAAAAGTTCTCAGCCAGTTAGGAAGAGAGAAGAATTATCTCCACTTGACAAAGAGTATGTACAGCAAATCTATAGAAAACATTATACTTAATGGTGAAAGACTCAATATTTTCTCCCTAAGATCAGAAACAAGGTAAAGATGTCTATTCCTGCCACTCATACTCCACATATTACTGGAAGTTCTGGCCACTGCAGTAAAGCAAGAAAAAGAAATGAAGGCATACAGATTGGAAAGAAAGAAACAAAACTGTTCCTATTCGCAGATGACATGATTGCTTATGTAGAAAATTCCAAGGAATTTCTAAAACATAAAAAGATATTCTAGAATTAATAATTGCAATAATTGAGTTTAGGAAGGTCACAGAATATAAGATGAGCACAAAAAATCCATCTTATTTCTATATACTAACAAAGAGCATATGGAAGCAGAAATTTAAAACACAATACCACTTACAATCACTGCAAAGAAAGTGAAACACTTAGGTCTAAATTTAACTGAAAAATGACAATGTGCTGATGACGTTAAAGAAGACCTTAATAAATGGTGACACATTCTAAGTTAATGAATTAGAAGACCCAACATACTAAAGGTGTCATTTATTTTCAATTTGATCTGTAGATTGAAAGCTATTCCTATCAAAATCCCAGGAAATTTTGTATAGACATGGACAAGCTCATTCTAAAATTTATATTGAAACACCAAATAACTAGAATAGTTCACACTATCTTGAAAAAGAATAAAGTAGAAGCAATCACTCTACCTGATATTAATGATTACTATATAGCAACAGTAATCAAGATAGTATGTGTGGGTGGAGGGGCAGACACATGGAAACATAGGTAAGTGGAATGGAATAAAGAATCCAGAAATACTCACACAAATATGGCCAACTGATTTTTGGCAAAGGTGCAAAAACAACTCAAAAGAGGAAAAATAGCCTTTTCAAAAAGTAGTGCTAGAGCAATTGGACATCCATAGGCAATAAATAAATAAATAGTAAAATCTTTTGCTCTGTAAAAGACCGTATTAAAAGGATAAAAAGACAAGATATAGACTGAGAGAAAATATGTGCAAACCGCACACCTGAAAAATAATTAATAACTAGAATATGTAAAGAACTCTCAGAATTCAACAGTATAAATACCCAAACAATCCACTCATAAAATGGGCAAAAGGTATGAACAGACATTTCACCAAAGAGGACATACAGGTGGTAGACAAGCACACGAAAAGATGTTCAACATCATTAGCTATTAGAGAAATACAAATTAAAACCACAATGAGCTATCACTACACACCTATTAGAATGGCTAAAATAAAAATGGTTCTAATGCCAAAAACTGGCAGGTATGTGGATACACTGGTTCATTCATACATTTCTGGTGGGAATGTAAAATGTTACAACAACTCTATAAAGCAGTTTTGCAGTTTCTTAAAAAATCAAGCATTCAATTACCATACAACTCAGCAAGTGAACTTTTGGGCATTATCCTAGAGAAATGAAAACTTATGTTCATATAAAAACCCATGCAGGAATGTTCATAGTAGCTTTATCCACAGTAGCCCAAAGCTGGCAGCAGACCAAAACTGAAAACAGCCCAGATATGCTCCAACAGGTTAATGGTTAAATAAACCATG
Source organism: Colobus angolensis palliatus (assembly GCF_000951035.1). Classification (NCBI taxonomy): domain Eukaryota; kingdom Metazoa; phylum Chordata; class Mammalia; order Primates; family Cercopithecidae; genus Colobus; species Colobus angolensis. Next base: position 3,266,942 of record NW_012115021.1, read on the forward strand.
GTATGTACGTCCCAATGGAATACTATTCTGCAATTACAAGCAATGAACTGTTGATACACACAGCAATGTGGATGAATTGCCAGTGAATTATTCTAAGTGAAAAAAACCAATCCTAAAAGGTTACGTACTGTATACTTTCATTCATGTGACATTTTTAAATGAAAAGAAAATTAGTAATGGAAAACAGAATGGTGGTTGCCATTGGTAGGGATGGGATGGAGAGGAGGAAGAGCAGTGGATGTGGCTATAAAAGGGCAATAAGAGAGATCCTTGTTGTGATGGAAATGTTCTATATATTAACTATAGTGTGGATACACAAATCTACTCATGTAATAAAATTGCATACAACCAAATACACACACACACACACACACACACACACCTGAGTACAAATAAAACTGGAGAAATCTTAATAAGATTGTGAATTGTATCAGTGTCAATATTCTGGTTGTGACATAGCACTATAGTTTTGCAAGACATTACCAATTGAGAAAATTGGGTAAATGACACAGGAGATCTCTTTGTATTATTTTTTTTACAGCTGCATGTGAATCTATAATTCTCTCAAAATAAAAAGTTTTATCTTAAAAAAAGAGAGACAGAGCGACAAAACAGAATTGACAGCCCCGAATTAGAATCTTTTAAATATTAGCTTATTATTTGCTAAAATAGAAAACACAAATTAATGAAGAAGATATTTCATATTAAATAGCGTTAAGACAATTGGCCAACTACTTGGGGAAAAAAAGATACAATTAGAATCTACCTTACAATAAATACCAAACAAATTTAAATGAATAAAAATTGAATTAGTTAGGATTTATTAGTTTTTACTCAAATAATAGAAGGCTTCACAACACAAAAGATGGATACATTTAACTTTACGAAAATAAAAATCTTATCTATATAAAATAGTAGCCACACTCATGGAATGAAAAGAAAATGGAGTATATATTTGTTGCAATTATGACAAACATCTATTCTGCATTAAGCAAATGACACATACACACCAATAAGATGCAAACACTGTGATTTAATGAAAAAGTGAATAAAGACTTGGATATCGAAGTAGTAAGCACACAAATAAAAATGGGTCACCTCGCTAGTAATCAGAGAAATACATTTTAAAACAAAATGAGTCAAATTTTTTGGCTCAGACTGGTGAGTACTCACAAGGCAGGTGGTCTCAGACCTCATAAATCCTTTTCGAAATCAGTTTGGCAACATGTTCATGTCTCTGTGTCTGCCCCAGAAATATTACAGCTGTGTATTTATGCTGAGAAATAATTATTAATGGGGAACATTGATATACACAAAGATACTAATTGCAGTGTTCTTTTTAACAGCAGATTTTTGAAATGGCTTATACTTCTAATGGGGGAAAACTAAGTATATGGTAATAAATCCACCTAATAAAATTGTATACCACCATTAAAAATATTTATGGTGATTGTGTAGTGTGATTAGAATGCTATGATAAAATGCTTATTCTTTGAAGATGTTAAGGGATAAAAACAGGACTAAAACCACATGTAATATTATTTCAGTTGAGTAAATAGCATAGAGAAAAACTAGAAAAATAAAGATCACTGAAAGTGGTTATAATTGAAGGTTTACACTGAAGATACAATAAACTTTTACACTTATATTTAATCTTTAATGAATATTACAATGAACCATTCATTTAAAAATAATAAATTATATGTATTCTACAGTATTTCTACATTAATTGTGAATATTTTCTGAAGCAATAATGTGTAGCTTTCAAAATGTCACCTCTATTTCCTCTAAAATAATTCTTCTTCAAAAACCAAGGACTCATCTAATAGATGGAGTGAAACAGAAATCCAAGATGGTAGTGGCCCACTATTTATGAAACGTGCCTGTTAAGTTTGAGGACTGTTCCTTTAAGGCAGGATGTCAGTGAATGAGACACCAACTCTCTCCCATGTGCACAGAAATGTGGACATCAGAGATTGATGGAGACACTTTAGTGAATTGGGCTGGGTGGTGGAGCCATATTTCTTTTTTTGGGGGGACAATACAGATTTATTTATTTTTATTTTTATTTATTTTTTATTATACTTTAAGTTCTAGGGTACATGTGCACAATGTGCAGGTTTGTTACATATGTATACTTGTGCCATGTTGGTGTGCTGCACCCATCAACTCGTCAGCACCCATCAACTCGTCATTTACATCAGGTATAACTCCCATCACACACCGGGGCCTATTATGGGGAGGCGGGAGGGGGGAGGGATGGCATTGGGAGCCACATTTCTAATGGAAGCTTTGAGAGCTACGAAGAGAATCAGTCCCAGAAGCCTAGTTCTATAAATGGGGCCAATGTGGGAAGAGGTCATGGATGATGACTGGTGAATGCTAAGGCTCCATGGCTGAGCGATGCCTAGTATACTCCCCTCAAGAACACGGAACACGAGGAACTTAGAAGAGAGAAGCAGGCCTCATTTGGGGCCCAACACACTGGTGGTCTGGCTCAGAAATTGGGCAAGGATAATCCTAGGGGTGAAGAGCATCAGGGAATTCTCCTGAAAGAGGCCAAGGTGAGCAGGGGCTGCCTGGTAAGCGATCTTATGAGAGCATTAGGTGTTGACTTGGCACAAAGAGGCCACAAACGCAAAGATGGCAATTAAAAATGCTAACCAGCCTAGACATGAGAGATTTCACACTTGCTCTCTTTTCCTTCTTCTGTAACGTTGTTCCATTCATAAAATTTTATAATTTGAGAAATTCTCCCAGGTGAAGAAAAATGAAACTATTAAAGTCTCTTTTGTGCTACACATTGATGTCCTGTTCAAAAATGAATGACCTGGCAACTCCTTTTATTCCTTGAGTTTATAGTAACAGAACCCTTGCCAGTTACACTGGGGAGACTTGCAGCACATGAATTGGAGCAGACCTACCAGGCCATGGACACGCTGAGGGTGGCAGGAGCATGCGATGCAGGTTGTGGCACAGATCATTTGTGAAACCAACTGCCACACTCTTGTTTGTTCATGAAATGCATGTGAGCCGGGTCAAACAGGTTGTGTCTCTGGGGGAACTAATCCCTACCAAAAGCTGATGGGTTTGATGGCTGAGAAGGCCCTCACTAGCTCTTCTCCCAAGCAACCACTGCAGAGCTAGATCTCGGACTCACCACAGAGACTGGCACCAGGGGCCTGTGGATTTGGGCAATCGAGGATATTTATGGGCCACTCCATTGTTCTTTTTAACAATAACACTCCTGACTTGGAGTGTCTGCGCAGTTACTTTTTAGGATCTGTTTTGGACAATGTTCTAATTGTTAATCCTCATTAGTCCAGGGCAATTTTGCCGATTTTTCCTTTCTTACTGAGATATGAATCGGGCTCATTTGTGAATGAACTTCTAAGAGGGGAAAAGGTGAGTCTCATACCTGGAAAGGGAACAGGACTTGGCACATGCAAAGGGGTGTGTGTGTGTGTGCATGTGTGCGTTTACGTACATGTGCGGGTGTGTGTGGGTGCATGTGAGTGCGTGTACATGTGCATGTGTACATGCATGCATGTGCTTGTGTGCGTGTATCCAGTTCTTTCATGCAAACATCTCTGAGCCTCATGTTCTGCATGCGAAGGCTGGGTTGTGCGGGGTCATCTCTGAACTCTCCTACCCCTGGTCTGTGATGTGCCAGTATTTCACCCACTCTCATGCCACAGTTGGCACAGGTGTCCCATCCAGCAAGAAAATTCACTGCCCCAAAACAAATCTAGGTGTAGTTTTCACTTCACTGACATCCTCTGCCTTATAATTTCATGCCCCTGACTTCAACTCTCTGTTGGGGCTATAATTGTGTTCTGGTCCTTCCTTGGTGACCTTCATGGACCCTACTCTGTCTCGTGCATCCTGGCTTCTCACGTGGCTTGTACAGGGCTCTCCATGGATTTGGGCAAACCCTGGTGGCCTCAAGTGACAGTCACATGACTCCAATCCCAACCCCACTCTGCCCACATCCTCCCTCCACACCGAAAAGGAAGGTGTGTTTGATGGTCATGATCCTTGTAGGAGATGTGGCTGTTCCAGCTCCTTCTAAGTAAGAGAGCAAGCCCAAGTGGGAGGGGAGATAGCAGTGAGTTTACCAACTACTTACTGCAGGCTGCCCACACCGGGAGAACTAAAGTGGCGTCTTCAGGAGGTGCAAGCCACGAGGCCCCCCTCAATGTACACCATCAACTCAGAGAGATGAGACACAAGGGGAAGGACGGCAACCACTGGTGTGAGGCATCTACATCCCAGAGGAAGAGGAGAGCTTACTCGAAGCCACTTAGAGCAGTGACAGAGCAGAGGATAGACGTTCCCCATCTTGACCCCTTGCACAGGAGTCTTGCCCTCCATCCGAGGCAGCAGTGTGCCTTGAAGGCGCGGCTAGAACAGAAACCGCCCCATGCACAGAAGGCCTTCACCCGCGTTCTAGTTTAGATTATCGCCTTCATTTGACTTTAAAGTCAGTTTACCATGACAATCCATAACCTACTTCTTCCCTTCACTTGTTTTTGTCAGATTGCTTGACTCAAGAATGGTCTTTATCCCCAGAATTGGAGGTAAAACAAAACAAAGACAACCCAGTTACTGCATGTATGTCTTAGGATGCTTTCAATGAAATTACAAGTGATGGAGACCTGACTCAAAGAACCTTAACCTATAAAGTAGTGTAATAATTTACATAACCAGAAGTGCATGGTTGGGTGGCTCTAGAGCTGCTTATTCTAGTAGTTCCACAACCTAGCCATGGTCCTAAGTTCTTTCTCTACTTCTGCTGTGATGCCTTGAGCATCAGCTCCTTTCTAGGCCTGGTTCCTAGCATAACAGTGACCATCCATCCTGGTTTACTGAAAAAAAAAGAGGCAGTTTATGCCTCTTCCCCTGACATAGTTGTTAATAGCAATCCCTTTCACCCTCAGTAGCATCCTGGTTTAGGCGATCAACTATGTGGTCACCTGCATAATGTTTTTGCTGCCAGTTGCAAATGGAGTTAGATTAGCCTCACATCCATCGGGAGAGGGAGGGATGCTCTCCTAGAGAGTCAGAACTTAGCTGGGAATCCTCAGCAAATCTCTCCTCTCATTTATTTGGTCCTAATTATAGCAGGAGGGATGCAAATTTTCTTAGCTCAAATAGACCCACCCTAAATATAAGATGAAATTCTAAGGTACATAGGTTTCACAGGAGAGGGATGGATGTCTGAATATTAGTGTTCTGTTAGGAAAGAAAAATGGAGAATACAGAATACAGCAGCCACAAGCAAAGCCCTTTATAATTAAGCTGCTTCTTACTGGTAATAATTTCTCGAAAATCTCTATGAAATGCAATGCTCTACTGCTTGTGAGACTAGACAGAGCTACAACTGGACAATGAGGGGCTTCTATGCTGTGCAAGGATGGTATTTATTATTCTTTACTTTCTAGCACGTGGCTTAGTACTTTAAAGTAATAGCTGTTCAGTATATACTTATTGATTGCCTAACTGAAGGACCAACTCACATATCCTTTGATCCAGTCTTTGCTAATTTTATCCAAAGTGCATAAAACAGTTCATAGGAAGTCCTCAGATGAAGAATACTGAAACTCCCCACCTCCAAGCAGAGCGCTTATTTCTCTGTCCCATCCAAATAGTCAAAACCTTTCCCTTACCTCATGAGCTCTGAACATTCCTCAGGTAAAAATGTCATTCTCATCGGACTGTTTCTCTGAATGCTTTCCATCGTGTTTCCCTAAACCTGGGTTTGATTTCGGTCCTCTGTGCTTCAGTTATCCCTTGCATTTTCTTCAGCATTTCTCCTCCTTCTGCCTTAATTATGTTTTCAAATGCCTGCCTCATTCAATCACTCAATCATCCAGTAAATATTATTAACCACGAAAACATTTGTAAAACAAAGTTTCCATTTTAAATACATTATTCCACTTCAGTAAAATATAGACCCGTTAAGAATCTCTTGAAAGCAATAGGCAATTTCCCCAGGTGCATTCACACCGGTGAGCATTAAACTGACATCTACAGTTTCAGGGCTTTCAGGAATCCCTTGAGAAACCCACATGTTCATAAAGATGAGGTCAGATTGTGTTGGTGCACCCCAGGGTGAAGGGCTCAGCCACCAGCCCAATTCACATATGTCTTCTACAGAGTTCACCAGGTAATCCCAGTTCAATCAACACCCGGGACCTAACAACCCCAAAATCTTGGTCTGCAACCTAAATTTTGAACTCCAGATCTGCTCTTCCAAATACCTACTGGACATCTCTACGTGGCTAATCAACAGGCACCTCCAATTCGAGATGTCCTAAACAGAACTCCCTGGAGCAGATACTGATGATGCACCACCCATATCCCTTGGGTGCTACCACTTCAATGTGCTCCACAGACATCCAGCTGCCAGGATCTTCTCTCTGTGTTTGGGAAGGAACTTCTGCCTATGCTGAGTGGCAGGTTGGAATTGCCAGAAAATCAGTACCCCTTGGACCGCTCTTAACTAGCTTCTTCACCTCTGGAGTGGGTGCTTTGTATCCTGTCCAAGAGTGGGATTAAGCTCCAGTTGCTCACAGTGGTAACTGGCCTTGAGAACATGCCTCCCATTGACAGCCATCCCTCTGGCTCCCTTCCCTCCTCCCCTACAGTGTTTCCTTCACTTCCCAAATCAACTTTCTGCACTGGAATCCTTGTCTCAGGATATGCTTCTGGGGGAACCTACGACACTCGTCAGTGCCAGCCCCAAATCTGCTTCTCTTCCTAGGGACCTCTATCTCAGTGACCATGCCCCCATCCACTCTGTCACCCAAGTCAGAAAACCAGGTGTCAGTCACTCTTACTCCTGTTTCCTCCATCATCAAGCCTTGTCGATTCTGCATCCCAAGTACCACTTGACTCAAGTTCCTACTCTTCATCTCTGCTGGCACGACCAACCATTGCAACAGCCTCTCTTATCTGGTCTCCCTGCTGCCAATCTCACCTCCCTCTGATCAGCCCTCCACACCAACCAACAGAGTGATCATTCCTCAATCCAAACCTTTCCTTGTCACTCCCTTGCTTAAAGCCTTTCAATGGTTCTCACTGAATACAAGAAAAAGCTCCTTGACAGGACAGACCAGGGACCTCAAGTGACCTGTAGCTTCCTTTTCCCCCTCCTCTACTATTCCTCACAGCCTCTACTCTGGACTTACAAAATATCTGCAGCCTCTAAATAGTGTTCTGTGTTCCAGCTTCAGTTCCCTTCACTTATAATGCCTTTTGTTTACTTTGGAAACTTCTATTTATCTCTCAGTGCTCAGCAACTGTCAACATCTCTGGCAATCTTTTCTGACTTCCCTGCCCCATGCCATTCCCTATTCCTTCCCAGTGCAGGAATAGGCCCACTCCTTGGGTGTTCACCCAGCCTATTTTATAGCTCACCATGTACCACATAATGTCACATTGTATTATTAACAGTTCTTATTAATCTGTGAGCATACTGTGGTCAGAAACCATATATTCACCATATCTCTAACCCACATCCTTAGCTCAGTGACTGGGCAGCTAGTAGGTGCTTAATAGATGTTTATTGGATAAACAAACGAATCGTCCATCTGGCAAGTATGTGAAAACTCGATTATAAGGAGATGCTGTATTAGAGAAGCAGGATATGGATAAAAAGAATAAGATCTGGGATGGGAAATTTATTGGGTTCTTATTTAAAATCACCAAATATTACAATTACAGATCTCAAAAATTACCCTGACCCATCCTGGAAGATTTTGAGGTTGTTCTTTCCTGCTGTTTCAGCATGTTCCTTCTTCCCTCCATTTTCTTAGGCACCCCTTTAACTGTATGAACAAAATTATTTCACATTAATGCCCTATTTCTGTCCCAAAGCACCGCCCCACAAGCACACACAAATCCAGACCTACCCTTTATGAACCTTTTTTTCTTTTCTTTGCAAGGGCAGCCAGGATGAAAAGGCAGAAGGGTGCCACTGTACATTTCTTTGGGAATGGGGGCCATGATGCCTATTTCTTCTGCATTAATCTGAATCAATATAATCTTTCCTGAAAACATAAGCACCTCAAAGCGCAGCAAATATGAATCACAACTGCCAGTGAGGATCAAACATTAACCCAGGGTTGCGATGAGGCCAACAAAAGAAATAGGCTAGTAATTGCCTTCCAGGATATCAATCCCTACCTTATACACACATACCCCCTCAACACACACAAAACCTTTATGGATCTTTCATCCATGAACTTGCCCAATTATAATTGCCCAGCTGTGCCTTTAGTTGTATTCAGGCTAGGTCTTGGCAACCGAGACCTCACATACCTTATCCAAGAACTTAGGACAGTTATGAGATCTATAGAGGAAGTCTTTGGTTACTGAAATGATTGAAGACACATTCATAGACAAATATTTCCACAGGTATCATTAATTAGTTGGGGCTGATTTTAAACTCCCCAAAACCTGACTGAAACAAGTAGAAACTGACACTTTCTGTTGATATTCATTATTATCAATTCTGAAACTTGCACTGTGTGTCTTTCCAGCCCTGTATGGTCTGGGTACTTCTTAATTTAACTCTTATTTTTCAAAAGAGGAAATTCAGTATCAAGGAATGGTACTACCAGGGTTGACTTCTCCCTTAAGCACAGTAGACACAGTGCCTGGGGCTCATGGTACTTTTAGGGACCCACATCAATCTTTTAATTTCTTTTAAAATCAGAAAAAAAAATGATTTTTTTAGGTTGAAGAAACTGTTTTAATATATAATACTATTATATTCATCTTTACACCAATGCAATTGTAAAATGTAATTTGTAATATCTTTCTATGGAGGAAGGAGTCCACAAAGGCAAAAGTGCTCAACACAGTCATCATTCAGCCTCAGTTACTACCACCTTATGCTTGCAACACAACATGGTTAGAATAGAGCCTTTCAAACACAAGTTCAGGCTCCCATACTAATTAAAAACTGTGTTATAAAACTCACATTTGATAAGAAGAAAGTCATGGTTAATACACACAGTATTGGAACTTCAGGGGGCTCAAGACTGCCGAGAACAGCTAGATTCATTTTGTTCTGTGCTCCGATCAAATAATTTCTGCTCTGCTATTCTCTCTCAAATATCTTCATCCTGTTTTGATTAATAGAAAAAATCTTTCCATCTTTGGAGAATCATTAAACTAATTTGGTTGCTTCCTTGGCTGTCTCAAGAATTCTAAGGATTTATTGTTTTCAATTTTAAAATGATCAATAGCACAACTGACACCTACTACTTACTTACTGGTCAGCAATCATACAGTCACCATCCCTGTAACTCCAGTTCTTAGCCCAGTATCTGGCAAACAGTAGGCGCTTAATAAAGGTTAGATTTATACACGAATCACCTCTTGGATGGAAATTACATTATGTAGGTGGACTAATTCGATCTTTCCTAATCTCCCACCTTGTGAGAAGCATCTTTCACCGGTATCACAATTGGCATTTTCGGGTGATCGCTGGGCCCTTCCCACCTCCCCCGCTTCCATCAGCCAGCCACTTCCTCCCTCCTGGGCTCTGTTCCTCGCTCTTCTCCATCCTGGGGTCTGGAATGGTCCCCAGCCCCCCGGGAGGCAGTAGGGTCCCAGCTCCTCAGGCCCTCCCCCGGCGTTCCCCCCAAGGTCCCCCTCCCC
>NW_012115021.1:3277446-3305748 GCF_000951035.1 Colobus angolensis palliatus
TCCGGATCTGCCGTTCCGCCCCGGCCCAGAAAACCCGGCGCCTTCCAGGCCCTTCGAAAGATGGATTCTGTTGACGTATCTGGCGGCCCTGGCGAGCCTGGTGGAAAGTTGGGTTTTGCCAGATTGCGCCGGGCTCCTCTTTGTGACGCGCGGCCAGCCCCGCATCCCCCCGGAGCCGGGTGAGTGTGCGTCGGCGCCCCAGGAGCCCCGGTGCCCCCCAGTGCCCAGTCCCGGGGTGGCCGCACCAGCTCGGGCTTTCTGCCATGTTAGGCACCGAGCAACGTTCTCGCTGCATTTTTGCGTGCGTTTCAGTGGCGCCTTTTGCTGCGGAGGGAGTTATTGCTTCTCTCCGCTGTGGCTTTTTCGAGGTTGGGGTTGTGCTCTGTGTGTTTGCTTGTTTGCCATTTAAAGCCCAACTATTGTTCAGGATAAGCTCCGCCTGGGTGGGGAAATGGCATCCCACCACAGTTGCTGGCGAGGGGTAGAAATGTTGCCAAACAGCTGCTGCTTTGTGTTTCCCTATCAGAAGTCCCTGGAGTAGGTTTGGGGCACGACGGATGGATGGAGAGAGGGATGGGGCACGGAAGAAAAAGGTGGCTTTGGAGGAGCGGATTGTTACCCACACCATGGCACTCACTCGGTCTCCCTTTCTGCCTGCCAAACTTTTATGAATATTCCTTTTGTGGCAGAGGGAAGCTCAATGAATTTAGCCCAGTTCTCCAAGGAAAAAGCAACCCAGCTTTAACAATGGTTTGATAACTTAATCAATGAAAAAGGCAGGAGAGGAGGACAAGGAGGCGCCGACACCGTATCAGGTATGTGGCTGCTGCTTGCAGAGTCAGGTAGAGGAAAGGTGGGCAGGGCACGGCGCAGCGTCTGGGTGACCGTGTTCCCGGAACTGTTGGTAGCTCTCACCTGTGCCCGCTGGTGCCACCCACCGTCGTGCCCTTACGTCCTGGGCTGTTCAGAACCCAGCGATGGGGTTTGAGGGGCGGCTTTCGGCAGTGCGTGGGCCGGCCCCCCTCATCTGGCGTTTTTAAGGATGTGTAAATATTTTGCTGAGGATAAGTGACATCAACAGAATGATATTCCGCAGAGCCCGGGTGTGCAGCGATGATAAATAGATATGGCCAAACAAAGTTTTGATAACCGCGTATTCTCATGGCTCTCTCTGTTTCATTTGGGTCTTTGTTTTTGTTGGTTTAGCATTATCTCGCATCCTCTGGTGTGATCCCTTTATTTAGCTGATTCTTGGAAGCTTCTCTTTAGAACAGAGAGAAAAGCAGCCAGCAGGGAGAAAACAATTCTTAGCCTTGCATGCATCAGGCAAGGTTTTCTGTGCTTTTCCCAGGGAATCTTTCCCACCGTTTTCTAGATGTCTCCCTTATGTCTCTCTTGTTCCTTTGGAGTCGTCAGAATTAGTTGTTGGTGGACCGAGAGACTTGTGATAACTTTGAAAATGTGGTGTAGACATGCCTTTGTTACAGTAGAGGGGTGGCAAGGTGGGAGGGGGACAATATGGAAAGGGACAGTATGGAGGCTAGTTTTCTTCTCAAATGGGAACATGAGAAGCCAGGGGTGGGCTGGAAGGCAGAGAATCGTAAGCTTGGTGGCATCCCAGTTTCTCTGCCTCTTACAAGCCCAGAGAAGCCACCTGCCCCCACATACACACAGTCTCCTTCAAAGGGACACTCGCTTCTCATCCTGACAGATGCCCACTAGAGGCATCCCCAGGGCAGCCCAGGCACTGTGAACCAAGTCAGACTGGAACTTGGGGATAGTGACTACTTTGGCACCAGCCCAGGGGACCATTCAGCCACCCAAGGGGGTTCCTTTATGATGAAAAAATGCTAAGACCTCCATTGGTGATGTTTTGCCCAGGAAAACCTGTTCATCTGAGGAACAAATGAAAAGACAGTTTTTCAAGTGATGCCGGTTGCTGGGGTGAGAACTCGGTTTGGTGGGCAGTTGGGGAAGAACTGCAAGATACATTTCAGAATCTTGTATCCAGAATACAGAGTCCCTGAGACAGGACCATATGAACTACAAGAAAGAAAAATCAAAGACTGGAAGGTGTGTGAGGAGCTGTTGCTGGGAGTGCTCTATCTGTAATGATCCGGAAGCTGAGGATAGGACTGGCCTACCAAATCCATTGACCCAGAATGGAGATATTCTGGATGCGCAGAAAGCCCTGCACAGTGTGATCCAAATTTATGATAAGAAAATAGGAAATGTCTGTTCTCTGGCTTCTCCCCTAAGCTTAGAGTTTTGGAGAGAATGGTAGTGGAGGGAAATAAATTGGGAAGGGAACTAACATGTATTGTTGGCCTCTGTCTGCCAGGCACTTCACATGTGGTAAACCTTCTCAGCCACCCTGTGATGGAAGAATTATTTTACAGATAAGGAATCTGAGGCTCAGATGAATTTCCAGTTGTGTATCTGATTTCAGACTTTGGTGGTTATGATTTAAGAGGGCAACATGTCCCTCTTCCCTGCTCCAGGTCTCTTATTTATTTCTCTTAATCTGTCTGAGCCTCAGTTTCCTTACCTACGAGATGGGAATAATCGTTCCCATCTCACATGGAAGTTGTAAAGATTAAAGTGGGACTTGTCAGCATGGGACCACGAAGGATTAAAACTGGAGTATGACACCGGGAACTTCAGGCCCCTAACCAAACATACAAATCTCTGGATCTCTTCCTACTGGATCTGTCGGCCCCTCCACCTTGGCAAAATCTGGTACCCAATTGGTGGGGGTTGGGGGGAAGGTGGAAGCCCACCAGTGGGCAGCCCAGTCACCCACAGTGCATACTTATGTGCCAAGTAGATAGATCCGAAATGTCAGATGGACATGTCAGATGGACGGACTGTGCCTTTTCATCTTGGAGTCCCTACCACCCAACTGTTGCTTAATAAATGAGAGTTGAGTGACTAAATGATGGCACTGATGGAGTGAACGACAGTGGGGAGGGGGCTGTAAATCATTGTTAAGGGAGACCCAGCAAGGAGAGATCCAGAGATTTGTATGTTTGGTTGGGAACCTGAAGTTCCTGGTGTCATATTCCAGTTTTAGCCCTTGGTAGCTCCGTGCTGATAAGCCCCAGTTTAATCTTTACAAAATCCATGGGAGATCGGCAAGATTATTCCCAGCTTGTAGGTGAGGAAACTGAGGCTCAGAAAGGTTAAGCAACTAATTCAAAGTCCATGATGGGACCAAAGGGTGGGTGAGGTATTTTTGACTACTAACTGTCTCAAATAAACAAACACTCTATAGGAAAATGAGGAGGGGACTTGCTATGCAAATGTATCATTAAAGCAAGCCCCCATAGCCCCCTTCCAACCAGGTGGTAGTCTTTAACTTCCTAGAAATTCTGGTGCCACCGAGGGAACTGGGCTTTGAATCTATGTATGAGGTGCACATGAATGCTGCCTCCCTGATCAGAATATGAGGGAGATCTCAGAGAATGAGGGGGAAAGATGGCTAATTGCACTCTTCCCTCACACAAAAGCCTGCGTGGGATTCTGAATTAAGCTTGATTTGGGGATCAGGGTGACATCCTTGCTGTAGAGTTGGCAGCTCTTGTCTTTGGAGAATGCCTCTGATTACCACTTCTCCCTCCCACCTGATCGTCTGCCCGGGTGCCCATCATCTCATTCTTTCCAGACTCAAGGCCTTTCCTCCTGGCTCACAATGTTTAATGAGCCTCTTGAGTCTGCCACTTCACTGTCCTCTGATGGCAGCTGGTGAGAAGCTGATTTTGGCGGCCAGGTTAGTACTTCTGGAGTTCACACATGACCCTCCTCTCTCCTGCCAAGAACACACACACGAACACACATGCACACACAGACACAGGCGCACATAATTTGATCACGTTTCTGTATCTGCTTCACCAAATTAAATTCAAACTCAGAATTGTTATTGGAAGAAGTACGTGATTTTGGTGTTCTTCTCTCCCAGCCTCTGCCCTGAACAGACCAGAACAGCTAAGATGGAGGCGGCTTAGCCAGCAGATGTCTTGAGCCATGATCATACTTGCTGGCCTTCCCACTGCTGTGGGGCAGCACCCCAAAACATGAGCATGGTCTGCCTTCGTCCATCTGGGCTGCTATAACAAAATAGGCTGGGTGACTTATAAATGATAGAAACATATTTCTCACCGTTCTGGAGGATGGGAAGTCAAAGATCAAGATTTCGGCAGATTCAGTGTCTGATGAGAGCTTTTTTTTCCTGGTTCAGAGATGGTATCGGTATCTTCTTGCTGTGCCCTCACATGGTGGAATGGGCAAGTGAGTTCTCTGGGGCTTCTTTTACAAGGGCACTCATCCCATTCATGAAGGCTCCACTTTCACGATCTAATCACCAAATAAATGCCTCACCTCTTAATACTATCACGTTGGGGATTAGGATTTCAACATAGGAATTTGGAGAGGACACACACATTCAGACTATGCATGGTCCCAGGGCCTTTCATAAAAGCCCATTTTAATTTCTACTTAGACATAGGGCTGGGCTCCTTGAACATCCCAATCCTTGTAATTCCAATTTCTGCTATAATTAGCTCCAACAACTCAGTAATTCTAGAGAACTTTGGAGCACACTCTTCTCACACCTGTCACTCCTCTTCCCACAACTTTTTTGTCTTTCAGCACAGCACTGTCTAATAAAACTTTCTCTGATGATGGAAATGTTGCATGTCTGCACTGTCCCACACACTAGCCACTAGCCACATGCAGCCATGGAGTGCTTGAAAAGTGGTTGGTCCAAATTAGGATGTGCATTAAATATAACAGATGCATGGGATTTCTATGACTTAATAAAAAAATACAAAATAGCTCATTAATAATCTTGGCATTGATTACATGGTGAAATGATAATATTTTGAATATATTAGTTAAATATGATACAGTATTAAAATTACTGGCTTTTTAAATTTTTTTAAATGTGCCTACAAAAAAATTTTAAATTACGTAAACATTTCTATTAGACAGAGCTGCTCTGGAGCAAACTAACCAACCTCGTGACTTCAGCCTCCAGATGTTCTGGGGACACAAACGCTCTCCATCTTGATGGCAGGTGGGAGGCAGGGGGCTGAGTCAGTAGCCACAGCAGTCTTGCATCAAGCGATTTTGATTTTTAGTAGCTCAGGTGCCATGATGGGGGTTCCCCATGGAACCTACCCATGAGCATGTTGGCTCAGTCTCATGCTCTATGAGGAATGTGGGACCCAGAAACCCCATAGAATGAGCAAGGCAGAAGGGGCACAGGCAGGACTGGCTTGAATGAAATGACTCCTTTCCTTTCCTCGACCCCACCCACCTCAGGCTGGTGTCCTCGTCCATCAGAGAATTCCTTGACAGCTGCTTTAGTAGGAGCTTAAAGTACTATCTGTTGCAGGGATTTGTGCTTGGAGAGTAATGTCACCAGTAGACACCCTCATGCTGAAAGTGAGTTATTTGGGGCTGGGGCCAGCCTTAAAGGAGAGAAAATAAAAAAGAGGATGCACACTGTCACTTCCTGACAGCTTGATGAAAACAAGAGCAAGGACATAAATAAAATTTCTGCGAGGGAGACAGAATAAATGCAAGGAAGGTCAGTTTCACACAACCATAGCACCGCAGATGAAGAAAACTGGCCAAAGGAGAGTTCAGGGAGGCAGAAGAAGGATTTTGGCTGGCACTGTAGTATCATCACATCACATCATTCCTGAGTCCTTCCCTGGGCACTGGGCATGGCATGAATAGATGGAAAGGGATGGGATAATGAACTTGGGACTGCAGTGATTTACAGGTCAGGCACCTGTGGCTCTGGCTCCTGAGGGGGCTGCCCTCACAGGGGACCCTTGGCTGACCTCCTTGGGCTCCTCAGAAGGAGTTGGTTTTGTTTCACATGGCAGAAGCAGACTGTTTACTGGCGCACAGGAAGAATCCAACATTCTGGCGAAAAATAATTCATTAACAGCCAGGGTATTACCAGTTCCCTGGAAAAGCTCCTCCAGCTGCACTGTAGCAACTGTTCTTTTTCAGCAGCAGAATCGGGCCATGCTGGCAGCCAAGACTGGGTGTGTTTGGGCGTTTTTATTATTGTTGTTATTTTTGCCTTTGTGTATATGGCCACTTTTCCCTTATAATTCAGAGAAAGAAACGGAGGCCTGGAAGGGTTGAAATGGTGTAGCTGTCAGCCATTCTTTCCTTCGTGCTTTAAGCCTGGAAGCTCCAGGCTGACTGTAGGAACATAAGTTTTTCCGGATCAAAGCCCATCCCCAACTTGGGGGCAATGCAGAACCACATAGAATGTTCTAGGATGAAAGGAATTTTAGGGAACTGAAACACCTGTTCTTAAGATTCTCTGAAAGCAATTGGCTGAGGAATCCCTCCCCACCCCCATACACACAACCAAGCAGAAAGTCCTATCTTAGCTGTGTGGAATTCTTTTGCTTACTATTAATTGGCACAATGGGGCCAAAGTATGTGATTCATCATCCTAGTTCTGAGGGCATTTGGAAAACCAGGCAAGCATAACCAAGAGAATGGGCTGCATATTTTGCTCACTAAAGAATGATTGAATCTACAGTAAATACAAGGAAAGATTCAGGAAGCTTTTTGTGCTCTGGAAAAAATATGTTTTTTTAAAAAAGGTTTTTGTCTGCCTATTTGTTTTTTAATGCCTCATGCTCAGAAATGTGTGCCCAGCTAGCAAAAAATGGGAAAGAATAGCATTTCCTTGTTTTAGTTCTTTTAAAACTCTAATCGCAGGTTAAGTAAGATACAGTGTATTGATTTTGATTTTGTATGGAACATAACTAGATAATCATTTTATTTTATGAGATATTAATTTCCACCCATTTAGACTGATGAAATAAGCATTTAAAATATCCCATACCTACCCCCACCATCATCACAGTATTTCATTAATGTTCCTAGATTCAGATGGAGAACCTATTTCTTTTATATGGAAAAGGAGTAAATATGTTAGTCAACATATACATAAACCTTCCTTAGATTTCAAAAAAATGGGATCCTTTCCCTTAAAAAAAAAAAAAAATGAATGTTAAAGGCCAAGCATATTTGGCTTTATCTGGAGCATGGTTTCCTCACCTTGGCCCTGTTGACATTTTAGACCAGATAATTGCTTGTTGCAGGGGACTGTCCCGTGCACCTTAAGATGTTTAGCAGCATCCCTGGCCTCCACCCACTAGACACCATTAGCACCACATCCCCCTACCCCAGACCTTGCCAAATGTCCCCTCTGGGACAAAATTAGCCCTGTTGAGGACCACTTGTCTAGACCAAAATTTAATAAGTACTTTGTGTTTTTCTGGAAAATTCCATTTGAAATAATAAAAGACACAATTTCCCCCCTCTGACTTTTATATATACAATTCATGGGCATGATTAATTAACAGTTGGAAGTGGGTCATGTGAGTGATTTAATTCTAAGGTTGGTGGAAGGGTCTATAAGATTGTATAAGCATGGAGAATTTTTCAAGGCAGGCAATTTTATAAGTCATAGGTAATTGGGGGGCACATTGTAAGAACTAGTGGCTTCTCTGGTTTTTCATAAAGAGAACAGGTTTATTCCTCCCTAATTTCTTTCTCATATGCACCTGATTCCAGGCATGACTTCAAAGCCAGCAGACATCTTTGCCCGCCCCCAGCCCCTCCCTACTGTCATTTCTCTGGTAGCATCTTAAGCCTGAGCCAATTAATTTAGCCCTTTAGTGTACTTGTGAGAGCTCTGCTGGTAATATTGTAATGGACTCATTTCAGATTGTAGCAGCCCTTTACCCACCACTAAATTCCATGTTTTCCAGTACTATTGAGAAAGAAAGTCAACAGTACTTTCTTGGCAGATGGATCATTTTTCGTGATGATTGGAAGTTGAAATTCAGGTGGCCCCCATCACCCCTGGCAATTTTGTTTCCTTTTACACACATTTGTTTCCTTGAAGCAGCCCTCCTTCAGGCAACTAGCACCTGGTAATGCCTACAGGCAGCAACAGCAGATGAAATGTTGCCACCAGGACAAGCCCTCAGCCAATAATATTCTTTCTGGTAGTCCCTTGAAAGGCTAGAAAGGAGGGTCATGCCTTACACAGGGAAGGTGTCATGGAGGCAAACCATGCCCTGCCCATACGTGGAAATGGAATGGGTGTTTGAGGGGGTAGGGAGAGGGCAGAGAAGTGAATCACTCATTATACAGGGAAAGTGTTCCCCAGTCAGCCCTCCCCTGCCAGCCTCTGGGAGTGATATGGCAGCAGGGGATGCTGGTGAAGGATAGGGGCAGTTGCTCAGTGCAGAAGTCAACATAGGCCACTTCATTTTGCAGCCATCCAAGGTAGGCTGACCTTTTCCAAAGAATGTCATGCGTAGGATTCCCTTGTATGCTAGCCAGTGAGGAAAGATGGAAAGGTGAGCATTGAGGGATTTGGCAAGCCAGCACCATTTCTTCACTGGTGAGTTCCAGCATCTCTTGAAGAGTAGTTGAAGTCTTCCTTGTCACCATGAAGAGAAAGGCAGCGAGCTGGCAGGGATCCACAGTGTGCTGGGCTCAGGCAGATAAATAATTGATTTGCAACACGTGACACTTGGTCATTCTAAGTTGCCAGTCCCTCACAGGCCAGGATTCGGGTGATGGTCGCAACACTGGGAGAGGAAACAGGATCATAAATCTGGGCGTTGGAGGCCAGTTTTGCGGTACAGAGGCCACTGGGGCCACCACTGTGTGCTGCAGAAGCAAACAGACAGGTCCGAGTGTGTGTTGTTCCTCAAAATAATGGCAATGGAAATGGCTGTGAAAAACATTTAGGACCTTGTCATAAAAATGCAAACAGTCTTCCTTCTATAGGGAAAAGCTAAATAAACCCTATTGCAGCTGTATTAAGTAGAAACAGATTTGAAAATCGGGTGTTTTTTTTTTTTGTTTTGTTTTGTTTTGTTTTGTTTCTGAGACACTTATTTATAGCAGGTTGGGCAGAGGCTGCCACTATCTTTCGAGACTCCGGAAGAGTGTTTTCCAGATGGTCCTTGCTGTTTTTCTCTTTATTAAGCTTAGCCGAACACTGCTGTTGGAAAGGGTCATAGAAACCAGTGTTACTTTTTTTCAGATTACAATGGCCATTGATTGGCTAGCAATCAATGGATGGGAATGGATTGAGCCTGTGCTGATGAATTTCCTTTTGCATTTTATAAACAAGAAAAATGTCAAGGAAAGCACAAAATAGGGATACTCTTTCGACTATACACATCAAAGCTTTGAAAACCATACAGCGTTACATTTCCTATTACTTTCCATTTAAATTTTGTTCTAAAATAATGCTCCCCTCTTTGCTAAAGCTCTACAGTGTTACCATTTCCTTTCCAACATCTAAACAATGTCCAGATCCATTTCAGATTGAGCAATTAGCTCTGGATGCAATTTTCTTTTATGAAAAAAAGAATCACTAACCCTCTAGACTAAATATGAAATTATTGAATGTGAAAATATCAATATGAGGCCATTTGTTCTAAGATCCTTTTTCGCCTATCACTAGCATTTTAAGAAGGTTAGAAAAGGCCAATACTGCCCTGGCCTTCCATGTTGGACACAGCCACACCAGAAACCCCAAACTTTGTTTGTGCTCATAGAGGCTGGGCAGCTGGATTTGAGGTCATCAGGGCTGAAGCTTACAGCCAAAACTGCAAGGGGAAACATCTTAGAATGTCACATAAGCCAGTGGTCCCCACAGACCAGGTTTGCAGACCACTGCCTGTATTAGACAGGATTTCTGCCCCTACACAGTGAAGTGGAAGAAAAGTGAAAATGCCGTGAATTTATTTTGTTTAAAGCTAAACCTTTTCCACTTTACAAAACTGCCCTATATTCCCAAATGATCTTTCCTACTGTTCTTGATGTGAAACTTTCCTTTACGACTTATCAAGAGATAGTGGATGACATTTGTATTTTGACATCTTTATTTGACAGTCAGAAGTTGTCCAACTTATATTGGGTCCTTCATTTTAAAAATGTTACTCATCCATAACATTCAAAAGTCTGAGATTCACCCAGGAGGCCCAAGTAGACCTGGAAGGGGAGCCTTTGTTATGATTCCTAAGCCAGAAACAACCTGAGGAAGGATCCTGGGGCTGCTTCCCTGCGTCCCTTTACTCAGCTCTTGTGACTCCTCACTCATAGAGAGCTGGCTTTGTCCTAAGCCCATGTGAAGAATAGAATTGCTTCTTTGGAGGAGTTTGAGGGGGTAAAATTGCCCTCTTGAACATGAATACACAAGCATGCAGCCTCAATGCTGAGAGCCTGGGACCTTTATCCCTGACTCCCAATGTCAATGCCATTGCCGGTTCTCGTGGACTTGATCCCCTTCACCCTCTCCTCAGCCATGCCCACTGCTGTCATGAGCACAGGCCTCAAAAGGCTCCCCGGTGTGGCCCTGTTCTCCTCACTGCTCTGCATGATTTGTTGCATTGCTCCCCCCAGCTGGTGTTCTACAGGCCTGCATCAGCTTCCTCCTGCTAAAGCACCTCTCTAGTCTTGTCACCCTAGCTCAAGAACATTCTGTGACCCCCTATTTCCTAATAAGGTTGAATAAAACTCCACATATGAAGCCCTCTCTACTTTCCCAGCCCATTTCTCCCCTCCCAGAGCTTAGACTGGCTTTCAGTAAGGCATCATGGGAGGGTGTCTGCAGGTTGTACAGCTTCTCTGTGCTGGGTTTTGTTTGTTTTCTTATATGGGGGGAGATTTTCAAAAAGGTTATGGGGTATCTTGAGCATCTTTCTAGATGAAGAAAATGGAAGACTTGAGTTTAATGTGAGAGAGAAAAAGAGAGAAGAAAAGAAACAAAGAAAAGAAAAGAAAGCCTTTCACAAAATGAGGCTTTCTGGTTTCAAGAATTGCAGCCTTACTACAAGTCTCTTACTACTCTGGGTTAGGATACCACCTCTCTGGCCTGCCAGCAAGTGGGTATTGCTTCAGAATTACACTACTAGCTTATCCTGTTGAGAACTGAGCCACTTAACCAAGCTTTGAAATGTACAACTCAAACATAGTGGAACGGGTCCATCCTAGCCAATGCAGAATGTCCATTCTGTTAGGAAACATTCTTCAATGACTGCTCATGAAATCATGAAAGCAATGATATTACCTATCATTTATCAAGCTCCTGCTATAGGCTGGATAGTGGTACCAGGTGATTTACATATATTGTTTTATTTCCAGCTCCATAACAACCATATGAGGTAGGTATACATATTATGAACTCTATTTCACAGAGAAGGAATCAGAGGCTCGGATAAGTTTAGTAACTTGTACAAGGTCACACCACTTACAGGAGGTAGAATTGGGATTCTTTACAGCCTGGTTCAGTAGAACTTTCTGCAATGATGGAAATGTGCACAGTCCAATATGGTAGCCAATAGCTACAAGTAACTGTAGGAGTACTAGAAATGTGGCTGGTGTGGCCGAGGAAGTGGATTTTACTGAATGTACACTTTGGTAGCAGCTCTAGAATATGCATGTTTCCCCGCACCATTCCGTCTCTCTGCTCACTGCAGACTTTATATCTCTCTTCCTCCCTCTAGACACAATACAGCTCTGCTTTTTCTCAGAGGCCTATAGCCAGTTCTCAAGGGCAAGTGTGCGTTAGAATTGCCTCTGTACCTCAGGGAGCAGTGGTCGCTGGCTCAAGTCAGGAGGGAGAAGCTTCCTTCCCACTGTTGTCCTGAAGAGCTTACCCTCTCCTCGTCATCCCAGCTTTATTTGGGCAACTGTTAGATTTGGTCACTTCCTTGGCAGTTGTTCTTGAATGCATTCATTTTAATTTGGGATCCTTCGGGAGGAAGAGGGTGGAGAGCCAGTTACGGGTGAAGGAAGAAGCATGGGCTCTAGGAACTGCCTGACCACCCTAGCAATCTAGGGCAAGCCCAGGCAGAGAGGCCCATTTGCTGTCCAATTTGCTGTTCTCTGTAATTAAATAGGGCAGAAAAGTTGACTAGGAAAGAGTGAGACAGACAGATAATGAAGCCAGGTTTTCCCCCACTCCTCCGTGCCCCTACACTTATTTCTTCACCCTAATTGAAGTCTTTGTCCATTTTGGAGGGCAAAAGCCAGCCTCCCTGGGGCAGGGATGGAGGCAAGGGGGTGTGAGTGGCTAGGAGGCCAGGGAAGGTCTGCAAAGGTCCCTTGAAGGAGACTGATGTTAGCCACCTTAACACTTGATCTCCATTTCAGCAGTGCTGAGAATGTTTTTGTTTGTTTGGTTGGTTGGTTGGGTGGTTGGTTTTTTTTTTTTTTATACAGGTAGAAAGAAGTAGTTGAGGTTACTCACCAAAGCAACTGTTGAGCTGTTTTTCTTATGAATATTTGTAAAATGAAAGAGTGATATGGAATCTTTTTTCTGAAAGTGCACAAATCTTCTGTTTGCCCCCACAGAGACTAAGCTTTTTTCTTTTCTCTCTGTCTCTCCCCTCTCCCTCCCCTACCTTTTTTTTTTTTTAGTTTTTTGTTTTATTTGAGAGCAGAAATCATGTGTCTTTTTTGTGGCTTGGTCTCAAACCAACATTCATTCTCTTGAGCCAGGCAGCACTTCCTAAAGCTCATTTTAATCATAGTCTATGGTAGTCCAACCCTCCTTGGCTCCTGGCAGCACTTAGATGCTGATAATAGATTGAACAAAAAAGTGCTAACACACAAGTTTCCCTCAGTTTGTCTGTTTCCAAAAGTAAGTCTCCAAAGGCATGAAGTCAAGTCCTCTTTTGCATTATTATAGAGGCTCTGTCCCCATTAACTGGTGGTGAAATGTAAATTTCTTGGGCTTTTAATACTTCCATTTTCCTACCACTTAGCTCTCTGCCATCTACCCATGAGCGGCTCAATAAATACCAGCACATGGTGGGTCCCAGAGTTCTGGCTCTCTCTGGTCTTTGTCACCATCATCACCAGGGGCTGAGGCCTGCTTTCCTCTAGTCAGCCAAACCCACTGTTAACTCCATTGTGGATATTTGGACAGGAAGCTCTTCATCCCCTATCCGTATGGATACTTATTTGCTGCCTTCAAATTCGTTGCTTTCTGCAGAGGGCTATGCCAAGTGCTCCACCTTTCCCCTTCATTCCTTTTGACCACTTCTGTGGCTGGGGGCAAAGGACTCCCATGTTCTCCAAACCTAAGATGGAGTTGAAGCACTGGGCCAGGGCCTTAATATATGTGCTTTTACTTCAACCACATAGGCACTTTCAGAAACAGTGATTTTCATTTGCAGGATGAATAAACTGAGGCAGTAAAAGGGCCAGTTCTGAGTGATGAGCAGAAAAGGTGAGCAGGGTCCACATAATAATGGGTCTTGTGTGCCTTGATAAAGACCTTGGACTTCATCCTGGGCAGTTTTCAGGAGGCTTGTGACATGACCTAATTTATGTGTTTGGTCTTTTTCCCAGTGGAGATGAACTGGAGAGTGGGGCATGGGGAAGGTGGGGGGAATGAAGACCATAAAGTCTCTGTTGCAGTAACGCAGAAAGAGGCGAGGGAGAACTAAAGTAGAAGAGTGCAGCAGATGGGGAGGCCAGTGGCTGGATTCAGAAAAAATCTAGGAGGCTGCCTATCTGAGGCTTGGTGATGGCTTTGCATTAGTCTGTTCTCATGCTGCTAATAAAGACATACTTGAGACTTGGTAATTTATAAAGGAAAGAGATTTAATGGACTCACAGTTCCACATGGCTGGGGAGGCCTCACAGTCATGGTGGAAGACTAAGGAAGGGCAAAGGGACGTCTTACGTGGTGGCAGGCGAGAGAGAGCTTGTGCAGGGGAACTCCCATCCATAAAACCATCAAATCTTGTGAGACTTATTTACTACCATGAGAACAGTATGGGGGAAACCACCCCCCATGATTCAATTATGTCCACCTGACCCTGCCCTTGACACATGCGGATTATTACAATTCAAGGTGAGATTTGGATAGGGACATAGCCAAATCATATTAGGCTGATAGACAGACTAAATGATGACAGCACCCTGGTTTCTGTCTTTTGGGCCCCTTGGTGGGTCAGGAAACTCAGAAGAAGGGAGAGAGTGGGTACCTGGGCCTACCCTCCCCCTGCAGCCAGGCCTAGGTGAGTAGTCAGAAAATGTTGGTGTGGCCTAGGCAATCCTATTCTGAGTCCTCAATTCTGAAGGAAATGCAATGAAAACAAATTAATGGGTCAGAAGAGCCTTTTGAAGCCATTCTGGGGACAAAAACAAAAGCTGACAGACATAGTCAACAGCCAGGAGCACCTTCAGTCCACAGCTTTAAATGCACTTCACAAATACATACACTTTAAATAGGTCAGACTCTGTAAGCAGGAGGGGACTTTGGGTGAGCCTGCTGGTTCAGGCTTTGCCTGGGCCCAGCTAGGGGAGAGGGGTTTCGCTGGTGGCCTGCTGCTAGCATGACCAGCCATCCTGTCCTCATTTGCCTGGGATTGAGAGGGTGCTTAAGACACAGTACTTTCAGTTTTAAAACTCAGACAGTCCTGGGCAAACCGGGGTGAGTGAGTCACCCTACCTGCCAGGGGAAGTGTTGCAACATGGATGGTTGAGCTGATTGGAACCAAACCAGTGGAGATTCACTTCCACCTGAACTGGCATCAGTATGGAGATGCCACCACAGAGAAGGAAAGGAGCTTGGGAATAGAAAAGGCAGTAACATATCCCAAACCCTTTCCAATAGCTTCTCTGGTTCCAACTGAAGCACTTCTCTTAAAATAGGAGCCTGAGATCCTTACCCTGCCTTCCTGGAAACTAGACCGCCCTATGCCCTTCTTGTTATCCCACCCATCTGAGGCCTGTCTAGATATTTCAGTTGAATTTCAGATAAGTGAACAAATCCTTCAGTCCTGCTGGAATCTGGGACTTGAAAGTCCTTAACTGAACATGGAAATATGTTAAACTGCGTCTTGAGTGAGAAAAACAATTTCTTTACATAATGCATTCCTACGTCCTTAAAATCATGATTAGAAAATACTTTTTATTTTTCTAGGAGCAGCAAGATGCAGACTCTTGTGTAGCAGTAGACCATTCAAATTTTAATTTTGCAAAGCAACTGTAGTCCCCCATTATTCATCACTCTACTGAAACCAAATTTAAAAATTTTTAAGTTTTCAAAAGCTTCCTTTCTCCATTCCATCCCAAAGATTTCTCTTGCAAAGCAAACCTCAGTAAATAAACAGGCAACATGTTGTAAATGGTACAAAGCAGAGAGCTTGGAGTAGGAAGCTAATGAAAGGGATTTTTCCTGTTGGGTCCTGGTGCAAGCCTTCAGGTACATTCAGAAATACAAAGAGAAATGCAGAGTGAGGTGACACACTCATCTTAGGACACCAGTGACAGAGAAAAGCACTCAGAGTTTATTCTCGTCATGGCACCTGAACCCTCAACAACTAGAATATGGAGGGTGGTCTAGGAGGAATTAAGTTCAGGGCAATAAAAGCGAAAGGGAAAACTAGAGGAAGATGTGAAAAAGGCAAGAATAAGATTCATCAGCCATGGCCATGTGGTTCAGATAGTGGAGAACCACCCCCAATGGGACTTGGGTCTTTGGAAAGTGCCCTCAATGATACCCTGTCCTCCTAAAATGAGTCTGAGAGAGAAAATGAGTCTTGTTGTTTATTTATGGCACTCTGTACCACTGTATGAGGAGTAGATATTAGACCTTAAATAATAGTATCAGCATTTTTAAAAGGTTGTCTATTTCACACACACTTCAAATAGGTCAGTTTTTAAGCAGTAGGGTGACATGGTTTATTCTTTCCTTGGTAATGCTTGGTTTTTAAAGCCAGCTATATGGATGGGAGAAGTGTTAAAAATTATCTAACACAAATTTTTATTTGTGGATTTTTGTCTAAAATTCTTACATACATACACAAAATTGCATGTATTATTAAGCGTACATCTTGAAGAATTTTCACAAACAGCCCACCCATGTCACCAGTGCCCTGATGGAGACACAGACTGCACCAGCCCCTGGAAGCTTCTTCATGCCCTCTTCATTATCCTCACCAACAACAGCCACTATCTTTTAACAGCATAGATTTGTTGTATCATATACAGGGATTTTTAAATAATAGCTTTGTGTATGAGTACAAAAAAATAAAGCAGTCCTGTGATTTGTTTTGGTGGAGAGGGTGGGAGCAGAAGTTTTGTAATGGTTTTCTTTCTCTGGCTGTTCTGAGTTAGGCTTGTTAAACAGGAAGTTTCCAAGCTGGGTTCTTGCTGGTATAGGGTTTGGGCAGCCTGGTCTCTTCTGCCCAAGACAATGCCCAGGCTGCAAGCCAGTAACCTGTTCTTGGCACCATCTGGCCAAAGGCAGCCACCAAGCTTGCTTTATCTGCCTTATTAAAGCCTCTGTTAGAGCTTGCAAAGACACATGTCTGGGAGCACCGAGTATAGGACAATAAAATGGCTGGGAGTCCTCTGAATCAACTGGCCTTCTGGAAGGTAAAGCCAGGCACAGCGACTAAAACAGCATATCCAACGAGGACATTTTTCTCCAGCTTCCAAATGAGAGTATGATTGATGAATTTCTCTTCTTCGTAGGTTTCATTGTATTTTTCTATGTGCATTCTGCCCCCTTTTCTTTTTGCTGCAGGAGGCAAAAAGTAGGAAGGTGGGAATCAAGCTGTGGAACATACATCGTAATGTGTCTGGAGCGGCATCAGCAAAGGACTTATTTGTTCTCCTGGGCTGTGGAGTGCCGAGTGATTGAATGCTCGCCAAGCTGTCAGTTTTATGAAACAAATTCCCTAACCCTCTTGGCCCAGAGCTTTGCTCCGCCTGAAATGGAAAAGAAATAACTTTTAATAGAAAACTCATTGCAAAAATCTAAGATAAGATTTCCGAGCAACTTCTCTCCGAAGAATAAAATGAAATATTGAAGAAAGCATTTGATGGGGTACTCTTAGGGAACCTTATTTCTCAGTTCTTAGTTAACAAACTATGTTAATAAAAATATTTAGACTTTCGTGATGCATAATGCGTTTTTATTCCTAGTGAGCCGGCCTGTTTGTGTACACAGATGTTTCCTGTGGCCCTTCTATCATTGCTTCTATTTTTTCTGAAACAATATTTCTAGCAGGAAATAGAATCTTATGTTAAGAACCTAAGTCCCTCATAGACCCTGTTAGTTTGAGTGAGGATATTTTCATTTCTAGATTTAATACTTGAGGGAGTAGGGTCATAATCTTTTTTTTTTTTCAAGAACATGGAAAATACTTTTAATAAAAAGATAATGCAATGAATCCACTGTATCAAGACATTAGACAGTTCTTCCTTGGCTTCTAGATTAGACCTGACCAATGCATCCAGGCACATTCCTTGCTGAAGGGCTGGACGGCTTTTCTGTCTCTGTTCTCACTGTCAAAGCTGCTGTGAGTAATGTCTGCCCTTTCATGAAAACCTTAGGTGTGTTCAACTGGATTTCACAGATTTTCCAGAGCATTGTTCTCACAGAGCTGCAGTTTCCTTTCCAGCACCAGGAGCACTGTCGCAACATAGCTCACGAGCTCAGTTTCTCTGCCACTCGTCGGAATGCATGGAAATGCATTACAAATAAAACCCACAGGCAAGTGTGCTAAGGAAGGAAATGAGGTTTTACACATCAGCACTTAAAAAAAAAAAAAAAAGATGAACCTGTCTTAATTGAAAAATGGCATAACACCCTAATGAAAAATCAAGTTTCAGGATTCAGTCCCTAATATCTGAGTGATGAGTGCATATTTCCTCCTGTGGCTACTCCTGTGAGTGACTTCTGAAATAATCAGGCAGTGTGTTGAAATAAGATATCATTGGGTGTTACTATAGGAGTGAGGCATAGCTGTCTGGCTGACATGCCGGTCACCGCCTACGTGCCAGGATAGAAAGGAATGAAACATAGGAATCCTCCTCTTCTGTTTTTTTGCAGTTTTATTTTCTTCACCTTGCTAGTAAATCTTGTTTTTCTATGATCATAAGTAGACATACTTACTTTTAAAAATTTACAAGTATGAGAAGACAGCAAGAAGAGAATAAATATAATTTGCATTCTTACCACCCAGAGATTGCCACTATCATCGTTTTGGTTCATGTCCTCACAGTCTTTTTTATTTTTTCCCTATACATATATTCTTTACCTTCTCCAGGAGTTTGGAGCTTTACAGTTAAAAGCCTTCTTGTGCTTAGATTGATTTTCTCAAAACTTTGCCGATCATTTATGTTTCCCTAATCATTAACATCAAAAATGAAAAGGTACCTGTTTTATTACTTCTCATAGGTGACAAAATTTTTTTAGCATATTTATTTCTCCTTTTCTACTGACTGCCGTATCCCCCAAGCACGTGGAACCTAGCAGTTCCTTAATATAAATGTTGAATCAATGAATGAATGATGACAGTTCATCCTCATATTACTCCCAGGGGGTGAGCATCAGCTCCTGAGGCTAACGCCTTCCACCATCCTTTACTGCCTCTCCCTCGCAGTGAGATTAAGCCTCCCTCTGTCCACTGGGTCTGCTCTCCCTGGTTTTCCATGGAGTATGGGCAATAAGGGGATGCAATGGAAAGGGGTCGCTCTTTAGAGTCAAATGGGCCAAATTCTCAGGTCTACCAACTGCTACATAATGGGACGAATGTCTTCATCTCTCTGGCCTCAGAGATGCCAGCTGTACAGTGGGTGGCAGTGATACTTGCCTGTCAGGATGAGTGACAAGTATGCAGGATGCCTGGTACACGAGATCCAATGTCTGCAGCTGCTAGTACTTTGCCCACTTTCTTTCTAATGACAGCATAAATAAAGAGCCCTTGGGGCCCTAGAGCACTTCCTTCTTTTCACATTTCCAGTCGTTTCATCTAATGAGCCATAGGAAGATTTCTGATGAGTTACCTGATGCTTCTGTGCCAAGTAAATCAAAGAAATAACCAAGAATTGAGTGGCCTTTTTAATAATCTGCTTCTTGTGCTTCTTCCACTGCCATCGCACGTGCTTTCACTGCAGCAGGTGTCCTGCTGCATTGTAATTGTGTGTTCACACAGCTGACTCCCCCATGACACAGTGAATGTGCCTTCCATCTTGGTATCCTCAGCCCGGGACCCACAGTGCTTGTAATTGAGGAGTCACTCAATGTATATTGATTGAATGGATGAATGAATAAATGAACAAATGAATAGTATCGTATTGTACACATCTTGTCCCTATCTCGACCACACACACGGACTTTCTGCAAACCATACTGTAGAATTAAATTGTAAGCCTTCTGAATCTGTAATGTAAGCCTCTGACAGACAGACATACAGGTACTGGTTCTGAAAAGTGCGAGCTTAAGGGAAAAAATGATATTTCCTTTTAGTTGCCATGATTAATCCATGGATTCACTGGTTCACGTGTGAGGTTCTTTAGTGGAGTAGCAGTGACAATGTATTCATGGTACAGCTTCTTGTCTGCAGCTTTTAGTTTGAGTTAGATGTGTGTTGGCATCTCTTTCACACAGAATCTGAGGAGCTGGCGTTTATTTTTGACAGCATCTCAAATCTTGTGAAAGTCAGAGCTTGGGGCTGGCATTGTTTTTTAGTAGTATCTCAGACGGTGGCAGGACAACCTTGATGATAAAAAAGAGAGGCTTAAACAGATGTCTTCTTAGAGTTTTTCCAAAAAACCAGAAGTTCAGCAAAAAAAAAAAAAAAAGAGCTTCTGAACTTCCTAGAGCAAAGGCTTCTTTGAGCATCAACTATTTGCAGACTGGACACAAATAAACACTCACAAACAAAGTCATAGGAATTTGTTTCCCTCTCTAATTCACCATGGCAGTGATTGCTGGTTAGTCCCCAAAACCCGTTTTGTTTATCTTCCTAGGTACCCAGATAGACTACATTTCCCAGTCTCTCTTGCAGTTGTATGTGTGGCCATCTGCCTGAGTTCTGGCCAGTGGGATATGAGGAGAAAGGACGAGAGCACCTGTGGTCCAACCATAAAAGCTTTCTAGGTTTTCCTCCAAGCTCTTCTCTTATCCACTGGCTGTCTGGGATAGAGTGAAGTCCCAGAGTCACCTTGAAAGCCACAGTTAAAGATGGCAGAGCCTCTTCTGCCTAGGGAAGGTCATTTCATGGAACAGAACTGCCAGATCTGGAGCCCCCACCCTGGACAGTTACATAAACAAGACATAAGCTTTCATTATTGAACCATTACAAGTTAGGAGCAATTCACTAGGTAGCTTATCCTACCTTAACTAAGTCATACTCCTTGGATTTATTTTTAAGCAGCCTATAGTTTTCAAAGGCCTTTTATGTGCCTGAAATTGTTTATGTTACTAATCCTTTCAGTAGCCCTGCAAAGATTCCTTATTTTACAGCGATAGATGCAACTCCAAGTAGGAAGGGGATGAGCATTTTGTCCACCACAATCACCCCAGGATTGGCACAGAGGGTGGCATTGAGTAGGCTCTCAATGAGGCTTGTTGATGATGGGTGAAAGGAAGGTTCAACAAGACAAAGTCACATGCCCAGACCCCATAGCTAGAAAATGCTGAACTCACTGGCCTCAAGGTCCAACTGCCTCTAAGTATTGGTAATCCAAGATTTTAAAAAGAATGGGTGAGGGGCCAGTGATGGACACTTAGAAAAAAATGTTGTTGTCTCTTTCTGACTGAAAAAAGTATCACATATATAAAAATAAAAACATTATAGATATCTGAAACAAAGACAGGAACAGCGCTCTGTAATGTTATCAGAGAAAACTGGTACATGCTTGGTTTTATTCTTTAAGTTCTTAACACACACATGTGTACACACACGCTCACTCAACAAAAATTAGTTCATGTTACATGTAGCAAATATAGAAAACCTATATTCTCTCCTGCCAAATGACTTCTTCACCTATTTTTCCCTTAAATAATTTCCTTGGACATTTTTTTCCAAGTCAGAACATACCAACCTGTGTCCTCCTTTGCAAGGACTGGGTAATATTTGGTGTAATAATCTGGGATAATTAACTAAGCCAATTCCCTCTCAGCTGACATTTAGGTTGTTTCCAGTCTTTATAACACAAAAGAGCTGTGATAAACCTGCTTGTGCGTTTATCTTTGGGGGAGATTCCTCAGAGTTAAATGGTGGGTACGCTGATGGGAATTTTTCACTGTCTTCCACACATGGAGACCTATTTTCTGCAGAAGGTCCAGATGGTCAACAGATATTGAAATGGA
Organism: Colobus angolensis palliatus; assembly: GCF_000951035.1. NCBI lineage: Eukaryota > Metazoa > Chordata > Mammalia > Primates > Cercopithecidae > Colobus > Colobus angolensis. The sequence goes on from NW_012115021.1 coordinate 3,298,640, forward strand.
CTCAGTGGAGTTAGTTCTTCAAGTTAAGGTAACAACAGCAGAAAAAAAGGATTTTCCAGGATCTCAGAAGGCTACAGCTATGTTCCGAGTCCAAGGCAAAGACTAACAGCGAGGAGGTGCCAGCATCCCAAATTGAGAGGATGACACCTCCTGGATATTGGCGGGTTTCTCTGCATTCCCGTGGCAACGAAGTCTGCATTGTCTGGAAGGTCAGGGTTGATCTGGGCCCAGGATGGACACTGTTCCACACTAAGAAGGGAAGCAAGACTCCTTACTGCGAAGGGGGCAGTGGCCAGTAGGACAGGGAAAGAGAGAGGGAGGAGGACCGTGCGTAGATGTCACCGCAGAGTAGGGCTGAAGCTGAAGATTCCAGGACACTCACTCCACAGAACCAGGCGGAAACCTGATGTGCCCAGACAGCTTTTGGGGTGAGCAGGTGGCTCCAGGCAGATGTCTTTGTTTGCAGGCACAGCTGCGTGCACACTGAGATGTTCCTGTCCATGAGGGATGTTTCTGGAACGATGATGATGATGATGATGATGATGATGATGATGATGATGATGACGACAGTGGCTGTGGTTGGCAGCGGGAAGAAGGAGGTGATTAACCAAACTGCACTGGCACTATAAGAGTTGACCCTGAGAGGGGAGGGGCTGCTTCCGCTGTGTGTGTGTGTGTGTGATCCCTTGTGGTATGAGCATGTGATGGGTGCTTTGTGTGTGTGCAGGTCTGTGCAGTGTGATGTGGTTGAGTATGTGAGTGTGCCGTGTATATGATGTGTGATGTGTGCAGTCCTATGTGTGTGACTGTGTTGGGTGTGTTGCAGCAGCAGTGTGGGATGTGAGTGCATGTGGTGTTGCGGGGTGGCATGGGGCATGGAGTGTGTGTGGATGTGATTCAACGCATAAGGTGCTGTGTTTTGTATGCGTGCGTGCGTTTGAGGCGGTCCTGATTAAATTCCCCCAAACTATTCATGCTGCGCACCAAAGACCTCTGGGTTCATGTTGAGTTTTTCCTCCTGTCTTCTCTGTTTCCTGTGGCAAAAATGCCAACTTCACCAAGAGAACCCTCTCGAACATTTTCTCCCTAAGGAGACCAAGCTCTAGGGAAGGGCTTAAGTTTCTACTAGTCACAGTTAGAGAAAGAGAGAGAGAGACAGTATTCTCTAGAGCTGTCTTATTTTATTTCACTGTTCTTTTAACTTATTGTTATATTAGTCTATCTTACCTTTTTATAGAGGTATATATGACACATACAGTAAAGTCACAGAGTACACAAATCTTACATGCTGATAGGTTTTAAGTGCATGTGTATTCACCCATATAATCGTACCCCAGATCAAAATAGAATACAGTCCCAGCACCCAAAAGAGCTCCCTTGAGCTCCTTTCTAGTCAATATCTCCCACAGGCAAACACCATTCTTTCTTTGGTATTGGTAGATTAGTTGTGTCTGCTCTAGAGTTTCATATGAACAGAATCATGCAGTATAGGTAGTCTTTTTGTCTGGCTGTTTTCACTTAGCATAATGCTTATGAGATTCATCCATGTTGTTGCTTGTATCACTAGTTCCTTCCTTTTTATTGCTGTGTAGCATCTTATTGTATGGATGTATTACAGTTTGTTTATCCATTCTCCTGCTGACGGACATCTGGGTGGTTTCCAGTTCAGGGCTATTGCAAATAAAGCTGCTACAAATATTCTTGAACATGTCTTTTTGTGGCCATATGTAGAGCTGTCTTAATGTTGCCTGTGATAGCATTTGACAAAGATAGAGCTTGCAAAAAATAACCCCCTGCCAAAAATCAAACAACAACAATAACAAAACCCCCAACTTACCCCAGCAGGCTTCCCAGGAAGAATGAAGCAGTCAACTTGCATAAGACCTGTCTTGACTTCTCTCCTTTGGGGAAAGAGGGCCACATTAAGAAGGGTGGCAGGCTTGCCTGGACACAGAATTCCACTGCCAAATAGACATCATTTCTGAGAACTTCAGTGTTTATGATCCAGGTTTCCCAGTGATTAAATTACTCCTTGGGAGGTAAGTTGGGATTTTTGGTAGGGCCACTGGCTGCTTCAGGATCTGCGAGCTGTGGTTTGGGCTCCAATGCCAAGATTTCCCATTAGAAGCCCCGTAAAGCTGGGTGCAGACAACTTCTAAAGGTACCCAATTTACTTTTAGGGAACTCAGACCTTGGTAAAATCCAGCCTGATGCCCATCCACAGGATGTCAGGAAGGATTTCAGAGAGTGAAGAAAGAGAAACAAACAGGCCTGCACCTGCACACTGGTGGGCTTTGGTCTTTTGGGTGTCTGCAGCAGCTCGCTCTTTGACCGATTATCTCTATAGTGGAAGCTATTTTGGCTGACCCATCTCCACCCATCTGTGTGCTTACTTCAAACCCCTGCAGTTCTCTGCTCCAAGACTTCAGTACTGGCCCTGGAAGCATGCTTAGTCCAGGCACAGGGCAAGCAAGAGGCTCTGGAACATATGCCACCAGGAGCAGCCCTCAACCGATGATGCAATGGAACTGGAAGACAGATGCCCCTGCTTTCTCTCCCTCAGTAGGGAGAAACCTGAGGTTAATTCCCAGTGGGACTGAGCCCCAGTTGCTCATAGCAGTCAGCTGCTTATTAACACATCCTGAATTGTTTGCCTTTCTTTCCTTTCTCACTTCTCTACTGCTCCATGGGTGCTGCCTGAGGTCCCCTTCTACATACACTATATGCACTCAGATCTTGGTCACAGGGTCTGCCTTTGGGAGAATCCAAATTTAACCATGCTCTTCCCCAAGGAAAAATGCTTTCTGGCACATACATTAATTTTGCCTGGGGATTTTGCAAATTCCATGACACTGTCTGCATCACCTGGTCTAGGGTTCAGCAAGGCCATCATCAGATATCTTTGCTGTGGAGAAGCTTGTGATCAGGGGCTGACTCAGTGGAGGACCATAATAAATACAGATGGCCCCCAACTTACGATAGTTCAACTTATAATTTGTTTTCACCTTTACAATGATGCAAAAGTCATACTCATTCAGTAGAAATTGTACTTTGAGGCTGGGCACGGTGGCTCATGCCTGTAATCCCAGCACTTTGGGAGGCCGAGGCGGGCGGATCACGAGGTCAGGAAATTGAGACCATCCTGGCTAACATGGTGAAACCCTGTCTGTACTAAAAATACAAAAATAAATTAGCCTGGCATGGTGGGGGGCACCTGTAGTCCCAGCTACTCAGGAGGTTGAGGCAGGAGAATGGCGTGAACCCCAGAGGTGGAGCTTGCAGTGAGCTGAGATCGTGCCACTGCACTCCAGCTTGGGCAACAGAGCGAGACTCCATCTCAAAAAAGAAAGAAAGAAAGAAATTGTACTTCGAATACCTGTATAGCCATTCTGTTTTTCACTTTTACTACAGTATTCAATAAATTACTGAGATAGTCAACACTGTATTATAAAATATGCTTGCTGTTAGATGTTTTTACCCAACAATAGGATAATATGAGTGTTCTGAGCTTACATTAAAGTTGACTAGGCTAAGCTATGATTTTGGTAGGTTAGGTGCATGAAATGCATTTTTGACTACAATATTTTCAACTTATGACGGACATAAACCTATCGTAAGTCAAGGAGCATCTGTAGTACTTAATTTTCAAGCTACAATGAAGGCAGACAGTTTGATCCCATTGCTCCCTGTCCTTGTCACTCCCAATGCTGTCTGTGCATGATAGACATGTAACTCCAAAAATATGTGAGGAAATGGAATCATTTAAGACATGGGGATTGCAGGGGTGGGAGTTGAGGGGTGGGCATTGTTACTTAAGGGAATTCTCAACAGCTCTGTATCTCTGAGGAAAATGGCTTATCATAAAATACAGTGTGAAAAGGAAAAGACAGAAATTGTATCTCTGCCATGATAGGTTGTTTCCTATAAAAAACCAAACAATAAAGTCAAATAGTTTTGATTTGTTGGCAGCATAAGACTCCTGAATGAATTTTTCCATTTTTTCTAAATTTTCCAAAATTCAGTTGTAATGTAAGCATGAGTATTTTAAAAATAATTCCAAGACGAATCTTTTTAGGTAGAAAAATCATACTGCACAAAGCAGTTTGTCCAGTTTCTTTTTCATCTTTTCTTGGAGGGGTATTTTTCCACATAAGAAAGGGAACAGAGGAAGGAGGTGAGGCTTAGGGCAGTGGGATATAATTAGCTATAACATTTGATGATTTGAGTTTGAGTTTGTGGTTCTGGGAGGATAAACACATGGACGTATCTCAGTGGGGCTGGGGTGATCTGGAGGCCTACAGCATTTAAAGAGGGCAAGACATCAAATTGCAGATACAGATCTTGGTTCATCTGTATGGAGGGCACAGCTGGAAAAGGAAGGGCTGGGGAGCGGGGAATATGAAGGCACAGATAAACTAGGGCTATCCAAGAGTTGGGGATGGTAGAGGAAGGATTGTGGTTTTGGTTTTGAAGGACTCCCTTTGGCCTGATGCCCCTCATTGCCTGGGGCAAATTTAGAAGCACACAAGCTGTTTAAGTTACATTCTAGTAACCTTTCCCCAGTGGCTGTGTTTGCCTGGTCTGATCCCACACTATGCTACACACATTTTCTAATCATTTTACTGTTTCATTGATTGCAGAATTAGAAGCATCCACTGTCTGGTAAAAGTAGGTCAGGGAAGTTCCTGACTTTGCTATGTTACTAATAGATTTCTGAATGGTAGCGTATGGGCGCCTTAATGTGACATTTGAGCAGAACAATGGTGATCACTCACTGACGATTTTGTGCTTGAATCATTCTTTTCTCCAACATGAACACGTGTTGGGGAGATCTCTGAGATTACAGGTGCTGGTGAAGAGTAAATGAGGCACTGATATGTTCATTTGAAAGCAAATCAGTGCTTTTATCTGGGCCTGATCTCTCCAGGCCTCCCTCTTCTTGTGGCTCTCTGCCATTTGCCTTTCTCATCACAACTCTCCTCCCTGAGCCACCACCATAAAAACCTTTTCTGTAATGCCTGCCATATGAAATAGTGTTACATATGCAACCTCTTTCCATCAACCCACCACCTTCCCCTCCTGTAAGCTACCTTGGAATCCCATCTCCCTTACCTTACCCTGTCTTCTCCTCAACCTCCTTTTTTCTCCTCTTGGTGTTTTATTCTCTTCCCATATGAACCCAGCTTAAGGATACTGTGGGCCTCACAGAACCCATAGAAAATGAAACTGCATTGCCTTATAATCAGCTAGGAAGCCCTTAGGTTGTCCCCAGGAAAAAAGTAAAGCCAGTCAAATTATAAAGACCTAGACACTGTCAAATTCACCACATGGGCATTGCTATTGTCAAGTAATGATTTAGATAGGCACGCTGTGAGTATCTCGCTTGCTCTCTTCTTTAAAAAAACATACAAACCATTTTTGCTTAAACTACTTCTTCCTTCTAGCTCCAGACAATGGTGATCATAATTATGTCCGACCAAAACATATTGCTTGTGTGTGTTCATGTTTAATTTGAAAAATGACAACAGTGATTTCTTTGAAGTCTCATACTCACCCAGAGCTACCCTGCCAGTGGGTGTTCTAGTATCCAGAATTTCTTAGAGGAGGAGGAAGAATAAATAACCATAAAGTGATGTAATAAAATCTTTTTGAATAACAACCAGGTAGTAAATTAACATATACACGACCTTTGAAATTATTATATACGGAGAAGTTGAATCCAGCAAACAGCTGGCTGGGTGCCTGCCTTTGACTAATAGGCTGAGAGATACAGCTGCTAGAAAGATATTTGAGAGTAAGTCCTAAATGCAGAAATTTGTCTTTTATTAAAAAAAAAAAATCAGCTTCGTCATTTGACAAATTCTAATTTCATTGGGATTGACAGCATTGCCTTTGTCGAGCGCACATTTAACAAATGAGATTGAACAACCACCCCACTCAGTTTTATCTAATTTAATTTGACAGCCAAAGCAGGTAGGTAGAATAATGTACTTACAGAGGAGGTAAGAATGTTTTCCCCAGGGTTAAATGACATGCCTGACATGGCTTGCTGGATCAAGCTCAAAGCAAGTATCTCCTCCATTGCTTTTGTATTTTTGTTTTACTTTTTAAATTGAGGTATAAAGTAAGTAAAGTGAGTTCATCTTAAGTATACAAGTTAATAAATTTTTTCCTTATGTGTACGTTCATATAATCACCACCCAAATCAAGACATTTCTGCCCCTGCAAAACATTTACTTCCCAATCATTATTTTTCTCTTTCTCTGGCTCAAGGTAACCACTACTCTGACTTCTAATGGCAAAGATCAGTTTTGTTTGCTTTTGAACTTCAGTTTTGTTTTGTCTCTGAGACAGAGTCTCACTCTGTCACCCAGGCTGGAGTGCAGTGGCACGATCTCAGCTCGCTGCAACCTTCACGTCCCGGGTTCAAGTGATTCTCCTGCCTCAGCCTCCTGAGTAGCTGGGATTACAGGCGTGTACCACCAAGGCTGGCTAATTTTTGTATTTTTAGTAAAGACAGGGTTTCGCCACATTGGCCATGCTGGTCTCGAACTCCTGGTCTCAAGAGATCTGTCCTTCTCAGCCTCCCATAGTGCTGAGATTACAGGCATGAGCCACCGTGCCCAGCCTGAAATTCATAGGAAGTGTATCAGACAGTATGTACTTCTCTGTCTGGTTTCTTTTATGCAGTGTAAATATTCAAGATTCATCCATGTTGTTGCATTGTATCAGTAATTCATTCTGTTATTGCTCTGTAATATTCCATTATATGAATACAGGACTGTTTATGTATTATTGATGGACATTTGGGTTGTTTTTGGCTTTTCCCTTGCCTTCAGTTTTAACTTATGTTTTCTGGATAGTCTATAGAAGGGCATCCTAGATGTAAGCAAGAATGACGTGCCCATGGGTGAACTTGTTTCAAACTGGTGGCAAAATCCACTCACCACTGCATAAACAAGCATTCTGAATCCTGAGTGGCAAGACTGTCTTGGGTTATCTTTCCCTTAAGATAACGCTCAATAAATTTGGTATTGATGGAACGTACCTCAAAATAATAAGAGCTATTTATGACAAACCCACAGCTAATATCATACTGAATGGGCAAA
>NW_012115021.1:3307753-3417722 GCF_000951035.1 Colobus angolensis palliatus
GCACGTTATGCACATGTACCCTAGAACTTAAAGTATAATAAAAAATAAAAAATAAAAAAAAATAAAAAAAATAAAATAAAAAAAAAAAAAGATTCAAGTGAGCTTCATGTTCCCTTATCACATCCCCAGCATAATTGTGGTGCAAAGAGGGACCTCAGCACCTAGCCTCCATTAATCCTAATATGGGAGAAAAGAAGGTGAGCTTTAGAAATTGACAGGCAGAGGGACCTGGGATGGGTTTGCAGGTGGCCAGGAAAGGAGAGCAGCAGTTTTTCATCTGGAGTGCACAGGTATCTGGCATCATGCCCACCTTTGGGCAGACTCGAGGACACAGCTTAAATTTGGGCATCTCTCCTGATCATTCTGACACCTGCCCATTTTCTGAATCTGGGAAATAAAGAAACCATTATTGCCTCTCATAAGGAAACTGACCAGGCAGTGTGGCTAAGGTAGTCATTTGTCATTGGGCAGAAACTGGGCACAAAGGGATGTCACCTTAGAAGGCTGCCCCCTCCCTCCAGCTGATGGGTGAGGCGAGCAGCTGTATGTACAGGTGCGACAGGGTTGGGAACTCCTGGGAGGCGAGGGCGGGTCTGCAACCTGGATCTGGTGGTGCAGAAACGAAAAGAGATCAGTTGTTTAAACCTTCCCGCTTTGCCTGGGACTGTCCTGGTTTAAGTGCTGAAAGTGCCAGGGCCTGGAAAGCCCCTCAGTCCTGGGCAAACCAGGACAATTGGTCACCCTACAAGAGGGAGCCCTTTTCACTCTGTTATCAGTGCATTTCAGTTAACAAATATTATTAACCTTCTATTACAGACCATGCACCTTGCAAGGTTTGGGGGATAGATTGGTAACGACAAGGCAGTGGTGATCTCTGCCCCTCCTTCTGGAGTACTTCGGTATGACAAGAAAGGTAGGATTTAAACAAGTGATTACAACACAGTGCAATGCTTACTTTGATTAGAGATAATAAGGCAATGAGTACTCTAATTGGGAAAATTCTGGAAGCTCTGGAAGCAGGTGGGAAAGACAATCCACTACCAGTTCATTATTTCCTTAGCATATCCACAAAGTTCTAGGGCGGCTCAGAAAAGCCATTTGCGGCAAACTCTGATGCACTTATAACAGCTATCAACAAAGAGGGTGGAGGATTATAAGGAAATAGACAGATTTAGGTCTATTGATGTAATCCCTTTTTGCTGCTTACATTCCCAACACGTAACCACATTTCTTCTCCCACTCTGAGAGTCCTTATTGGGTGGTGCAAAACATTCAGTGTGTAGTGAACGGGAGTCCTTGGCATTGTCTGTGCCCATAAATTCAGAGTGACAAGCATGCCTTGGAAAACCTTCTTCAAGTTTCCAGATCACATAGATAAAATGGGGAGAGGGGTGAAGATGATGTTTTGGGGTTTATAATTCAGTATGTTTGTAAACAGGGCTCCAGGGTGGAAAACTTAGTGCCAGATTTTCTGTGTGTTGTTTTACAACAGAACAGCATGTACTTGTAAGTATCTAAAACTAATGGACATGTACTCTTGCCTAAGAGGCCCAGTTTTTCTTTTTTTTCTTTTTTTTAAAGCTTTTTAATGTACTAGAAATATATGGCAGTTGTTGTAAGAGCTGAAAGGCCAGCCCAATGCAGGTTGACAGATGTCCATATATCCTTAGTACATGTAAACAATACCTCCTGAATATTTTACTTTCTACAAGCTATCACACAGATCCAATAAAACAAAACAAATCTCCCAAAACTGAAGCCCTTATCTCCATGGAAAAGTCCAAACATTTAATCCAGTATCAGAGACATGGCAAAACAAGATGGGTCTCGAATTTTAGAGTCCCCTTCTTGCCTTCCTTAGTCCAGAGGATGCCAGTGATGTTTGTGTAAGGTATGTCCTTTTATGGATGTTTGTAGAAAAGATGAGGATGGATGGTTTTTCTAGAGGGTAGTTCTCATTGTTTTCATCATGTGTTAGAAATAGCAAAGATACATTGGGTCAATTTCTTTTTCTTCTTTCTCTACCTTTATCATCATTCAATTAAAACAAAGATCCTCGCAAACTATTATTTTTCTATCATATGGGAAGCAATGCCCAACTGACCTGTTCTGAGTACTGACCCTTTGGAGGTTTCCAACTATCATGCAGCTTTTTCTAGCCTTGCTTGTGACAAGTTGAGGAGGTATAACACCCCCTCCACACACACACCCCAGATGACCTCCGAGCTTTCCTTTGCAAGGAAGCAATAATGGAGACTTATCCATGAGGGATGAAGCGCCTCTTCCCTTCACAGTTTGACCATGCCTTCCTTTGTAGCTTGTTCAGCTCAGCTTGTCCTGATTTATGATTTTTGCCATCTGGTTTATTTCTCTTGTTTTGTATTGTTTTAAGTGTGCTCCAGGCCATCTTTAACTGAGTCTTAAAAAAAAATTAAACAAAAAGTATAGAAGTGTCATTTGAAGGTTAGGGATGAAAGAGAAGTTTAAAATGGGACTCTGATCTTCCCTGCAAAGTCCAGTAGCTAAAAATAAAGTTCCTTTTACTTTGTTGATTATGTAATAGAACACGTTCTCAGATGTGAATGCTATGGAATGTCGCAGTTGTTCAGAGAATACTTGTTTGGGTTTTCCTAAATGGAGGTGCAAGAGTTCTCTCAAATAATTGAATTCATTTAGTTAGCTGTTGAGGACCTACTGTGTGCAAACCACTTTGCTAGACACTCTTGTGGACCACTTTGTGATTTTGATGAGCTATATATAACCAGAGGCAGTGCTTGCCTTTCCTTTGGTCTAACCTCAGTGTTCATTCTATTACACCATATAACTCCTTCTAAAGAGAAAATGGTGTGCAAGGAAAATGGAGAGGGAGTTCTTTTGTAATAGGAAAGGATAGAATTGGGCAAGGGCAGTGTTTGTTTGAAAAGGGGAAGGTTCTGTCTGAGTACTGGGTGCTGTCTGTGTGCTGGGAAGCCATGAAATATCAGTGACCTGGATAACTATGTTTAAACCATGTTCTTATTAAAACCAGCAGTCCTGGCTTACTCAGACAAAGAAATTCTGAAAGAATTTTGGAAATATATTCACAAGAGTGGAATTCATAAATGGAACTGTACAGCCATCAGCTGCACTGTTTAGACATAAAGTTGGATGAGCAAAGGGGGAATTTTACAAGTATGGATTCAAAGCTTTTAAATGAACTTGCCTAATTGGTAGTAGTGATGTAGAGCATCTTGCTGGAAGGAAAACAAATCTCATATCTAAAAATGTTCTCTTAGATGTGAAAGCAAATGCAGCCTCAAACAATGCTTGCGAAACATCTTGGTTAAGGATTTTGGAAGAGATTTAAGGATCATGGGTTGTTGCCTGGCACTTGGTGAACTGCTCGACACAATTTAGAAACCCTGTCAAGAGGTTCCTAAATCCAGCTGACCTTAGAATCACCTGGGGAGAGTTTGGAACTTGTACATTTCTGGACCCCATTAGATGCATGAGGTTGGGCTCTTGGGAGTCAGATGGAGAATCTTTGAGCTCAGAGGGATCCCCAGGTGATTTTGATCATTAGCCCTGTTTTGAGAACTGCTAGCCTAATCCATTTCTCTGGACAGCATCCTATCCACACCATTACAGACCTTTTTTTCCCATATAGATGGCCATGAAATCACATCTCAGCACATGCCTTTGACTCTGGATTGCACATGTGTTCATTAGCTGAAGCTCAATTTTAAAATCCAATCAACTCTATGATTCCTTGAAATGACCGCAAATGAAGTCACATCCAGTGCTCCTTAGGTTTATTTTTGTTCATTATTATTCTACTGAGTGCTCAGGACATCTGACTGCTCCCGAGTTGGTGAGCTAGAGGCATAAATAGCTTTTGGATCCCTCAGGTGTCGAGATGGTTAAAAGGATAAATGGTGATAAGTGAATAAAAGGATGAACATTGGCAAGTGAATGAACAAACATTTGATAAGGCTCTACTCTAAGCCACATGCAGTGTGAGGCCCTTGAGGGCCTCCTCCACCAACCCTCCCAGTATCTTTATGGGGGTGTCTCAAACCCCGTTTTACACATGAGAAAAGTGGAGTGATAATCCCAGGCCACAGAGCTCAGGGACAGAGCCAGCAATCAAACCTGGGCCTTCTGGGTTTACCATACCACGTAGTTCCCCCACTCTCTTCCATCCTAAATCTGATCCTGAGTTTTCTTCATTTTATCATCCATAAAGAACACTCTAAATTCTCTTGTGCTCTGCCCTGGGGTCCAGCTCATCAAGGTCCATTTACTTCTCCAGAGATTCCCGTAATCTATTTGGAGGAGTAGCACAGTTCTACTCTGATTTGGCATGTTTGAGAGGAATCAAAGGTAGGGACATTCATTTTTGAATTATGCATAGGTTTCCCTTCATCTCTAGAATGTAATTAGGCAAAAGGGCTCGAGGAATACCAAATGCCAAGCCAAGAGCATTAAGAAGCTGCCAAAGGAAGCGGGTATTAGCAACCTCTGCTATGTGCCATGAGGGCCAGGGCTGTTCTTAGCTTCTCGGCAGGAGAGAGAGGCTGTGGTTCCAGGAATTAGGAGAGAGAGGGAGGCAAGCAGGCAGGTCTTGCCTCTTCCCCGCAGATTTTGTAGTGGTGCAGCTGGCATTTCTTGGTGATTCACAGATGGACCTGCCTTTGATGGCCTTACCACCTTTCTTATTGATTTTCTAAAAGGTAGTCTCTGGACCAAGACCAGGGCGACCCACCCATAGCACTACTACCATTTGGGACCAGATTATTTTGTGCTGTGGGGGGCTGTCCCATGACTTGTAGAATGTTTAGCAGCATCCATGACTTCTACTCACTCAGTACCAGTAGAACCTCCCCACTTCCCACAAGTTAGGGACAATCAAAAATGTCCCTAGACATTGCCAAATGTCCTCTTGGCAACAGGGACAGAATTGTACCAGGTTTAGAATTGCTGGCCTAGAACTACAGTAGAAACATGAAGGGATAAAGAGATCTCCTGCAGAGGTAGGGATACTGGGTTGGAAATGGACTCCCAAGTTTCAGCCTCCCCACCTTCCCTCAGCCTGCAGAAGTGACACCAAAAAGTGGTATATGAAGTATGTGAGACTTAACCCAGCGATCCCTTAAAGGGTAAGTACCCACTTGCCCCATTCACCCTTTTCCGATGCTGCCATCCCACCCACCTGTTCTTGATACATGGTGCTGGTGCTGTGGCAGTAAACACTCTTGATAGCACGGGCTGGTGGTTAAGAGCATAGATTCTGGAGCCAAGGCTACAGTAAGTTCATGTTCCAGCTCTCAACTGAGTAGCAAGTTCCCTATTCTTTTCATGCCTCAGTTTCTGCATCTTTAAAGTAGTAATAATAACAGCATCTCTTTTTTAGGGGTGTTTGTGAGGCTTGAATATTGTAAACATTTAGAAAAGTACCTGGCATGTAGTAAGCACTGTGTATAAAAGTGTATTGTAAATAAAACATAATTAGTATGGATGAAGAAGGTCTGTTAAATACAGCCACTCAACAAATGTTTATTGGTTGTTGAACAAGGCCCCACCCCTACCTTCCTGGAACTCAGAGTTTGGTTATGGGCCAACAGTAATTTGGGTGGGGTTCTGAGCCATGATTCTGTGTGGCCTGCAAGGGGATAACAGAGTTCACTCCCTCCCTCTCTGCACTAAGGGCTGCTGTAGAAGCAGAGCCCACCGCCCTGGCCATGCTCTCCTATGTAGTCTCAAAATCAAGTTCTCCATATCCCAGTGGGCAGGCCATCTGGCCTCAGCTCCCCAATGCAGTGCCTCTTACTCATGATAAGTTGAATGCTGCTTTACCCTACATCAACTGAACATTCCATGTGACAATGACTCAACTCTCTATATCTTCAGCTGTAGCCAAAATAAATGGAATCTATGCATTAGTTTGTTTTCACATTGCTATAAAGAACTACTTGAGACTGGGTAATTTATAAAGGAAAGAGATTTAATTGACTCACAGTTCCACATGGCTGGGGAGGTCTCAGGAAACTTACAATCATGGTGGAAGGCAAAGGGGAAGCAAGGCACATCTCACATGGTGGCAGGAGAGAGAGAGCACGAGGGCGGGGAGTGTCACACTTTTAAACCATCAGATCTCGTGAGAACTCACTCACTATCATGGGGGAAACCAGCCCCATGATCCAAGCACTTCCCACCAGGTCCCTCCCTTGACATGTGGGGATTACAATTCTAGATGAGATTTGGGTGGGGACACAGAGCCAAACCATATCAATTCACTATTCATTATTTAGTAGCACCTCTGTAATGAATTTGAGGTATATCAGTCTTTGGACACACTAGTTGGGAATACTGTCCTCCCTCCTTCGCTCTCAGTCCCTCCCTCCCTTCCTTCCTCCCTCCAAATAAATATTCACTGAACATTGTCTATGAACCAGGTATTATTCTGGGTGGTGGGTGAGGTCTCTGCTCCCAAAGAGTTAACATTCCAGGTGAAGTAGAAGAGAGACAGACTATAAACAGAAAACAGGAAAAAAAGATAGCTTGCAAATGTGATAGGTGCTGAAGGAAAGACACACAGAGACTGATATGAGAGAGGAAAACTGGGATGGAGGTGACTGTTCCAGATGGTCATAGAACCTTCTCTATCGAAGAAGGCTGTTTTGATTTGAGACTTAGCTGAGAAGGAACCAGCTGTGAGAAGGGCATTCCAAGCTGAGGAAATGGCCAGTACAAAGGCCCTGAGACAGGAAAGAGTTTGGTACCTTCTTGGAATGGGTTAAAGTGGGGCCAGATCAGATAGGGCTTTGTAGGGCTTAGCTTTTATTTTAAAGTACAATGAGATGCCTTGGAGAGTTTTATGCAGACAATTAAAACTATTTGATTTATGTTTTAAAAGAAGGAGGGAATAGTCAACTGTGTCAAACACTGCTGAGATGAGTAAGATGAGGGCGAAGAGAATCTCAGTGGATCTGGCCACATGGAGGTCAGTGTGACCTCTGTGGAGAAGTAGAGAGCAGCTGTTCTCTTTGCCTTTTGGTTTTAGAACATACGGTTTCACCAAGGAATAGGCACTTGCATTTGAAGGGATCAATAATTCAGTAACATTTCTTAATACTGCTTTGGTCAGTTTTCAGGGAATTACTTGGTTTTATTCTTTCTTCAGTAAGACTTAGTGTAATGGTCACAATGATGTTTGTAGTGGTGATGTCATCCTTGGTATCTAAGACATCACTACCTGCCCACCATCAACCCCCTTGGTGATTTCCCAGTATGGGACAGTACCAGCCAGTCACACATGTACAGCCCCTGGAACTCTGTGACATTGATGACCCATGTTCATTGCAGAATGGCTGGCTGAGGCCAGGGGCACCTGTGACTCAGGAGAACTACCTAGGCCCTTTATAAATGGGCGAGGCAGGGCACAGAGGGTTGACCTCGGCCTTCTCAGTGCCATGTTCTCATTGTTGTCCCCTGTGTGGCCTTTCACTTCCAAAGTCCATCCTGCCCTTTAACCTTGCCTGAACTTTTAAGCCCAAGAATGGTAGAAAATCCCTCAGAATAAATCCTTAAAGAGGCATTTGACAGAGCATATAGAAACTTACACTTGGTAAAAAGTGACTGTAGAAAAAATCTGTTTAGCACAAGCTTAAATATTACCGTGCTTTTTATGCGGTCTCCCGCAGCATTTTGGAACCGGGACATTTTTCCTGAGTGATCCTTTCCTTTGATTTCTTCCCCCCACTGCTTTGATTTTGTAACACAAGAATAATATTTTTTCTGGACCAAATTTCTTATAAGTGGTCTTGCCCAGGGAATGATGATTCTATTTTCTCTTAAGTACCAAGAAGTACATACACATACAAGCACATTTAATAGCTTCAGATGGGATGGTTTGACTTTCAAAGGCATATTTGCAAAATTCTGTTCCTGTTGATTCCAGCCCCTGATTCAAAGCCCCACCATTATAATGCTGTTGCAGACACAGCGGAGAAAGCCCTTCATCCCCTGCATCGTAGATGCAGACTGCTCCTCCTGTCTTGAGGAGCAAGCTCTGGGTCTTGATGAATGGATTCTCTCTAATGTGTAATGCCTTCAAGATGGACTCAAAGGTAAATCCATCCCATTTCCAGAAAGGGAAGGTTCCTAACTTCCCCAAGTTAATAACCATCTGCAATGTTGCACAAGGCTTCAAATTGCTGACACCTTTGTTCATACCAGCTGGCGAGATTGGGTCACATCATTAACCACCCAGGGGCACGTTTTGCAGTTAACTCATCCTAGGAGGGCTACTCTGCTCAAAATCAGACATTGGACACTGCCTTACTGTGATTTTTTTTTTTAAAGGTCTGACTGACCGGCTGGCAGGACTTTCTATCAGCTTTCTCCTACCTAGAAGAGTCTCTTTCATGCTTAGGCCACTGAATTCTGGAGTCTGCACTGAGTTCTTAACTGAAGGTCTGTGCAAATCCCAAATACTAATGAAAGAAAAAAGTATTGGCCTCGTCTGAGGGTGCCCCTCTCTCGCCTCCCCATGGAAATGGGATTGCAAGAGCACCATTGCCCTAGAGTGTCCACTCTTCACTTCTGTAGCCCTTGGATCTCCCTTTAATCAGCACTGCAGGCACTTGGGAGAAAATCCAGCCAGGACCTGCATTTCCTTGAGGAGATTCCAAAAAGTAGATTTTCTAGGTCAGTGGATATGAACGATTTTAAATTGCCCTCCAGAAAGTTTTTAACCAATTTATTTCCTTATTTCTAGACATTTTCTATGGAGCTGTATTCATTTGTTCGTTCGTTCATTCATTCATTCATTCATTCATTCATTCATCTATTCATTCATCTATTCATTCACTTATTGATTCAGCACCAAAACTGTATACCAGGCACTGTGGACCTGTAAACAAATATTAATTGATTCCTGCCCTGGGTGGGGCTTGGTGGGTTTTCTCTTTGTTTCTTTGAAGAGAATTGAGATTGTGTCTGGGCCTCCTGAAGACTGGCCAGGATAAGCTATCCATTTACGTAGTGTTGAAAGGGGATCCAGACTTGGGAGGAGGGTTGCTCACCCCTGGATGCACATCAAAACCACCTGGGGAGCTCTAAACAAATCCTGAGGCCCAGGCCTGACCATGGATGACTTTTATTTCATTGGCCTTGGGTGTGGTCTGGGAATCTGGGTTGTTTGAACGAGATTCGATGGGTTCAGGGTGGTATGGCTGTAGACTTATCTGGGTCTTTCAAAGCTCCCTGATCAAGTCTCTTGTGCAGCCAGAGTTGATTGTCCCTCCACACCCTTTGTCCTAGAGAGTCTAGCCTGATGAAAATCCTGCATCAGGTCCCCACCACCTCTGCTCTTGACCTTACACTTGTCACTTTAGACTTGATGATAGTTACTGTTCCACCATACATCTTGCCTACTGTGGGCCATGAGAGGCCAGCACCATGCCAGGCTTATGTTTGAATAGACTGACCATTGCCGTGGAAAACCTGCTGGGAAGAAAAATCATCCCTCTTTTCATCTTATTTATTGTCTATTTATAGTTTCAAATATAATCCTTGCCTTATTTATTTAGGATTCCACAGTGAAGGTCATTTGGCTCCCTATCTTTTGTTACAATAACAATAGCTAACCCCTACTGAGTATTTACCATGTGCCAGGAACTGTTTCAAGTGTCTTGCACATGTGAACTCACCTACCCTTCTTAACAACCCTGCAGCATATACACTGTCATCACTCCCATTTTACAGATGAGGAAACTGAGGCATAGAGAGGCTAAAGGAGTTGTCAGTGTTCACATAGCCAGTCAGTGGCTGAGTTGGGCATCTACATCTTATTTCATTTAAGTGAAGCCTCTTCTCTACAAGTCAGAAGGACTTCTCTTGGATTTATTATGCCTTTGCGTTGTATTTTCTTTCTCAAAACAGAACTTCAGGGACGAGTGAGTGTACACCTATGAGATCTATCAGTATCCTTATGCTCTCACAGTGGCAGAGTGGCTTAGGACAGAGAGCTTAGGAAGAGAATCATTCAACAGCTTGAGTCTCTTTCATTGCATCCACTGGACCAAGTTGTCTTGATCTCATGGAGACATAAGTAACTAAAAGCAGGCGATTCTTACCTGTGCCAAGGGCAGGCAGGACCCTCCACAGTTAGCACTCTCATATCTGCATACTTTTAGAATTGTCCTCATAAGAAAAAGGAGAGACTGAGAAAAGCCTGGGCATGACTCAAAAACAGTCTGAATTCATCTGTTTTTGAAAACACCTAGAACTTCTCCTCTGCTCATTCTTCTGGGAGAAATCAGAGGCTCTCGGAAGTCAGTAATTGTGATCTCTTGAGTCACAATTTCTGCAGTTGTATCAAAGCCTAATGTGGGGATGCAAGATGGAAACAGCACATGGGGCTGTTGCCATAGACAAGGCAGAGAGTGGAGGGGCTGAAATCTCTTCCTGGAAGGAAAGGATTAGTTGCCCAAAGAAGAAAACAGATTTGAGAAATCCATTTACCCTGAAGGTTTAATAGGGAATGCAGGTCAGACTTACTCAAATGTCTTTAGTCATGCGTCTCTCTCCTGTTTTTATCTTGTACCCAGCTCAAAGTTTCAAAAGAGAGCGAGTAGGTGAACCTTTAAACCTCTGACATTAATATTTACATCCACAATATTAGGAATAAGAATTCTTGTCCTCTATTGAACTGAAGGGATGGTATTAAAATAAATGTAAAATTATTAATCATATATTTTTCAGTTATTAAGACAAACTCTTACTTGTGCTTATATGATCATATAACACCCAACTCAGATTCTAAGAATGTCACTAGCATGTGTTTGGTTTTTCTCTTAAGAATTAATATTGCCTATGATAAGAAAATAATTTGGAAATATTCACATGGATTTTGACATGGCCCTAAGGAATTAGCCATTACAGAATTTCAGAATCCTAATTAGTCTCCAAATAATCTTTTGCATGGTAAAGAACTTCTGCTTGGAAGAACACTATTTCAATACACTGTTTGTCACTTCATTACCTGAAAGCTGCTTGGAGGCATTTTGTGGAATGAAAATCATTTGAGGGCCCAGAGGGTCAACACAAAGATGCACAGAGCCTTGAATTCTCACCATAACCCTGCCCCTACCTAGATGCGCGGCCTAGGCCAAGTCACCTTTCCTGAGCCTTTGTTTCCCCAGCTACAAAATGAGTTGTACTAAATAGTCTTTGTAAAAATGGAAATTAGAAAGCCATATGTCATCTATCCCCTGCCTTTCTTTCCTGCCACACTGAAATTTGTTAGCTCCTCTCCTTCTTCTCCCCTTTTCCCACCTCTCTGTCTCTCTCGCTGTCTCTCTCTCTCTCTCTTACACACACACACACACACACACACACACACACACACACGCACACACGTCTCCTTAGAGTCCTGGAATGCCATTATGCCATGAGGCCATGGTGTCTCCCTTTCCTTTTTCAGATCTTTGCTCAAAAAGAGGCCTTCCGTGATCACCCTCTCCAAGGCAGACCTTTCCCCACACCCCGCTCCCTGTCACTCTCAATCCGCTTGCTGATTGACTGTCTTCTTAGTGCCTAGCACTATCAGAAAGTATAAGAAGACAACATGGTGCTGGCACAGGGGTGGACAAAGGGACTGATGAAATAGACTGGAAAGTGCAGCGACAGACCCACATGTTGTTGAGTCGGGGGACGGTTCACACGTTTATTATTTTAAATTGGATAATACTAAAAAGAAACAATTTTTAGAATAAAAGCAAAAAAGTGGACTATGCATGGAACATTGTCATGATCCAAGGATAACGATTATGCAAATTTTGTACACTTCAGATCCAAAAATTAAAAAGCTACTTGGGAGGCTAAGGTGGGAGGATTTCTTGAGCCTAGGAGTTGGAGGATACAGTGAGCTATGATTGCGCCACTGCACTCCAGCCTGGGTGACAGAGTGAGCCCCTGTCTCTAAATGTCTCTCTATTTTTTTTTTTTTACAAAAGAATGCTGATTTGGCTGGAGAGGATTCCTTCTTCAGCTGAGAGGTTGGCATAGACAATCTGGAAAGACCCTTGGAGCCCAAATATGATCCTGTGTTCAGCATTCACTAGGCTTCAGGCAGTTTCTACTTTGCCAGTAGTAGGTGTCATTTTCCCCATTTTGCAGGCAAGGAAACTGCAGCTCAGAGAGGCCGAGTCACTTTCCCAAGGCCACACAGTTCTTAAGAGGTCAGAACCAGTGTATATGTGCAGGCTTGACTCACAAGCTCATTCCTGTGCCATAGATCACAAGCTTCCACTGGCTATTTGAAGGTATATGGGTGTGACTTTGGCCAGCCTCTTACTAGGGAAATAGAATATTCCTCTCCAGCATACAAAATAGGAGGCCTTTGCCTTTAAGGAACTTCTGACTTTCCACTCCAGTCGGCGCTTTTATGGGTGCCGCATCCCAGAGACCCACAGAGGAGGTCTCAGTAGCAGCACTTTGAAGTCTCTCCCACAGGGCCCCCTCAGTTGAGCACAATTGTTGTCCAAAGACCAACACATTTTGGCTCTTGCTTGCCTTAATACTCCCTCTCCATTCCCAAATACAAAAACATTGGCATTTCTTGGAAAGTGGTTTTGGCTCAAAGCCTGCTATCTATCCCACACTCTCAAGCCAGCTTCCTCAGGGCCCCTGTTGCTTTATTTCATTGAGTGTTTGTGTTTGGGGGCTGACGTTGCTGCCTCCTTTGTAAGGGGCCTCCTGGCAGGTGCCCAGGGAAGTGTCCTCACCCATTGGCTAACCAACAGTCTTCACTCCAGTTCCCTTCTCCACACTGGGCTCAGGAGTGGTGAAAACCCACAATGCACACATGCAGAACCACTGAGGGTTTTTCTCCTTTCTGTGGTTATTCAATAGTATTTTTAATGTCCCTTTTCTTGAATCAAGGGATAATTAACCTAAATTCATAAGTGGTCAGATGGATACATTTTGACAATTGTACGCACCTGTGTAACCACCTGAAAGAGGCTATAAAACAGTCTGTCACCCC
Source organism: Colobus angolensis palliatus (assembly GCF_000951035.1). Lineage (NCBI taxonomy): Eukaryota > Metazoa > Chordata > Mammalia > Primates > Cercopithecidae > Colobus > Colobus angolensis. The sequence continues at coordinate 3,320,784 of NW_012115021.1, forward strand.
AGAAAGGCCCTTCAGGCTCCTTTCCAATTCATTCCCTCTCCTCCCTCCCTGGAGCAACCACTTTCTGATTTCTAGCATTGTAAGTATTTTTGCCTGTTTTTCGACTTCGTGTCAATGAAATCTTACAGCAAGTTCCCTTTTGTATCTGGCTTCCTTCCCTCAGCATGGTGGTTTTGAGATGCAATTGTGCCATTATCTGTAGCAGCAGTGCATTGCTTTCTATTGCTGAGTAGTATTCCACGGTTTGGGTATGGCATTTACCTGTTAACCAACATTTAGGTTGCTCCAGTTTGTGGTTCTCACGAATAGGACTGCGATGAACATCTGAGTACAAGTCTTTTATGAATATAGGTTTTCATTTCTTTTGGGAGAATACCCAGGAGTGGAATGGCTGACAACAGGACAGGTGGTTACTGAACCTTTCTAGAAGGTGCAAGACAGTTCTCCAAAGTGGTGGTGCCATTGACCAGTGGTGGACAGTTGTTTCACTTGCACCATAGCCTCACCAACTTTTGGTGTTTCTAGTCTTTTAAAATTTTAGCTATTGTAATGGATGAGATATGGTTGCTTAGTTGTTTTTTTAGGACATTTTAAAGAATTTTCCAGCATGTCAGTCAATGCCAGCTCAGATACTGAAAAGGTCTCGTAGGAGAGAAACCAGGTGTTAAATGTTTACAGACAGGAGGTTTCTACTAATCATCCCTGTCCCTAAAGCAAAGTCTTTCCACCCCTGAGGGCTGTCTGTGGGCTGCCTCAGGGCAAGCTCAAGGCCAAAGCCCTAGAGCGGGGAACTAGGGAAGGGGAAGGAGGCCAGCAAGAGAGTCAGAGTGGAGAAGAGGAGGGCCCCTGTGCAGGGAACACTCTGAATCACACTGTGACAGCCACAGGGCAAGTCTCAGGGCAAATGGTGTGGCATGCCACACAGATACTGATCATCTAACATGTAAGCAGCCGGCAGGCACAGAACAGCTCATGAGCCTGCTCAGGGAGTCCCAGCCGGCTTGTGCTCTCAGCTGCTCCGACCATTCAAGGCAGATATGACAACATTCCTGAGGCAGAATTTTGTTACCATCTATTTGGCATAGGCAACTGGAAATCCTCCAAAATCCAGTGGCCAGGCATGGAACCAGTTAGGTGGCAAGCATTGGAACCACGGGGAGCCATCCCTGGGACTGCCAGCTATGGGGTTTCCTGGATTCTCCAACCCTGTCCTCACAAGGGTGGAGCCTGCCTCTAAAATATTTCAGCCAATCCATATATCTTGAAATTGAGTATTATGAATTTTACCCTTTTTAAAAATAGCCATCATGCTAAAGAGCAAGCCATCAATTTCACCACTTAAAACACACACACACACACACACACACACACACACACACACACACACACACATTTCTAGCATTCCTGGTGCTCTTTAACCAAGCCTTGAATATTGATGGAAATGAAGAGATAACTGGAACTCCAGTAACAGCCTCAGGATGGGAGCTTCCAGATTAGAACTTGAGCTTCCCCTCCATGGGGTGTGCACTTGTTAGCAGAATGGTGGCTAACTGGGTTAGGGCTTCACCTAAGTCAGACAGAAAATGTCCCACTATAGGTGCTGGTGTATTTTAAGTTACAGGCACCATAGCCCTGAGTCATGTATCTCTGGAGCCAGAGAGCTTAAGCCCAGGGAGAATTTTATCAACCTTGGTTTAGGGGGTGGGAGGCTGGGTTCAAGTCAGCTCTGACATTTATTGCAGGGCTTGAGGTGGGTCTGGGGTTCTTGATGTATAAAATAGGGGCAATCTCTGCTTACCTCCTCAGGTGGTTGTGAAGGTTACAGAAGATACTTGGATTGGCCCTTTGCACACAAGAGCCCCCATGGTGTCAGTTTGGTCACTCCAATATGGCAAGGACCCAGTGTCTTTAGAACCAGCATTTTGGGAGAAGAACCCAATAAGAGGGCAATAATGTTGGACACAGGCAAGGGCTTGCTAGGGGTGGAACATCAGCAGTCAGTGGAGGAGGAGGATGCTTTTGAATGGGCAGCCTTTGCCTAGAAAATAAATTATATAGGGCACCAAGGGAGAAAGCTGGCCCTAGATCCTTGAGCCATAGATGCTAACTCCCCTAAAGGACTATCTACAGGGACCTTTCCTATAGAGAAGCCAATGTGGAGAGAGGGTAGAAATCCAGGCCTCCCTGCTCTGCAAACCAGCAAACCATCAAAGGGTACAATGAGAGAAGGGGGTTGCAGTCCTAGCAGATTCCTCTGGCAAGAAGCCAGGTGTGCCAACTTCCCAGGTATGTTTGCCTGTGTTGTGCCAGGGACCTGCTGCTTCTCCCTGCCACAGCCCCCACCTTCTCACATGGGTGAGGGCCACCTGAGCAGCTGTGGGGCTCCAGGGAATGAAGCTGCTGAAAACTCTGCCTTTTCCTTCTCCCTGGAGGCAGCTCCCTTATCCCTGCCAACTCTGTGAATGCCAATGAAACAGACTCTTTCAGTGGATATTTATGCAGTTACAGAGCACAGGATGGTCCTGACCCCACGTAAATACACTGATTCAAGTCAGGAAGAGCAGCCAAGGGTGCTTGGTGAATTTACTGCAGAAAAGCTAGCACGTGGAAGCTTGGAATTGGGCTGTGAGTACTTGGGCTGCTTCTAAGGTTCTGGTTTGAAAGTCACTGGTATGAAAGCCAATGGGTTATGGGGTGCTCTGAGCTTGGTGGAAGTAATAGAGTAGGAGCTCCCAACAGGCAGAGACAAGCCTGCCTGCCCCCAGCACTGTGCACAGGGTGGGTCCCAGGAAGCTCTGCGTTACTTAAGATAATGCTAGCTTTGCTTACCGACACATTGAAAGAGTACCATGGCTCAAACACAATAGAAGTCAATTTTTCACTCACTTAAAGCCCCAAATGGATTATTGTGATGGCAGGTAGCCCTTTCCCCTCCAAGCCATGATTCAGGCATGCAGTCCCTTCCATCTTGTGGCTCCACTATCTTCAACAGGGCGCTTCTAAAAGGTCCTTTTGCATCAAGCTGAGGGGAAGGGGAAAAGGGTTGGAGCATCACATATGGAAGGAAGCTTTGTAGGAGGTAGGCCTGGAAGTGGTGCCCCTCACTTTCAACTCACATTCCCTTTGCTAGAACTCAGGCACATGGCCACATCCAACTGCAAGGGAGGCTGGGAAATGTAGTCCAGGAAGAAGAGGAGGTGGGTTTGGTGAACAGCTGGCCAGTCAGTCACAGATGAAATATTTCTGGGAAGCATGCGAATGAACCACTGCCTGGGATGCAAGCTGGACCAGAGGTATGGGAAGTGAGAATTGAGCTCCAAAAACAAAAGGGAGCACCTATTTCAAGCTGTGTCCTTCATGGGCCAATAGTCACTAGCTGCAGTGTTAATGGTGGAGAGGGAAGTCCAAGCAGGGCTGGGCCAAGACAGCAAAGCTAGGCAGACCTGCCTGAGGTGCAGATGTAGGCTGAGAAATCCTAGGTTCTGGTCAGAGACCGAAGACATCTCCACTTCTTCCTTCCTGCCTTTCTCTACTCTCACCTGCTCTCTGCACACTACCAGGAACCTTTGCTCTCTCTTTCCCCCACCTCTCCCAGAAGTGCCTTCCCTGCAGTGAATGCTGTGCATGTTCTGGAAAGCTCTGACCCTCCCTCCCATCAAAACAACCATTCGCTGGGGATTCACAGCTCAGTTCCTGGGGGTGGGGAGTTGGCAGGGTGGAAAGCAACAATCCAATAAACCCAGTCACACCAAGGTGGTACCAGTCTGCTGGGAATGCTGAGAAACTGAGATGAGAAAATAAATGTGAAATACCTAGTGGGATGCATGATAAGTGCTTATTAAATAGTTTATTATTATCAACTTGTCACTGTGTGTGTGAGAGGGAGTAAGTGGGGGAGGGGGGAAAGAAAGGAAGGAAGGAAGGAAGGAAAAGAAAGAGAGAAAGAAAGAAAGAGAGAGAGAAAGAAAGAAAGAGAGAGAGAGAAAGAGAGAAAGAGAGAGAAAGAAAAGAGGAGGAGGAGCTAGCAAAGCCCTGCAAATTAAATCGTTTTATGTTTTCCTCCCAACCTAATGGTTTCACTGGTGAATTGATGGCTTCCTGCTCATCAGAGCCTGAGGGAACATCAAGACTGTGTCGCTTGAGTTGTCAGTCCTTTAGGGCACAAGGTTAATTGATGGGTGATTTTGAACACTCTTTAAAAGAGCTACTAGGTTGGTGCAAAAGTAATTGCGGTTTTTACCATTGAAAGGAATGGCCAAAACCGCAATTACTTTTGCACCAACCTAATAGATAACCCCTAGAATGTCTGAAGCATTCTTGACTCTCCCCTAAGCCCTCACCAGCCCTGGGCTTCAGGCACCTAACCTACTAGCCTGCCCCAGACATACCTGTCCTCTTCTGCCTTTCCTTCTGTCCTGCGCTTTTGGAAAACCCTCCTGCATTCCAGCATCTCCTGCGCCAAAATCCTACTCATGTGGCAAGGTCCAGTTCACAGGTCACCTGCAACAATAAAGATTTGATGACTGGAATTCAGAGGGAAAATACCTGAGGTGTAACAGGTGAGAAGGGAAAACATGCACGTGTGCATATGCATGCATGCAAACACATGCATTCTAGAACTCTTCCCCCCAAACAAACAGGAAATAATACCTATAATCGTTATTGTTAACTAGCCAGATGTTATACAGCCGATCTTTTTCCTTCCCCCACCCCAACTTTGTGTTGTTTATGCTGTATTAGCTCCAACCATGATACTTGCTTTAGGATACATATAGTGAATTTTTAAGGACTTCAAAAGCCTCACCAACCCTAAGATTCTGCGGAGGATGTTGTTCTGCTCTTGCACCTCTAGGCAGAAGGGTGCCTTTGACAAAACAGAATTCCAGAAAGAAGCTTCCCTGTCTGAAAGATGAGTACTCTCCACCCTCTCCTTCCTGCATTGTCTCTACTTCTCGGGTTGAGGTTATTGTTATTATTATTAGGCAGCATGCAGCTGATGAAGTGAAGTAGTGTTTGTTTATTTATTGATTTTTGGTCCCCAAGTTGGAACACAAGATCACCAGAAAAGAAACTCCCTCTGTGACTCATCCCAGGAACATCTTGCTTTCCAGCCAGCACAAATACGATTCAAAGAACTTTCTAGAGGGCCCCAGTTATATTTTAGCAAAGGAACACATTAGCTATGCTGACCATCTCTTGAACATTTTGCTTTTGGAAAGATAGTCATCTCTGGCCCCCTTGTGTGTCTTGTTTTTTTTATAAGATCTTGAGTCACACCCCTTTCCAGCTGATTCCCCTGTGGTGTGAACATTGTTATTACAAAGGAGTGTCTTCTTCACAGGGGTTACAGAAGGCGTCACCAACTGGGGAAACATTTGGTCATGGTGGCCTAAATTAATGACATTTAGATATTCACATAAGCATTGAGACTTTCCAGGCCATGGCTGGTGTAGCAGACACTTGTCGGTGTCCTGCCATTTCCTGCTCAGAATGGCCTCTTATACACCAAATGCTACTTACTGCAAACATCCATGACGCTCCCTAAAGGTGTGAGTTTTTGGTTTTTGGTTTTTGTCTCAGGAGCACACTAGATCTGCATGCTGGGCTAGCTGGAAGTGCCAAGGAATGACTATATCCTCCAGGAGCAGCCCTTGGCCAGTGATGGATGGGGGTGGCTGAATAAACACCCCAATTTCCTAGCCTCTCAGTTGGGGTGACTCTGAGGTCTCCCCAGTGGAAATGAGCTTCAGTTGCCCACAGTGGTAACTTGTTTGATAAATTGGCTTCCTTGCTTTCCTTGTCTCACCACTTCACTCCTCTACTGGTGTTGTCTGGGATCTTCTCCCAAATAAATTATTTTCAGTTAATCCTTGCCTTAGTGTCTGTTTGTGGGGAAACCCAAGCTAAGACAACTAGCTAGTTGGGTTCACCAAAACCCAACAGCCTCCTTTCTTCACTCCCTTCGCCCTGTTCATCGCCATCGTTGGTAATGGTTCAAAGAACATGATTGATGATGATCATGAAGTTGCCATTGTAGCTGTAGTGCTGCAGTAGCGTGTTGTTTATGGGGGGAGAGCCCTAACTTCTGCCTGGAAACCTGGTAAGACAGAAACCAGCGTTTAAGGAGGTAGCCAGTTCAGTAACAGGGCCCTGGAAAACTTTGGATGCTGCTAAAATCTCTGCACCGGGGAGGCACATATTCAGGAGGTTCATGTTGGGTGAGCAATAAGTGCTTGTTGATTGTGTCTATAAAGAGATGCATAATTGACTCACATTCATGTCGTTCCTTAGTTCTGAGTGCTTAAGGGTCAAGGTCAAGCCCCTGCCCCCTTTATTTGATCTCAGATGCCTCCCAATGGGCCCAGCAAACTTAATCATAGTTGTAGGCTCTTGTCTCTATGGAGAAATTTCAAGACTGCTAGGAAGGTTCCTCCCCATGACCAGTATCTGAAATGTCTCAATTATAGTTTCATTTCTTTGTCCATAGCTTTATTACTGGCTGGATTATCTTTATTATACCAATAAAGGAACATAATACTTCAGCCTTATCAGTCATGCACCTCAATGAGAATGAGTTTATCAGCTTCTTCCTGGAAAACCCAATTTTGATGGGAGAAACCTAATTCTGACTGTCCAAGGAGGGGTTGGGGGAGCTGGGGGGGTAGGAAAAAATAAATATTAGACACAGAAAGAAGGTACATTTAGATTTTTTTTCCTGAAACTGATAACTCAGCCAAGTCACAAGGGAATGTGTTTGATGATTTTAGAGGCATAGGAGTTCTGCCCAAATTTGGAGCACCTTCCCTAAGTACTTGCAGTACTCAAACTTGTGAACAATGCCATATTTTATTTTTTTTACCATGTCCTCACTGTGCTAAGAAGTTCCAGTCCTGTCTCTCCCTTCACCCTGCTGTCCTGCAACCAAGCTATTGCAGATTACAGCATCCCCTTGTGGCCGGCTGAGTAACTCTCATTCAGTGTTTTCCTCACAGCTTTCCTCAGTTTCTCTGTGTTCTTTCACTCTTCTGTTATAGCTAACCAATCTTTCCTTTGGATCTACACGAACTTTTGAGTCTTCTCTGCTTTGACTCTTGCCTAGTTACCTCAAAAAGGCTCTTTGCTTTCTCTCTCCCTCTTATCCTTACCCTCGTCCTCTCTGCTTCCACTTCTTCCATGTTTTTGTGAGTGAGAAAATGACCTTCATCACCACTGAAAAGTAGGAGAGGATAGCTACTTAAGCTCTTGTGCAAAGGAGAAGGAAAACCGAAGGCTATGAAGTGAAATTATGTGCGGTCAATCAGCAGTAACTTCAGAACCCTTAAAAGTGCTCATGAGTTCATATCCAAGATACAAAAGGTTCTGGCCACCTTTTCTTTCTCCCCCAGCCTTTCAGTCTGAATAAAAAAGTATTTATTTGTCTTCCCACTGTATTTAATGTCTAATATTGAGAGAGCATTGTTTTCTATTTTCACTTCAAATGCTCATCTCAGCTATGTTGGGTGTTAGGTGGGTTTTTGTGGGCTGACCTGGAAACCTTGCCATCAGGTGTAACACCAATCCTATGGTAAGTGCCTTCTTAGTTCCTAGTAGCTGATTTTTAAATGAATCTTTGAATAAACAGGGTTGCGAATGTATAAACCCATTCAGGTGCAAAGGGAGCATGGGTGATACTACTCAAGATGCTCACAAGAAATATGGCAGGTGGATCTGATGATGCCAATGATGCCAATGACACAATGATGATGATAGCACTGACAACGAGAATGATGGTGAAGATGAAGACTGCATCGACAGTGGTGACAACGATGATGCTAATGACGTTGATGATGGTACCAGTGATGATGACAACACTGATAATTACCATGATTTACTGAGCACTTTCTGTGTGTCAGGCACTGTGCCAAGTACTTTACTTAGCTTATCTCCTTTAATCATTACAACCACCCAATGAGGTCTTTTTTTAATCCTCATTTTACACAGAGAGAAACTGAGGCTGAGAACTTACTTGCCCCAGGTCACACAGCTAGCAAAATTAGGCAGAGCTGAAGTTTGAACGTAGGCCTGTCTAAGTTCAAAGCTTATACTCCTAACCACTCTCATAGGGGGCCCAGTGCCCAGGGTGAGGCTGGCACTGTCTCCATGGCAAAGGGTGGCAAGGGATTCACATGCATTAGAAAACGGGGAAACTGAACTCCAGTTCTTTATACTTCAGAAATCTGCACCCCTTCCTTCCAGTGACCCCTCAGAGGGTCTATTTCTGGCACACTGGTCTCTGGAAAATGTCCTGCTAATGACACAGGATTATAAACAGTCTTTTTCCCAGAACAAAAATTTAACCTTTGTATCTCAATCTAATTAGAAGTATTTTCTCTTCCAGAGGCAGGTTTTTTCCTCCTCTTTATTCCAAATTTAAGAGGTTTCTTTGTTGTCAGAAAAATGTCCAAAAATCATAGCTCTTTAAGATGACAGACCTTGGCCCAAGACCTTAAACGTGACCTGAGCTCCTGCATGAGATGGCTGCTCCAGCAGCAGCACCTGAGGGTGCTTGGGGTTCTGGGTGTCCAACCGAACTGTAGGGCATTGGCCCAATGCAGGGATGGGCGCTTTCTGACTCTCACAGTCCCCTGTCCAGGTGAGTGTCCCCTACCACCACCAGCAGCTCTTTATGATTTTCTTCTGTGATGCTGACGTTCGCCAAGACCTGAGGAAGGCAGTTCATTCCTGTTAGTATCAGGAGCAGCCATCTCTAGAAAATAGACATTTGTTGAGATCCTTGCACGAACATCACCCCTTCCAGCTGTCTAGGGACTGGCATTCTTTCCTTAGAGACTTACTCCTATACCTCTGCAGGAAATGTGAGCCTTGAAGGAGCCCTGTTAAAAGCAGGTAATCCTGGGATAATATGGATTTGGTTAATATCTTGAGAATGGAGCCAAGAGAGATGGCAACCTGCCTACAAAGAAAGTGGTATCAGGTTGGAGGAATAGGAGATACATGCCTGGCACATAGTAGGTGCCCACATCATTTTTGAAAGAATGAATAAAAATTAATGGACACAAATCTAGTTCCATACTCCAGCCCTGCAGTCAGGCCCGTGTGGGCCCCCAAACCCATCACAGATCCTTTGTGGGCAGGCTGAAGGTAATAGAGGCTTGGAAAACCAGGCCTGGGAGCTGGTGGTGTCCTCCCTCCAATTCCTCCTTGGTCCTCCCACTTGCCCGTCCTTTGGGGCCCACAGCAATTCCTCCTCCAGCAGCTCCTGGGAGGCTAGGTTTGACTCCTCCCCAGCAGGCACCACTGGCTCCGAGGAGGCCTGAGTGAGAGTAGGGCAGTCCCCCATGTTACAAAAGAGGAAACTGAGTCCCAGATGTATAAAACAACATTCCAACAGTCATGAAAAGTTCATGTGTGTCCTGAATCTCTTCGTTTCAATGACTTATCTATTAGATATCACTGAATCAAGACATGGGGAGGGGGTTCTTCTTTTTTTTTAGCAAGCTCCTCACCTATCAAACTTTTTGACATTTTGTTGTTTGAATCAAACCATCCCACATACTTTGGCATTAGATGCTGGTTCCAATAAAGATGTTCTAATCCTGGGTGACTGACTGTGCTAACTCTATAGCTTATGTGTTAGACTCAAGTGCTCCTCAACATCTTTTGAAATGTGAAACAGAGGCAACAGGTGGGGTAATGTACCTTTAAGGAAGGGGCATGGGTCTGGGAGTCAGTGTACTCTATGCTGTGTGAACTTGAGCAAGTCACTTCGCCTCTGAGCCTCAGGTTCCTGCTCTTGAAAACAAGCGGGGTGGGGCGGGGCATGGTGGCTCATGCCTGTAATCCCAGCATTTTGGGAAGTCGAGGTGGGAGGATTACTTGAGGCCAGGAGTTCAAGACTAGCCTGAGTACCATAGTGAGATTCCAGTCTCAACAAAAATAAAAGTAAAAATCAGGTGGGCATTGTGGCACACACCTGTAGTCCCAGCTACTCAGGAGGCTGAGGCAGGAGGGTTGCTTGAGCCTGGGAGGTTGAGGGTGCAGTAAGTAATGATTGCACCACTGTACTCCAGCCTGGGCAACAGAGTGAGACTCTCCCCCAAAAAACACAAAAATCCCAGAAGGGGTGGGCTGGGCCAGTGACACTGAGAATTGTTCAGGCAGGGGCACCCTGGAAGTCTCCCAGGGCCCTGAGAGCTTCATTTCTCCTGCTGAGTTGCATTTTCATTCTCACACTCCTATTAGAAAAAAAAAAAATGTGAACACTCCCCTTAACACACACACATGCACGCACACATATAATTAGATTTACATGCCTTCCTATATTTATTACATACACTATAAAATAAAAAACAGGAATTAAAAAAGATGAGATGATAAAACAAACATAAATAAGTTTTATGATACCTAAGGGCATGACCTTACCTCCTCTCCCTGGGAAGACTTTGGGCTCTCCTGCTGTTTATGGCCAGTTTCTGATGCTTGACTCCACTTCTCCTATTTTTCACAAATATCAGATCAGAGATAATATTTGTACTCTGTCCTCCCTAACAGATCTTCCCCGTAGCCACTGTTCATCCTCATGAAGTTTAGTCCCAGTTGCAATGTTTGTGGTCACTACTGTTTTCATAAATGAATTAGTGTTTCAGGGAACTTGTCTCTAAAGCTAATCTGGGCATTCATATTCCCTTCAGAGGGCTGTGTAGACCTCTGGATGTAAAAGGCAATCGACCATAAGGCAGGTGACTATTTTGTGTATTCTTCATATTTTAACCAATTTGAGACTACATTCATGTGGTAATTATGTTCACAGCTTTGGTAAAAAGGCCCTGTGCTTATGTTTAAAGCTTAGAAAATTTAATCACTGGGGCAAGTAATTGACAATTATTATACCCTATGGGGAGAGAAAGACCAGTTGTTACGCAGTTGGAATTACTTCTTAGATATTTAGTGCATCTCAAGCCCCGAATGGTAAAACCATGTACGTATAGAATTAAATGATGAAAGTTATGCTTTTCTTACTTGGCTCGTAGAGAGTGGCTGGTGATTTTTATGTAGAATTAGGTTAGTCATTGAAGATTTGATTTAAGTACTGGATGGAAAGCACAAAATAGACTCAGAATAGGGCACTGATGGAAGGGGCAAGATTCTTAGCAGAGGTCTCTGGGAAGTCAGCCTTGCAAGAGGGAGAGCCATCTCACGTCTTCCTGGGGGTGGGGGCACATAGGGAGACACTGCGGCAGCTGGGGGGAAGAGGCTGGAGTTTGGTGTGTTGATAGCCTCAGTCTTTTCTGGGAAGTAAGAAGGAAGATGGGCCATTGAGAAGGTCAGCAGACCAGCAGTTGTATGTTCTGGCCTTTGGATTAAGGGTCCACAGCCTCATTGTACATTAGAATCACCTGCTGCATCCTAGAATAATTAAATCTCAGTCTTAGGGGTAGGACCTAGGCATGGTTTTTTTTTTTTTTTTTTTTAAGCTCCAGATTACGCCAATGAATAGCAAAATCTGAGAACCAGTGGTAGACCAGCGCTTCTCAGACCTCAATGTGCATACACATCTCCTGGGGCTCTGTTTGGAAGGCAGATTCTGATTCAGTGGGTCTGGGCTGTGGCCTGAGATTTGTATTTCTAACAAGATCCTGGGTGCTGCTGCTGCTGCTGCTCCAAGGACCCCACTTTGAGCAACAAGGGCATCCAGGGGTATTCAATCTTTTGGCTTCCCTGGGCCACATTGGAAGAAGAATTGTCTTGGACCACACCTAAAATATACTAATGATAGCTGATGAGCTAAAAAAAAAATACAAAAAAAATTTCGTATTTAATAATGCTTTAAGAAAGTTTACAAATGTGTGTTGGGCCGCATTCAAAGCTGTCTGGGCCACATGCGACCCTTGGGCTGCGAGTTGGACAAGCTTGGGTACTTTGACTAGAAATAATTGATAGCTGCCTCCATGCTCCATAGAAACCAAAGCTGTTGATATTTTACAGTTGGAAAACACATATCTTGAGAGGATTTTCAGCATATATTTTAAGATGTGATTGTTGTAGGGGAAGAAACTTACCTTGATAGATGGCTTAATTTAAAAATCAAAATACTTGACCTCTCAGATAATTTAGGCTATTCTCCAAGTCCTAAAATCCACCTATTTGTTGGTAGTGGGCATTTAACACTGACCTATCGGAGTCTCCCATGGCTGGTGAAGGTGGGTGGCTGCCATGTTCTCCCACCATGTCACCTGCGGGTCTGACCCTCTGCTCTTCCCAAAACAAGAGCCTGGTGACCTCTGTAAGAAGTGGCCTTGTGTAAGTTTCAGTCAGCCTTTTGAGTTGCAGCTTACTCATCAGTAAAATGGGTCAGCAAGAATCTTGAGGAGATGTCAGCTTTAATGTCCCTTCCCACCTTGACACACCATGAGTGTATAAATGGTGTGCCTGTGACAAGAGGATGAGAATGAGAACATCAGGCTCAGGAAGGCTTATGTGTTCATTCGTGCACCAATTCATCCAGAATATATTTCCTAAGCACCTACTAGTGCCAGATATGAGGTGGGAGACTATCCCCTTCTCCTGGAGAAACAAGTAAATAAGAAATCCCAGTATGGGCTGGGCAGAGTAAGGACTAGATAAAGTCAAGTTGGGGTCCTTTGGGAGCCCAATGAGGGTGGGGGTTGATCTCAGAAGAAGCAACTTTAGAGCTGAACCCCTTAAGTCAGACAGATGAGCAGGAGTTGGCTGGGTGAAGGCTGAGGTGGGAGAGAGCTCCAGGCTAATGGTCAGACCCTAGGGAGACCGGCCTCTGGTATAATTAGATCTTTGCAATAATTAGATGACGGGTTCAGAGAACAGTTCTTTGACCCCATGATATGGTTTGGCTCTGTATCCTTACCCAAATATCATGTCAAATTGTAATCTCCAGTGTTGGAGGTAGGGGCCTGGTGGGAGGTGATTGGACCATAGGACTTCCCTCTTGCTGTTCTTACAATAGAGTTCTCATGAAATCTGCTTGTTTAAAAGTGTATGGCACCTCCCCCTCCACCTCTTGCCAGCCACGTGAAGATGTGCCTCCTTCCCCTTCACCTTCTGCCATGATCGTTAGTTTTCTGATCCCCAGAAGCAGAAGCCTGTATGGCCCACAGAACCATGAGCCCATTAAACCTCTTTTCTTAATATAATAAATTACCCAGTCTCAAGTATGTCTTCATAGGAGTATGAGAACAGATTAATATATCCCAAAAGTCTGCAAGCAGAGCTACTCTCCCAGTCCCTCCCCACCTCTTCATCTGTCCTGGGCCCTGAGTCTTTTCCCCACTGTCTCCATACAGGGGGCACATGGGCTACACGGGGTTGAGGCCCTAGCAACTGGCTGCAGACCAAGACAGTGAGGTCTCCAGGGTCTCCAGCAACTTGCAAATCCTGGTTGCCCACTTCCGACCCAGCCACACTGCCACGGTTTAGTGACCTCCACTCCCACACCCCCAGGGATAATAGGGGCAGGCGGAATGGATGGGTGCCCTCATTTAAACCCATGTGAAAATGTTTTGCAAAACCCAAACAAAATGTTCCTTGTCGCCTCTGAAGAAATTCATGCCTCCTGGGCTTGAGCATCAGCTGGCTCCTGTGATGTTCCTTGATTTGAAGCGGTCCCCCACCCACCTTAGGCCCAAGCTAATCAGCAGCTTGGCTGAGTGGGGAGATGGGCCTCTACCTTCTCTCCAGTCATTATCTGACTACTTGGCTTGTCCTCAGGGACACAGATTCACCCTTTGAACCCTCGATTCATGAGCTGGTTTTGTATTCTTAGGGCATCGCTGAGGCTTCCAGTATTAGCCCCTGCAGCAGCAACACCCACTATGCTCCCACTAGATGCACCCAGACCACCTCAGCTGCTGACTCAGATTCAGAGGAGGGTGCTTGCTGGCAGGTTGAACAGCAAAAGGAGGAGACAGAGAGAGAAAGACAGAACGAGACTTTGTGGGAGATGAGAGGGTGCATGATGAAGGCCAAGTTCATGTTCCTTTGCCTGGGTGTCCCAGGGCCAGCACCATACTTGGCAGGGACTAGGCGGAGGCAGGCAAGTCTGTCTCAGGGCCAGCAGCTCTCTAGGGAAAAGCCCAGGGCTACTCTCAGGCCTGCTTTGGCTGAGTAGTCAGGCAGATCTGGAGCTATCCTGTTGAAGGAGGTGGAAGTGAGGTTTGGGCCAGGGGTTTTTCCTGCCCTGAGATCCTGTATACTGCTCCCCTCCACCCACACCTTGGCCTGTCCTCTGTCCTTCATCTCACTGGGCCTCAGCCTTGTTCCCAGAGACTTGAGTCACAGCAGGGGATGCAAGGGCCTGTCTATAGCTCGTTGGTGCTGAGATGCCCTCCAACCCATGTGACACCTGTCTCTGGAAGGCAGGCTGGAGATAGGTGGGTAACCAGAAGTAGGCTGAGAGGATGGAGGCCCCTCAAGTCTTCCAGTAACAGAACCATAGCCACTTTGGGCTGCAGTCCCCAAGGACAGGAGGAACTCCAGTGACCAGAGGGACAGATAAGGCCCCTTGTGGGATAAAAAAGAACAATAGTTCAATGACTTTACTAGGAAGGACCTGGCCTCCACTTTGAAGAAATGTGATGCTCACGTACTGTTTCCTGCATGCATCTGCAGGCACATGCACTCGATGTTGAAGGAGAGGCTGTGGGGACTGCTTTTGCCAGGAAACAAAATGCATGGAGGGGCGTGGCCTTCACAGCTCTCACAGTCGAAGGGAAGCCTGGGAAGCCCAGCCTTTATGTACCTTTAGGCTAGTTATTTAATCTCCCTGCAGAATCAGTTTTTCCACCAACAAAATTGGCATAATTATAAGACCCCTCTGGCTGGGTTGTTCTCAACAGAGGGCCTGGCAAGTGGCTCAATAAGTTGTAGCTCTTGCTGTCTGTGGGAGGAACAGGGGCCTGAGGGAGGTCGCCTGCCCTGACAAAACCCTCTTTTCACTTTTCTGAGCAGGACTGTTCTGGAATGTTAGCAGGCCTAGACCAAGGCCAGGCAGGGAAGGGATTGAGGTTTCACAGGAAATGATGAGAGCTGATACCTAAGCTGAAGGTGTGTGCAAGGAGCAGGTGGAGGAGGCATCCAGAAGTTTGCCTTCTTTCCTTTGGGAGGGGATTGAGAGAAGCAGACAGGGAGGGAGAGAAGCTGCCATTTCTGCAAGGGTGGACAGATGCAGCTATTATGAGAAAGATGTCTCACAGCTGGATAATCCTAATCCCACAGAAAGACCAAATGTGGCACAGAACATGTATTGACTTCTGTAGCTGCCATTGTCCTCACCAGTCCTACTGCAGCTTCTCTTCAGCCTTTCCTTACCATTCCCCAAGGGTTCTGGCCACCGTGAGGGACAAGGATCTGGCCTTAGGTTCTCAGGGCCTTCTTGGGGCTGCATACAAGTGGCGAACAAATATTTGTCCTGCTGATTTGGATGCCTCTCCTGGTATAACGTTGATACCTTTGCATGCTAGCAAATCTCTGATCAAATACATGTTGCCTCCACTAGACTATAATGTCCATGAAAGCAAGAACCTTGTCTGTTTCACTCAGGATGAGTGAATGAATGAATTCATACATGCATGTATGAATGAATGGTGTATTAGAGGCCAGGTGCAGTGGCTCACACCTGTAATCCCAGCACTTGTGAGGCCGAAGCAGGAGGATCACTTGAGGCCAGGAGTTCAAGATGACCCCGGACAACATGGTGAAACCCCATCTCTACTAAAAATGCAAAAATTAGCCGGGCATGGTGGTGTGCGCCTGTAGTCCCAGCTACTCGGGAGACTGAGGCAGAAGAACCACTTGAATCCAGGAGGCGGAGGTTGCAGTGAGCCAAGATCGCACCACTGCGCTCCAGCCTGGGCTGCAGAGCAGGAGTCCTTCTCACATAAATAAATAAATAAATAAAATAATAATTTAAAAAAGCATCTTAGAGGCATGGCGTCTTCTGAGCTGAATCAGGATTCACTCATAAAGAACCAGATCCTTCAGCTAGGGCAAGCCCCCTCAGCCTCCATGGGGCCAGGCTGCCTCCCAACTCTGTCCCAAGGGGGTTACTGGCCAGCATGCTGGGTCACCTCATGGCTTCCAGAGGTAGACATGCTCTGGATCCTGCCAAAAGTGTGGCCCACCAGTCATTCTCCACAAAGTTGTTTGCACAGCATCTTTTCCCTCCCCGCCTCTCCTCCTGCCTCAGAGAAACTCCTTGTTCTGTGCATTTGACACATTCTGATTGCCTGGAAATACCACAGAGTTGTTCATTTGTTAAAGCTGCCTTACTGTAGTGAGACATCATTTGTTTGTTTGTTTCTTTCTTTCTTTCTTTCTTTCTTTCTTTTTTTGAAATGGAGTCTTGCTCTGTCACCCAGGCTGGAGTGCAGTGACGTGATCTTGGCTCACTGCAACTTCCGCCTTCTGAGTTCAAGCCATTCTCCTGCCTCAGCCTCCCGAGTAGAGTAGCTGGGGCTACGGGTGTGTGACATCACGCCGGCTAATTTTTGTGTTTTTAGTAGAGATGGGGTTTCATCATGTTGGCCAGGCTGGTCTCGAACTCCTGACCTCAAATGATGTGCCCACCTCAGCCTCCCAAAGTGTTGGGATTACAGGCATGAGCCACCACACCCGGCCTCGTTTGTTTATTTCTAACCCCACGGTGTGCCGGGCTGCCTCTCTTTCTTGTTTTGGAGGTTGTGTTGGTAATTTTGGGGTGGAGAGAGGAGGATGAGCTGGCCACAGGACTAAAGTCTAGGCAGTTGGGATAGGTGAGGTCAAAAATCTCAGTTGCCCAAGGCCTGCCCAGTGAAACTGAGGATTATTGAATTATTATTGAGCCCAACCAGACTCCAAGGCTGCTCAGATCCCTAAGTTAGACATGGTACCTGCCTTCTCCATGGTAACAAGGCAAAATATGGACAGGTTTCCATGGAGAGCCCTATCACATCTGCAGCCCTGCTTCCTCCAGGAAGCACACGTGCTAGGTGCCTTTGGCCTCTCAAGAGGTGGCCGGTCTGTGGGAGGTGCCAAGGACATTAAGAAAGTGTGCCTGACCTTTGAGGATTTTCGTTTCCAACAAGTGTTCCATCTCCCCAGCCCTAGGTTCATCAATGCCCTCTTCCTCTTGGCAGCTAGATATTAGGAGAGGCCACAGATCAGATAGATGAACTGATCGGGGAAATGACAGTGGACCCAGTGACCATTTATGCGAGTCATCATCCCATCTTCACCTTGCCCTGGGGAATGGATTTTGCTGTTATTGGGAGAAATGGGAATGTCGTTGGTCAGAGGGAGACAGAGAGACAACTGTAATGACCCTTGTGTAAATGGACTGCTCTTCCTTATCAAACCTCTTTTGGAAGAATGATTGCTACAGAGTATTTAAAATGCCATTTTCCGTAGTCATAGCATATTCAAATGTGACAAGGCATTATTTTTTTCCATAAAGGAAAGTAAGTCTTCACGGCTTATTTGAATTTGAACAAGTCAAATTTCTGCATATCTTAACTGTCTGACATAGCAATGTGGACTGAAAGTTTGTTTTTGTTGAAGGCTAAACATATAAGCTGAGAATTAGGCTTAAAAAATGCCCGGTTTAATCTCACTTGGCTATTTACTGATTACATCATCTGCATTTATAGCTTAATCAGCTGTTAAATTGGGGTTCTCCAAGCACAGATGATCATGTGGGTGTGTTTGCATATATTAGGAGATATCTATAACCTGAACATATACATAGAGAGATGGGTTATGCTCCCTGGTTAACTAAAATGTGAAAACTTTCTAAAGATGTGAGAGAGCTCTTAAGGCAATTATAAACAGTCTTTTCAGGAAGATTCATATTGTATGTTCTGTGTTGCAGGCCAAGTGGCATCAGAGCTGAGTGATGGACAACCTGCAGTCCCAGAACCTCTCCATGGACATGACTGACTCCCCTCCTGCCTTGGCTAATAACAGACTGGAGAATGGCATGGCTCAGCTGATCACCACTGAGGCCTGGAACATCAACTCCACTGACCTGGTAAAGAAGGCCCTGGTGACCGTGCCAGCCCCATCCATTCTGAACCCCCCTGCCGAGTCTCAGAGTGGTATGGCTCTGAAGGTGGCAGCCACTGTGTTGCAGCCCCTGTGCCTCGGGGAGAGCCCAGTGGTGATGCCCATTCACATGCAGGTGGAGGGAAGCTCCGCACCAGAGCTCAACCCCAATGGCAATGCCACCTACGTCATGACCACCCAGGGCCCTGTGCAACTGCCCGTGGTGCTGGAGCAGCACGTCTTTCAGCACCTCAACTCCCCTCTGGTCCTGCCGCAGGAGGCCCCATGCTCCTCCAATACCATCCACAACAACCTCTTCCAGGGAGCGGAGGACCCCGAGGCCCAGCCCCAGCTCCTGGACCTGAGGATCCCCAGCCAACCGCAGGAGCCCACTTTGCCATTTGAAGCTGTGCTCCAGAATTTGTTTCCCTCTCAGGGCACTCTCGGGCCCCCACCTTGTCAGCCTCCTCCTGGCTATGCCCCTGTGCCCCCCCAACCTTTTAGCTCCCCCTTGTCCCCCCTGGTCCCACCAGCCACCCTCTTGGTGCCGTATCCTGTGATCGTCCCCTTGCCTGTGCCAGTCCCTATTCCCATCCCCATCCCAGTGCCTCAGAGTTCTGAATCCAAGTTCAGCTCCAGTTTCCCCAAGCCACCATCTTCCTTCGGCCTGCACCCCTTTAAAGGCACCCAGACCCCTCTGGAAAAAGATGAACTGAAGCCCTTTGACATCCTCCAGCCTAAGGAGTACTTCCAGCTCAGCCGCCACACAGTCATTAAGATGGGAAGTGAGAACGAGGCCCTGGATCTCTCCATGAAGTCAGTGCCCTGGCCCAAGGCTGGCGAAGTCAGTCCCCCAATCTTCCAGGAGGATGCAGCCCTAGACCTGTCAGTGGCAGCCCACCGGAAATCCGAGCCTCCCCCTGAGACACTGTGTGACAGTGGTGCATCAGTGGACAGCTCAGGTCACACAGTGATGGAAAAGCTTCCCAGTGGCATGGAAATTTCTTTTGCCCCTACCACATCCCATGAGGCCCCAGCCATGATGGATGGTCACATCAGCAGCAGTGATGCCACCACCGAGATGCTCAGCCAGCCCAACCATGCCAGCAGCGAGGTCAAGACTGAAAATAACATTGAGATGGTGGGCGAGTCCCAGGCAGCCAAGGTCATTGTCTCAGTCGAAGATGCTGTGCCTACCATATTCTGTGGCAAGATCAAAGGCCTCTCGGGGGTGTCCACCAAAAACTTCTCCTTCAAAAGAGAAGACTCCGTGCTTCAGGGCTATGACATCAACAGCCAAGGGGAAGAGTCCATGGGAAATGCAGAGCCCCTTAGGAAACCCATCAAAAACCGGAGCATAAAGTTAAAGAAAGTGAACTCCCAGGAAATACACATGCTCCCAATCAAAAAACAACGTCTGGCCACCTTTTTTCCAAGAAAGTAAATAACGGCTTTTTAAAATTTGTATGATTATAATATGGGGAAAGGTGCATTGGTTTTATAAAAAGGCATTTAAAACAAATTATCTTTGTTAATTATTTTGGGGAGTAGTTGGAAAATGGAAAGGTGAATTGGCTCTAGAGGCCCTGTATGCTAGTATCATTTTCTTTTTTAATTTTTGACTTTTCACAAATGAGTAAATAAGAGCAACCTATTTTTCAAGCAGATTGCACATTTTTTGCAGCTTTAATGGAATATTGGGTGAATTAGAGGGGTAAAAAAAAGCTATTTTCATTGCCACAAAGTGCTTTGATGATGTAATACCTAATAAAGGGTAGGATGAATATTTCACAATAAATGTTTGTTTGCACTAATTGGTTGCAGTATTCCATCATTTATAAAATTTACATTCCTTAACTGGCGTAATTTGGCCAAAACTCTTGCTTGTAAAAAGCTGTAAGTTATCCGTGATTAGAGACCTAAGCTTTTCAGGCATATTGGAAAATATTTCCCCATGCCCCAGTAAAAGGAGGGTTAGGAATATGGATGACCTGGAGCAAGTCATTTCCCACTTTGGCCCTGAGTTTTTGTTATTTCATTTGTAAAATAAATAAATAAATAAATAAGTGGCAAAGAAAAGGGACAGGGAGGTGAGTTTCAAGTGCCCGAGACTCCTTTCAGTTCATATAGTTCTTGGATGTATAGAATTCTGTGCCTGGACCTTCCACAGTCTAAGACAGACAAATGTCTCACAACAAAAAAGTAACGTGCTTCCTTCCCACCGACCAAAAGTTTAGTTGAAAATGCCCTTCTTTTCAAGGGCAGTAAGAGCATTGTTCTCAATGATGGAAAATCTTCCAAGTCAGAAGTAGTGGCGCAGGCCAGTGGATCAAGAGATGGCTCATACATTTTCCTAGCCTTGGATAGAGATCTTTGAGGGTGGAGCCAGGGAAAGAAGACAAAGTCATTCTTTTTTAGTTCAGCCCGGTGATTATCAAATGGGGTGATTTTAACCCCCGGGGGATATCTGGCAAAGCCTGGAGACACTTTTGGTTGTCGCAGCTGAGGGGAGAGATTACTACTGGCATCTAGTGGGTAGAGGTCAGGGATGTTGCTAGACATTCTATAACACACAGGACAGCCCCTAGCCCCCAAGAGAGAATGATCTGACCTGAGATGTCAGTTGTGCTAAGGCTAAGAAGCCTTGGTTAAGCCATTTCTTGATGGACAGAAACGATGCGTGTGGAAGGAGACTGCAGCTCTACCCTGACAGCAAAGGCCACCCACACAAATGAGGAACGGGAGGAACTGTGAATGTACATTTAAAATAGACCTGCTAGGTGGCACAGCACACTTGTGTCTGAAACTATAATGGCGAGAGACTGATGATTGCATGCCTGCTTTTAAACTTAAAGCTCTTTTTTTTTTTCCACTTCTTGCAATTAGTATGTATCCAGCTGTTGCAGGGAGCATGAACAGGAGGAAAAGCAGTTGTGAGACTGTTCTTTTATTACCAGGCCCTCTGTGTACAGGGTTATAGCTTTAGCTGCCCCTGTATCATACACCCAGAGTGAATTTTCTTTCTCCTGCTCTTTTCCTGTGTTGTTAAAATTTTTTTTTTCCAAAATGTGACCAAGTAGCTGTTTCTCGTCAGGCTAACTAGTCCCAGTCTATAGCATCAGCCACACACCATCCTGTCAGCATCTACGTGGCACAGTCTTTTTTTCCGTTTTTATTCCTAGTGTAAGTTTCTGGCCATGTTTCCTGAGCATAGTACATGTCTTCTGGTTTCAAATGGAACACAAAGGTGCCTGGGAACCGGCGTTTCCCATTCATCTGCTGTTGTTTTTCCCCATGCCTACGGTTATTTCCTCCTGCCACTGCAGTGCTGGGTGGCCTTCCTGCACCAGCTGATGTGGCCCGTGTCTTTGCAATACGCTGGGAAGAACTGCTAAGTATCTGGCTTTAAGGGGACAAAATTCGCCATTTGCCCTTTAGAAGCAAGTGCTTAAAGCCGAGTGACATACAAGAGAAAAGGAAGGCAATGGTAGCCTGTAATTACCTTATAAACCTCAAGCCGCATGTTTCTCTTTGTTGTGTCTGGGAAGCCCTTTTCCTGTTCTTTTCCTGTGTTGTTAAAATTTCTTTTTCAAAATGTGACCAGATAGCTTTTTCTTGTCAGGTTGACTAGTCCCAGTCTATAGCATCAACCAGACGCCATCCTTTCAGCTTCTACAAATGGCAAGGTTTGTCCCCTCAAAGTCAGAGACTCAGCAGGTCTTCCCAGTGTATTGTAAAGACATGTGCCCCATCAGCTGATGCAGGAAGGCCGCCCACCCAACTTGAGATGGCGGCACTGGCTAGGTGAGAAAGGCTGGCTACACAGCCCACCCTGGGTGTTGAGCCAGTGTGGGACAACTCCCACCCCTGGGATAAATTCCTGGGGCATGCCTCCCTACCCACCCCAGCCAAATCCATTTATGATCCTTCCCATTCAACACTGGGAGGCTATTATAATGGGGACTGGCTGTGGCATTGGGAGGCTTGCCCATGGAGCTCTGTGAAGGCTGCACACTGAGTGTTGTGTTGGGATCAGGGTTTTGCTACTGGGGCAGGAACACCCTCTGCCTGCCCCTCATCCAGGCGTTTGGTGGAAACTGGGATCCAGTCAGCTTGGCTATAAGCAGGCCAGGAATTAAGAGAAGGGAAAGCACCCATTGTTGTGGCCCCAGTGAGCCTAGGGTTCCCTGGTGGTTCAACTCCATGCCTCTTCCCCAGTCGGGAGTATGCAACCTTTCACACAAACCTTTGAATAAGAGCCATTAGCCCAGAACCATGGTTCCTGGACAGAGATGTGTGGTCCCCACAGGGCTCACAAAGAGGGCCACCAGCACACTCTCAGGCCCTGTGGTTTTTCTGCTTGATTCAGCCAGCTGTGATCACTCCTATCTCCCACCCCTCATAACTATGTCCAGTTCACCTACTCTCAGGTCTCAGCCATACAGGATTTCCAGCAGGCTTTTCCTCAAGACTTGATTTGCCATCTCTTTCAAAAACGCTTTGGGCCAACCAGAATAAAGATCAGCCTTTCAGGAAATAGGATTAGTCACCAGGAATGTTCAAATTTGCTCAGACTTGTCAAGATGGCTTCAGCTGGCTTCAGTTCAGAAATTATAAGAAATTGGAGCAAGTTGTGAAGATCTGTGTTTGTGGGTAGTGATCATCCTGGCAGAGGAAAAGTGAGTAGATCTAAAGAGGGAAAAAAGAGAAAGATTTAAAGAAGGAACAGGCACTGTCCTAACCACGGAAGTCCTTGACATTGAGTAGAATATTCTGAAATGAGGTCAAAGATTTGTTTAGATTGAAAGGCAAAAGTCTCACACTTTTAGCATGAAAAAATATGCCTACAATGGTAAAAACTCCAAACAAAAAGAGAGAAGGAAGGAAGGAAGGAGAGAGACAGGGAGAGAGGGAGAAGCCAATTACTGAGAGAATATGTCAATATACTCATTATCTTCATAAGGAGTATAATTAATACAACAGGACAGGAAAGGATTTAGATTCATTTTACAAGTGAGGAAATTGAGGCTCAGAAGAGCTTTCTGCTTTCAGGTTTTAAGCGCCAACAACTCAAAAATATGTACTTGTCATAGTGTTAAATGTTGAGTCTAAAGCCCAATGAACCCACAGGAATTTGGACTCTTTAGGGGCAAAAGCCAGGATGAATTAGCAGAGAGTCTGAATTACAGATTTTTCTTCAATTATTTTCAAGACCCGTCCAGTTAGCTGGAATGCCCAGAGCACTTGGCACAATGGTGAGGGGGTGATTTCAAGCTGAAGGGTGGGGAAGCCAAGCCTCTAAAAGCCACACTCAAAAGCTGCTAAGCTGAAAACTTTAACAGCAGGGAAAAAAGCGTAAGAGGTCATTTTAGCAGACTTTACTCCTCATTAAATAAAAAAGGCAGTTTTCCACGACTCACTACCACCAGGTCAAATAACTCACCTCCCACATCAGCAAGACAAAATAGGGTGTAGTTGAGGTCCTTAGGGTGCTATTTTAACAAATTGATCATTTAATTTAATTAACCCATACTGGTTGACACTATCGTAAGTAGTATATATAAGTGCTTGAAAGAAGTAGTTCCAAAATATTGCAAATAATCCACCTGCAAGTGTTATTAGACCAAGGGATTTCTAAGTAAAGTGAGATTTTAGTTATGCCTTGCTGAGGTTTCAAACAAATTCGAGTTAAAGGCGAAAAACTGTTGAGGTTTACTATTATTAATTCCACTTGTAGGTTATTTTCCATCCAAATGTATTCTCTGTATACACTCAGATAAAACTGTAGGCACCCACTGGGCACAGTGGCTCACACCTGTAATCCCAGCACTTTGGGAGACCAAGGTAAGAGGATCACTTGAGCCCAGGAGACCAGCCCGGGCAGCATTGCAAAACCTTGTCTCTACAAAGAAAAAAACAAAAAACAAAAAACAAAAAATATATATATATACACACACACACACACACACACACACACAAAATTAGCCAGGCATGGTGACACCTACAGTCCCAACTTCTTGTGAGGCTGAGGTGGGAGGATCACTTGAGCTGGCAAGTCCAGGCTGTAGTGAGATGGCGCCACTGCACTCCAGCCTGGGCAACAGAGCAAGATGACCCTGCCAAAAAAACAAAAAACAAAAAATCAAAAACAAACAAACAAACAAACACCTGTAGGCTCACTCTGCTAATAAAGATGATAAAGGCCACCAGGAAACAGTCCTCCCCCTGCTAAATAATGTTTTAAATCTAAAGTTTGGTAAGCCAGGCAATCAGTAAGAATGTAATAAGCCCTTATTACATTATAGCTCCATGTGGTCAGTCCAGGATGGTATTGGGAAAGTGGATTTTCCCAATTTATGGTCTCTTCAAGTAAGGAACTTGAAGATTTTTTTAAATGCAGAAATTGTTATTAGGACTCATTTCAAATCACATTTAGAAACATCACAATGAACAGGGGCTGAATTCTTTGACAGCAGGAACCGAATCTTATTTCTTTATCTCAAGGTTTCTCAATCTTGGCACTATTCACAGTTGAGGCTGGATGATTGATTCTCTTTGTGGGGGGCGAGGACTGTCCTGTGCATTGTAGGATATTCAGCAACATCCTTGACCTCTTCCTGCAAGATAACAAAAATGTCTGCAGACATTGCCAAGTGTTCCCTGAGTGGCAGCATCATCTTTGATCCAGAACCACTGCTTTATCTCTAGGGCCTGACACCTGGCCCACGGCAGGGGCTCAAAAAGTCCTTGATGAATGAGTGCAATCAAGAAACAATCAGAAAGAGGAATCTGTAGCTGTAGCTGTGGTTTCTGATGCCTCACTCACATTTTCTTATTTACTACCGTGAGGCTGATCTTATCAGGAAGCTTACTTGGTACCATTGTTCACCCATCCATAGAGCTGTCATTCATTCGACATGCTATGGGCCCTTTAGAAGCTTCTCTCTAGTAAACAGGGGTCAGCAAGACTACCTCCATCTCACAGAAAGGGCGGGCACTCTGCCAGTCCTGACAGGATCCTCATTATTTTACAAACACAAAACTGGAAGGACTTATTCATTATTCAAATCTCACTCCATAAATTGGTCTTATTTCCAAGGACAGCATAACCCAGGAATTTACAAACATTGCCAGGAAGTTTTCTTTTTTCTCTCATGTTTTACCTAAATCCTTTTTGCTGTAAGTGAGCCCAGTGTTTTGTTTGTCTTTAATGGAAACAAAAGTCAAATCTCCTTCTTTCAGTAGTTCCCAATTTAAGCACCAGAGCTTTTTTGCAGCCTCCTATCCTCAAGACTCAAGGATCCTGTCTCTTCTCACTTTCTCCCAATTCCTATCTTATAATCTTTTGTCATCTTGGTTGCTCTTTCCCCAATTTCTTCATCTACTTTGTAGAATCAAGAACTCCAGGTAGGTGATGAAAAGGTTCTAAAATTGATTGTGGCAATGGTTGTACAACTCTGTGAATATACTTTTAAAACTTTGAACTGTACACTTTAAAATGGGTGAATTGTTATGGTATGTGAATTATATCTAAACATAGTTACCTTTTAAGAAATAATAAAAGGACCCCAGATAGAAATTGGGAACTGACTATGGGTTCCAGCAAATCCTCCTGGAACTGAATAGTTACTGCCCATCTTTGATAGTTATATCTCTGTTACTATGTCCCCATTTTCCATTGGGCCCCACCATCTTTGATTGATTATATGCCCATGAATACCTCCCATTTCCCACATTTTCTTGGCTGTCACAACTTTGCTTGGAATGTCATCCTCCATGGCTCGTTTCCTGGAATCTGGAATCTCCTCCCCTAAGTGGTTTCCACTGAACAGACCTTCCCAGGCCCTCAGTTTGGTCCTCACTATTTCTCTGTCAGGGTTCAAACTCTGTTAGGCCATAGGCTTCTTAACTTAAACTCTCTTGAAGCAGACTAGGGTGTAAAAAGAAACATCATGGCCACTCTGGCCTGGAGTCCCACCTGTCTGGTGCCTCACCCTGTAGGGCCTTCAAGCATTGCAATTGTATGCCATCTCCCCCTCCCTCCCCCAGCACCTCCCCATCGGGGCTCTGGAAAGCAGGGCAATGTGCCTTCCACTATATTGCTTTACACCTTATCCAGGAGCAGAGAGGACACTTAGGGCACATGTGATCTAATGACCTATAGGCTTAGAAGGAGGAGACCAGACTCCTGACCATCCTTCCCTTCCACTGAAGGGAGATCTAGGCCCAGAGTAACAGTCAAGCATTCAAGCACTGTCCCCACAAAACAAAGACTTGGTCTCTGATTACAGGATGTCAGCAGGTGTCAGTCCCCAAGGTGGACACCATAGCAATGGAGATCATTGGAATGACAAATGTGCTCAGGAATTCAGTCTTCAGGGTGGTAGGGTCAGCATACAGAGTTAACCATTTTTTATTAACAACTGATGGTTTTTTAATGAGGCTTTGTGATTTCAGGCACAGATGGAAAGCAGCTAGCAAGGTCTTGCCTGGTAGAAGTCCTTGGGGAAATCGTGTTAACACATGGATAACATTATTGGTAAAGAGGATCTCAACTATTGTAAGTGAATGAGTGCTCCTAAGGTACTTGAGCGTGGAGGAGAATAGCCTGTTTTCTTTGTGTGGCTGGGGAATACCACTCAACAGGCAGTGTGAGAGCAAGATAATGGAAGGCCACTTCTTCAAGCTCTGAATCCTTTTATTGGAAGTGTTTTCAATGGGAAACTTTTCAAAATGCATTAAGCATCTTGGCAAAGGAAACCTTTCCTTGACTCGGTCATTGTTATGAGCAGGGGCTACTGGCCAGGGCTGGGATGACACGATGCCCTCCAGGCTGTCCAGGGAAGGGGCTGTTTGTCTCTAGCTGGTATTGGCTCTCCTGTCCCCAGTGCCAACTCCACATGAGTGCCTTCCTTCTTTGCCTTTTTATTGGTTTGTTTTTAAAATCTTTTCCAATCCTGTCCCTTCTCAGCTTCCACGACAACAAGGCATGATTTGATCACCATCACTGGCCAACTGGATCTCATCCAGAAACTGACCCATAGCGTGAAATTGTCCCCTGTTCCCTGGCAAGTGCCTCTTCCTTCCCCAGTCTGCAAGGCCCAACCCCAGTGTCACTGCTAGGAAGACCATCCCCAGCTCCTCTCCTCCCCATGCTTCCCTGAGACCCCCTGCAGGGGAGGAACAGGCTAGAAAAGCCTCTCCCACTTTATTGAGCCAGCCTCTGTCCCTTGGGTGAGAAGCTCCCTAACAGCAGGCACGGCTTTTGGTCCATAGCACGTAGTAGGAGTAGCTTATTGAATTGAAACCTGGAGCACCTTCTCTGCTTTCATACCTATCATTTTTTGGCCATATTGGCTCCATCCCAAGCTTGGCCACTGTCAGGCCTTTTTGGTTGGGCCCTATTTTGGATCCTAGTCAAAGGTGACTTGTGCAAGCACCAGATGAATGGAACACCATGAGTTAGACATGTGGGGTATGGTCCCCTGTCCTATGTATTTACTCTTTAGACCCTTCCTTTGTTGTGACCATCAGGGTTAAAATCCAGCAGAGCCCATTTGAGCAATCACAAATTTTCAAATAATTAAAATTGTAATTATTTTACTGAAGTTTTCCTTCCTTCCTCCCTCCCTCTTACCCTCCCTTCTTCCCTCTTTCTTCCCTTTTTCTTTTTTCTTTTTTTTTTTTTTAAACCACTCCCCAAAGTGCTGCTTCTGCTTAATTTTATAAATGGCAAGAACTCCCCAGGAAGCCCTGGTTGTTTCCCAGGCCTCATTTCCCTGACCTCTGGGAGGTACAGGTGTGAAGGCATGGAGGCACAAAGCACTTTCATCCCCCTCCTCCTCCTTATCTTTCCTGGCACACCTCTCTCCCCATGCTCCAGTCTCTCTGATTGTCTCTTCATTTTGACCTCTTCAGATAACGATGCTGACGCTCCACCTCTTCCCTCTCTTTCTCTCTCACAGACTCTGTTCCCGGCCCACAGTTCTCATTCCCTGTGCTTTCCTAGGATGACATTCTCATAGTCGTCTCCAACATTTTTATTTTGCTTACTTATCTCTATCTTCAACCCTGACTTCTCTCTCCCCCTCTCTGTTTCTCTCTTTCTTTCATTCTCTCCCTCCCTCCCTTCCTCTCTCTCTTTCTCTCTGCCTCTTTCTCTTTCTCTCCTCCTCACCAACCTGCCATATTCATAGGCTGGTGTCTCATTCTCATTATCCTAGAACCAGACTCAGCATTGCCCATCCTCACCCCCTCCTCAGATCCAATGAATACCCTCTGCCTCTGCTGCTGCCTGCTTCCTGGTTCTCCAAGCAAGAAACGTGGAGCTGTTCTTCATGACTTCTCCCTCACCTTCACCTCCCAGATACCTGTCTTCTTGACTTTGCCTCCCCAGTCTTTCTCAAATCCGTCATTCCTTTCCTCCATACTACTGTTCTTGAGCCTGCCCACATCATCCTCTGTCTAGACTCTTACAATGGTGTCCAAATTGGATGGGCACCATGCACCCATCTTTAGCTTGCCTGATTCTCTCCTCTATACTGCCACGAGATCGTTTTGGTAATAGGCAAGATTCACCATGTCGTTCTGCTGCATAAAAGCCTGTGGTGTTGGATACCTCCTCGCACCCTGTGGCCTCACATGTCAGCAGGCCTCCTGAGGTCAGGGCCAGCCCAGCACTGTGGCTAGAATTCCCTGCTTCACCCTATGTGTAAGCTCCAGGGATACAGGAAGGCTAGCAGTTCCCAGCCCTGCCTGTGAGGTTCCACCCTTGAGTGCCCTCCTCTTGACACTCCCTCCCCACCTTCTTGGGTCGTTTTTGTTTTTGTTTTTTTGTTTTTTGTTTGGAGATGGGAGTTTCTCTTTGTTGCCCAGACTGGTCTCAAACTTTTGGCCCCAAGCGAGCCTCCCACCTCACCTTCCCAAATAGCTGGAATTATAGGCATCAACCACCGCACTTGACCTTCGCCATCTTCTTACTCTGACTAATCCTTCAGGATTCATCTCAAAACAACACCTCCTCCAGAAAGCTTTTCACGACAGCTCTGGCATAGGCTAAGAGCCCCTCTTGCCCTCCCATAGCAACATGTGCACACATCTGTATATCATCTCATTCAATTGAAAGTATGACTCTGTCTATCCCACTATGTCACATACTCCTCTAGGGCCAAGGTCATTGGCATTGTATCTCATACACCTAACACAGTGCTTGACATGTAGGGGACCCTCAATAAATGTGTGTGGACTGCACCGAACCTATGTGGAAAGTGCAAGTGTGCCCTTCGTAGCCAAACCAGTACAATATATGGAAACTCAAACATACGAAACAGAAATATCTGGAATGTATAATTGACTTTGCAAAAGAACATGAGCTACTTGATTCCTTTAAACCGTATGACTTACTCTGTTTTCAAAACAAGATGGATTCTTCAAAAGTGGTTTCTACACTCTTATAAAAATATACGTAAAACATAAAGCAAGCAATAGTCAACATCTCATCACTGGTATACAAAGAAAATGTTTGAGCATTCACCTCCCCAGAGTTTGTGGATTTCTTTATAAATGACATGCATGGACTACCAAGCAAATATGTACATTATAAAATAAGTGCAAAAATAGAAATGTTGGAAAAAATGAAACAAACATAAATAGGTTCAATATTTTCTTTCTACGCCCCAATTCATTATCTTATTTATCCCACCGGATCATAATGGAATGAGACTATTATAAATCTTTCAACTGGCTGAACACAACCTTTAAATTCTCTTAGAGATCCATGCATTTCTCTTTCTTGAAATATGGGAAATAAACAAGCACAAGAGGTTTCCGCATCAGAAGTAGAATGAGTGCCTGTCACTACACCTAAGCAGGGGGATGAATGGAGACCCTGAGTAAAAGTTAAGAGTGCCAGTGTTAAAGCCATAAAGTCTGGATACAATTTCCAGCTCTGCTCCTTTCTAGCTATGTGGCTTTGGGCAGATCAATTAACTTATCTGCTTCCATTTTCTCAACTGTGAAATGAAAATAATAAAATATCTTCAAGTATCTGAGTTTGTGCATTTGGGGTACCAAGGACAGGGTACTCAGTAAATGAGCACACAGTAAGCATGAGCAAGGGATATAAATGATACAAATAATGATAAATAAATATATTTGTATTATATCTTGTTTACAGATAATAATAGGGAGGAAGGTCAGCACAATTCTAGATTTTAAAAAGCCTTTAATTCCAGTAAGCAGAGTTTTAGATTCCACTTTGTTCCATAAAAGTGGATTTCCAGCCAGGCACTTTCATGCCTGCTTCCAGACTACTGACTAATATTTGAACTAATGTAAATGCCATTTTGATTTCCTTCCCATTGGCCTGAGGAAAGGGTTGATCGCTTGGCTATCAGCAAGAAAATGAACTCGTTACAATAGGAGAAAAAGTGACACAGGCTGAGAGAAAGAAGCCTGAAGGCAAAATTGGCCTGGAATCAAAGTGGCATGTGTTCTTAGACCTCACCCTGCTTTGGATTCCTCGTCAGTAAAACCACAACTCAGCTGCCTTTCTCAAGGGGATTGATGAGTTAATGCAAGCGCCCAGGGCCTGTGAGTAGGAGGTATACACAGGCCAGGGTTCCCTTCCTTGCTTGCAGTGAATAGACGCTAGGTGAGGATGGGACTTTCAGGTGCCCCCACCCAGGGACTCTTATCCAGAGGCCACAGTCCAATCACAGGGTCCATGGAAAGCCATGCCCTGGGGGGCAGCTCTGTAGTGACACCAAGAGGCTACGCAGCGTTAGAAGTCTGCAACCTGGTGAGCGGAGGGGTTGAGGCTTCCACAGAAGTAAATTATACAGCTGAATCCCCTTATGAAACCCTTCTTACAAGAATCTGATGCCTTAGAGTGGATGAATTGTTATTTGAATGAGAAATCTGAAGTTTGCTTTACAAGAGATAACATCAGTTTATTTTTTGAATGAGGGAGATTTCTTGAGTGCACTTGAGACACGATCTAGCACGTGGGCAACTTCTGAAGAACACATCTGCTGTATAAATTGGGGGCAAGTGTATTTGAAATAACTACAGAAAAGGGTTTGTGAGGTGAGCATAGAAAAAGAATCTCTTGTTCGTGCCATTTAAGAGCTGCTGACCTCTCCATCACGGGAAGAGGATTTTTTTTGCAGCAAAGGAATTCAAAAAGTCAGAACAGCTCGGCTCCTCCACCCACCTGCTGGGAAGAAACCACCCTCTTACCCACTTCATCTGCGCTGGGATACAGCGCCCTCTGCTGGCAGACTGCAGCAACAACCTCAGGGATCTTCCCTCCAGAGTGGTCCTGGCACCGGCACCGCCTAGCAGATCCGCCTCCTCTGTGAGCCTCTTGGGACATCTCTGGGGAGGGCCCAGACTGAAAATCCTGAAGGGTCCAGATTTTCGGAAAAGAACCACCTCACCCTTCATTAATGGGAAACTGTGTCCCAGCAAAGCCAGGGAGAGAGAAGCTCACTGGCCTGGGACTTGGTAGCCTTAGTGACAGGCTAAAATGAAAGCTGGGGACACAGCACACTGCAGGGTGTGGAGCTGAAGCAGTGACCTCGACATTTCTGGGGACGATAGGAACAGAGCAAGAGAATGTTGGGGATCTTGGAATGCAACTCGGGGGAGCTGGGGGACAGAAGGGGTGGTGGGAGCACAGGCCTAGCCTGGCAGCCACTGCCCTCAAGTGAGCAGGGAGGGCGGGCCAGGGGTGCTCCCATGACACAGCTGGTATTGGTCACTCTGCCAGACACCGGGTTCCCCACCCCAGCTACATCCCAGGATCACCAGGGGAACTCTTAGGACGCCTGATGCCCAGCCTGAGCCCAGAGATACCCATGTGCCTGGTGGTTACCTACAAAAGGGTGGCCTTGGTAGAGTAAAATTTGCCGGAGAATTTCAGCCTGTCTCCCAGGCTGAGTCTAGCACTGAGATCCCTGGGAAGAGGTCCGGGAAGTGGGGCCTCGGGTGTGCCCCAGGAGTGGTAAAAGGCAGCAGCGCCTCTAGCTGGAGGCAGCCTCCTAGTGAGGCACAACCTGGGCTATTGCCTCCTCTGACACCATCAGCCGACGCTGATCTCTGCGAGGTGCACGACTCCAGGACCACCTCTCACTCACCTCCCTCCTGGTAGTGAAGCAAATCCCATGTGGCATCCTGATGGATGTCCTCCTCCCACACCTGCATTTGGGTGAGGGGACCAGTACACACCATCCCACCCTTTCAGGGCCCCAGGAGGGTGGGCCCTGGTGCCCACTCTGCTATCCTGCCCAGCCCAGTTCAACAGCAAGTCTGCAGCCTTGAGTCCAGATTGCAGAGGGCCAGGCTCTGGTGACCCTTCTGGATTCCGTATCCTGATGTTTCAATGCCGAGAAAGCGAACAGGAAAGGCGCCCTTCAAATGCTCCAGTCAAAGGTTCCACTGAGACCACTGCAGAAAGCTCAACTTCTCAGACCTCACCTCAGGCAAGCTTGAAAGTACTTTCCTCTGCCATTTTAAAGAGAGTGAGTCGTGCTTTGCTTGAGGTCATTAACCCAACAACTTGGGCTACTCTCAGAGGGACACTTGCTCTTCTGAGCACAGCCCAGAAAAAGGCGGAAGAAATCCCTCTAGTGGACCCCAAGGAACATATGTGGATGGGATGTGCATCTCAGGTAGGGCACAGAACAGATGGTCAGCTCCTGTTGGCTGAAAGCTCCCATCTCCACCTCAAGAGCTCCCAGAATGATCTGTCTAGAATGTGGATCTGATCATGTGGCCTCCCCACATTGATCACCACCTTCAATTTATCCTCATGGCTCTTGGGATCCCCTTCAAAACCTACCCAAGTTCCTTCCTGCTCCAGGCCCTGCTTAGCTCTCCAAGTTAATAACAGTTCCCCAATATCCATTCCATGTTCCAATCATGTCCAATATCTGTGGTTTACCAAACGTTTCTAGATTGCACAGCCTGGCAATGACCTGGAATGCAGGGAAAATGTGTTGAACTTTAAGTATGGCCCCAAGTGCTCCAGCAGTCAGTTGAGTATGGAATAACGTGAGGATGAACAACTTGAACCTGAACTGAGAGAATGCTCACAGGCAGAGCCAAGATACTTCTGAGGAATTCAAGGTTTGCTCTACCCCACAGATAAATAGAGGGCCATTCAAGATCCCAAGTTCCTAGAACAAAGAGCTACAATCTTAAGTTGGCATCACATAGGTCAAATTAGTCCTGCAAGCACATTTTGTTTGGCTTTTTTTTCCCCTATATTTAAGACTACATTTTAAAATTGGGGGATTTTACATGAAGATCTGTATTTCCATTTTCCTTTTAAACATTGGAAAATCTGTAACATAAGGCACAAAACCTTGCACGCAAGAATTGGAAGGATTACTTCCAATCAGGAACAACAGGTGGGCTCCAGCCAGACACCACTCCCTCCAGTCACCTTTGCACACCTATGCACTACACCCCACAGGTGTCACTCAAAACACCAAACTGGCCCATCTCAAAAGCATGTTTGCAATTACTTTAGTGTGAAAAATGTTTAAAGCTTTGTGGTAGAAAAAATGCTATTTGTATCACCAAATCATTCCTTTTCCTCTTCCTCTTGTTGGGAAAACTACTCTTTCCAGCTCTCTTGTACTTAAGCAAGGTCATATGACTAGTTCTCCCAGTGGGATCTGAGTAGCACTGCCACAACATGTCACCTCTGGACTGAAGCAACAAAAAGACCCTGAACTACCTTCCAACTTTTCTCTTCCCTTGATGTGATGGTCCTGGAGGCCATGTGTTAGAATAGCACAGCTCCCCCTCCCCTTGAAAAAAAAATTGGAATAACAGAGCCACACAAAGAAGCAGAACCTACAGAGAACTAGACTTTGCCTGAGAGAACAAGCAAAGCTACTGGGATTTCAGGCTTTGTTTGTTACTGCAGAATAGCATGACTTATCCTGACCAATATGAGCATATTGATTCAAACCACATCTGAATCAGGCAGTTCACTTATGATCATATAATAATAAGGCTTAAAATCCTTTGCACTATTGTCATAAGTATATCCATTTAGCAGGTAATGCACCCATTTGACAATATCTGGAGTGGAACTCAATGCTGATGGCCACCATTCCTTACCCTGGCCAGGGCCTCTTGATAGTTTTCTGATAGAGGGATGCTCATGTGTCACTGACTGCCCTAGGTAGCTCAGGAAAGGGTGTAACAGGGCACTCCTTTCTAACCAGAGTCATTTCTTGTATACCTGCACTTTTTCTATCAGAAGCATTGCTATTGATTTAACAAGCAGCCATGCTGTCTTCTGAAATGCATTGATACACAAATTAATAAGGTAAGATGTAACATTAGAAAACAGTAATCTTCACTCAATCAATATTTCTCAATGATGACACTAATGTTGATTATATATTATAGCTAAACTTCACATACAGGAATAAGATGTGCACTCATGTATAGAAAAAGTAAACAGCAAAAACCAATATTTTAAGAACAAAAGGGGTAGAAAAGAAATAAATCTACATATCCATAACTGCCTCCTAAAGCATATTCAACAATTCCTTATTCTTCCTTGTAATTGACCTCATTCAGTCATACGCAAACACCAAAAGACAAGTGAAAACAAGACCCAGGCACTCCACAACAGAGAAGATCTAAAAATAACTTCCAGAGCAGGTTGCACATATCAAACATTTCACACACCAAGAAGGAACTTTGCATATTTTCACTTTCAGGAAAGTGCATTCACTCCTTCAAAATCGTACTGGGACTTTCTGCAAAGATTTGCAGAGTTCGGATTTAACAGATTAGGACTTTAATCAAAAACCAGCCATCAAGAATTTCCTATGCACTTATAAGCAACAGACAGCTTTCCATCAGATTCTGTGGTTATTACCAGTAGAAAGAGTAAATCAAGGGGAGGACAGCTTGGCAGTGAGATTTGGGGAAAATAGATTAGTAATCAAAGATGCTTTTCGTCTTTAGAAACAAGGCAGAAGGCCAGGTGTAGTGGCTTTTTCCTGTAATCCCAGCACTTTAGGAGGTCAAGGCAGGAGGATCACTTGAGCCTAAGAGTTCAAGACCAGCCTGGGGAACCCAGGCTAGACCCCATCTCTACAAAAAATATAAAAATCAGCCGGGCATGGTGGCACACACTTGTAGTCTCAGCAACTTGGGAGGCTGAGGTGGGAGGATCACCTGAGCCCAGGGAGGAGAAGTCTGCAATGAGCTGTGATTGTGCCACTGCAGATCACATTTCTGACCAGAGTCATTTCTTGTGTAGCTGCACTTTTTCTAACGGAAGCATTGCTATTGATTTCACAAGCAGCCAGGCTCACTCATAAAATATGTTGAGACATAAATTAATAAAAGAAGATGCAACATTAAAAAACAGTAATCATCACTCAATAAATACTTCTCCATGATGACACCCATGTGGCACAACAGCCTGTGTAACAGAGCAAAACCCTGAAAAAAAAAAAAGGCAGAAAAAGCAGGAAGTCATTATTTTAGTTACGTATTGCTGCAGAACAACATTGATTATCTCCCAGTTTCTATGGGTCAGGAGCCCAACCCCAACTTAGTCAGGTGGTTCTGGCTCAGGATCTCTCATGAGGTTTCAGTCAAGCTGGTTGAGATCTCACCTGAAAGTTCAGTGGGTGATGGGGTAGGAATCAACTTTCCAAGATCACCTGCAAAGTTATAGGCCAACCTTGGATCTTGCATGTGCAACTCTTGGGCTACCACATGACATGGCAGCTGACTTCCTCTAGAGCAAGCTATTTGAGAAAATGTCTAAGACAGAGCCCATAGCATTTAAAATCTAATTGCAGAATTGACATCTCATCACTTCTGTCCTTAAGGGGATTCAGTAAGTTCAAGTTACACTGAATGGGAGAGGATTGCACAAGGGGTACAGATACCAGGGAGCAGGGATCACTGGAGGTATCTTTAATAGTCAAGAGAAAAGACCTGCTTTATCTATTTCAAATGGTTTTGAGGTGAGAGGAAGGTCTGTGTTCAGAAAATTGAAGCAGTTTAAAGATAAGTTGGCTGGCACAAAGTGTGTGGGTCAGAATATAGTAGGAAATGAGTTTAGCCAGGTAGGAAAGATTCATATTAGAGATCTGAGGGCCACTATTATGATTATGTATTCAGGTTACATAAAAGTTATTTTAGATTCATGGCGCATAACAACCGGGAGAAGACAGTCATTATTGACTGTAAATGTGGGTAGCTAATGTCTGTAAAATGACGCAGCAAGAGATGAAGACAAAAGGGATGGACAGAATGAGCTGTGTTTTGGAGAAGGAGGCAACAGAATCTGATGACTGACTGCGTGAGAGAGAGAGAGAGAGAGATTAGACACCTACTTTCCAAGGGGGCTCCAATAAATATCATCCTTCTTTTCTTTGCCCACAGGTTCTGAAAAGTTGAGAAATAAAACAATAAAGATGGAGGCTAAAATATCATCTTTCTCCTACTAGAGGATGCAGCTGAACATGAGAGTGCAAGAGGTCTGCAAGAGGATTCCAGTATTAGCCAGGCTCACCCACCCAGAAACCCCAGAAGCAGAAGATGGACCTGGACACATTAGTGCCTAATCTACTCTTCCCAAATTTACTGACCAGAAAAAATCCCATCCATTTCCCCCGGAATGGAGTGAGCAAAATGGAGAAAGAGTCCAATAATTCAGCTGCCTTTACAGTCAGTAAAAAGTGATACTCTAACCCAGGACACTATGAGAAAATAGTCCATACCAATGTATGGGATCCTCCCAGTCTCACTTTATAGATAGAGAAACAGACACCCAGAACCCATAGCTAGTGACTCCAACACCCAAGCTCAAAATAATTTGAAGAAGGAATTTAAAGTCTTCCTCAATAGTAAGGCTTCCTGGGGCTGCAGTTCCACTGTGTGTGGTGGGGTGAGCTGCGGCCAGGCTGTAGAAAATGAAGCAGCAGGGCCTGGGGGTGGGAAAGGCAAGAAGGCAGGCAGGGACAGGGTGGTCACCCTTTGGGACAAGATGCTTTCCTTTCTTGATCTCTCTGAACTGTCACAACCCTTGGGGGAGGGGTGATCCTCATTGGACCAAGGAGAAAACAGACTCGGATTGCCTGAGCCCTGTGACAAAACCACACAGGCAGAGGTGGCAGAGGAGGGGGGCCCAGCCCTGAGCGCCTTGGGCAGGTCTTTCCCTCTCCAATCCCTTTCTGAAAGGCTCTGAGGCTCTTGGACGGAGAAGGGGCCCCGAAGGAGAGGCAAGGAAAGCGCCATGGAGGGGCCTCCTTGGATAGGGCCAAGCCATCAGGAGCCGGCCCTGAGAACAGGCGGCCCCCA
Organism: Colobus angolensis palliatus; assembly: GCF_000951035.1. Lineage (NCBI taxonomy): Eukaryota > Metazoa > Chordata > Mammalia > Primates > Cercopithecidae > Colobus > Colobus angolensis. Next base: position 3,358,185 of record NW_012115021.1, read on the forward strand.
TAGGCCCTCCGCAGACCCCCAGCAGGAACTGGTAGACCGTCTTCGTGCACTGGAATTTCTGACTTGGTGTGGGTTTGGTGACCCGCGCACGTGTTGGTACAGGAGTCCGTGTGTTGCCTTCACCCAAGGGGCACCCTGTCCTGGACTCGCGCCTCCCTGGCTTCCAGTGCTGGGCCCCTGCTCTCTGTGGCCCCGTGGCCCTGGCACCCCCGGAGGATGGCTTGAGAAGCCTCCGTACCTCCCCTCCAGGCTCCACCACTCCTCCCCCTGCGGAATGACGCCAACTGCGGTTGGACCCCGGCCCCGTGGCCCAAGGGCTGTCTCTGATGGTCTCCATTTTCACTGCTCTCTCCAGCCCCTCTGCTACACCAGGAGATCAAGCTCCCCAGCCCTTTCCCTGAGCCCGTGGTCCTCACCTGCGAATCCCACCTGAGCAATCCTCCCGCCTCTCAACCTGCCTCAGGGCACGGTGTCCTCTAAACACCCCGCTTCCAACCTGAGCTCTTTGCCCCTGTCTTACGTGTAGACAGCGGCTCCTGGTGACTGAAGTCAAGCCCTGTCTATAGGCCAGGAGCCCCAGCTCCCTCCCACGACGGCAACACGACAGCAGGACCAGCCCTCCCCGAAGGAGGGCCAAGCCCCTGGCCCAAGGCGTGCCTCACACGCTTGCTGCCGAGTGTTTTCTTCCCCGGCCACTCAAATTCTCGCGTTTCTTTTCGTCCCTGAACCCACACCCCCGGCCCTCCCTCCTTCCACCACCTTCCGCCTCCTGGGTCCTGCAAGCGCAGTTAGCCATAGCTGACTGCCGGCTTTCTGCTGTCCCAATCCTCTGGCTCCTCCCAGCTTTCCTCTGCCTTGGGGTCCCGTGGATTTCAGCCTGCATGGCCACTCCTGCTGAGCTGTGTCTTGACTCCTGGAATTCACTTCTTCATTGAACACATCCTCACTGATCACCTCCAGGGTGCCAAGCACAATCGTGAGGCGGGGACAGAGCGGGCAGCCGCATACACCAGGCCTTGACCTTGACCTTCTGGTCAGCAAGGGGAGGGAAAACAGAAATGAACAAAATACTTTCCGGAGGCGTGGAGCACTGTGAAGAAAGTAAAAGGAGATGACAAGGAAGGGAGGACGTGCCAAGAGGGACAGTCACAGAAGACTTCTCTGAGAGGCCACATTGGAACTGAGACGTGAATGGTCCAAAGAGGAAGAAGCCCCAACACCTGGGAGCAGAGGAACCCAGGAAGAGCCACTGCAAGGGCGGGGCCTGAATTCAGGAGGAAGCTGGACATGCCGAAGCATCCAAGAAATGGCCAGGGCAGCTTCACAAGGGTGGCCGAGAGGAGAAGGATGGGTCTAATATTCAGTAAGGGTCAGAATCAAATAAGACAATGAGAGAAGGGAAGGAAACACATCACGGGTAGGTATGGACCCTACTTAAACAGAAAGACACGGACAGGAGCAGAAGAGGTGTGAGGATGGAGCACAGAAAGACAGAAGAGATGGGCGGGGGCAGATCCTGTGTGAGTACCAATGGCAGGAAGACAGGAAGAGATGATCAGAGCCACATCATGTGTTGGTGTGAGTGTCAGAAACACTGTAAGACATGGGCAGAGGCAGATCATGTGTGAGTATGAATGTCAGGAAGACAATAGGACAGGAAGAAGCAAATCATGTGTGGGTATGAAGATCAGGAAGACAGTAAGAGATAGTCAGAAACAGATTATGTGTGGTATGAATGTCAGGAAGACAGTAAGAGATGGACAGAGTAAAAATATATGTGGGTAGGAATTTCAGGAAGTCAGTAAGACACGGACAGACAAAGATCATGTGTGGGCATAAATGTTAGGAACACAGTAAGAGATGAGGAGATGGAGATCATATGTGAGTATGAATGTCAGGAAGACAGAAAGAGATGGGAAGAGGTAGATCAAGTGTGAGTATGAATGTCAGGTGGGCAGTAAGAGATGGGAGAAGGCAGCTCATGTGTGGGTATGAATGTCAAGAATGCAGTAAGAAATGAACAGAGTCAAAACATGTCTGGCTATGCATGTCAGGAAGTCCATAGGAGATGGACAGAGGCAGACCATGTGTGGGTATGAATGTCAGGCAGACGGCAAAGAATGAACAGAGGGATATCATGTATAAGGATGAATGTCAGGAAGACAGTAAAAAATGGGCAAAGGCAAATCATCTGCGGGGATATGATCAAGAACGCAGGAAGAGATGGGTAGAGGTTGATCATGTGTAAGTATGAATGGCAGGAAGACAGCAAAAGATGAATAGAGGCCCACCATGTGTACGTATGAATGTCAAGAAGACAGTATAAGATGGAGAGATGCAGATCATGTGTGAGCATGAATATCAGGAAGGCAGTAAGAGAAGAACAGACTCAAAGCATGTGTTGCTATGAATGTCAGAAAGGCAGTAATAGATGTATAGAGGCAAAGCATGTGTGGGGATGAATGTAAGGAAGGCAGTAAGAGGTGAGCAGAGCAGATAATGTGCTGTTATGAGTATCAGGAAGAGAGTAAGATATGGAAAAATGCAGATTACGGGTGGGTATGAATGAAAATAAGAGAGTAAGTGAAGGGCAGAGGCAGATCATGTGTGCGTGTCAATGTCAGAAAGACAGTAAGTGATGGGAAGAGCAGATCATATGTGAGTATATATGTCAAGAAGACAGTAAGAGATGGGTGGAGGCAGATCATGTGTGGTATGCAAGTCAGGAAGCAGTAAGTGATGGGTAGAGACAGATCATGTGTGGTATCAATGTGAGAAAGGAAGTGATGGGCAGAGCAGATCATATGTGAGTATATATGTCAGGAAGACAGTAAGAGATGGGTAGAGGCAGATCATGTGTGGTATCAATGTCAGCAAGACAGGAAGAGATGGGTAGAGCAGGTCATGTGTGGGTATGAATGTCAGGAAGACAGCAAGAGATGGGCAAACGCAGATCGTGTGTGGTGTCAATGTTAGGAAGGAAGGAAGTGGTGGGCAGAGAAGATCATATGTGAGTATATATGTCAGGAAGACAGATAAATGCAGATTATGTGTGGTCTGAATGTCAGGAAGACAGTAAGAGATGGGCAGTGGCATACCATATGTGGTCTGAATGTCATGAAAATAGAGATGGGCAGAGACAGATCATGTGTGGGTATGAATGACACAAAAACAGTAAGAGATGCCCAGAGACAGATCATGTGTGGGTATGAATGTCAGGAAGAAAGTAAGAGATAGGTAGAGGCAGATAATGTGTGGTATCAACGACAGGAAGACAGGAAGAGATGAGCACAGCAGATCATGTGTGGGTATGAGTCTCAGAAAGACAGTAATAAATGGAAAGAGACAGATCATGTGTAGTTATGAATGTCAGGAAGATAGTAAAGAATTTGCAAAGGCAGATCATGTATATTTATGAATGTCAGAAAGACCATAAGAGCTAGGCAGAAGCAGATTATGTGTGTGTATGAGTGTCAGGAGGACAGCAAGGGATGGTAAGATACAGGTCATGTGTGGTATGAATGTCAGAAAGCCAGAGAGAGATGGACAGAGGCAGATCATGTGTGGTATGGATGTCAGGAAGAGATGGGCAAAACATCATGTGGGCATATGAATGTCAGGAAGAGAATAAGACATGGGCAGAGGCAGATCATGTGTGGTATGAAAGTTAGAAAGAGACTAAGAGATGGGCAGAGCAGCTCATGTGTGTATGAATGTAAAAAATGACAGGAAGATATGGGCAGGGGCATGTCATATGTAGCATGAATGTCAGAAAGAAAGTAAGACACAGCCACAGGCAGACCATGTGTGATATGAATTTCAGGAAGACGGCAAGCGATGGGCCAGGGCAGATCTTGTGTGGTTATGAATGTCAGGAAGACAATAAAACATGGGCAGAGGCAGATCATGTGTGAGTATTGCGTCAAAAAGACAGTGGCAGATGAGTACAGGCAGATCATGTGTGATTTGAGTGTCAGGAAGACAGTAAGAGATTGGCAGAGGCAGATCATGTGTGGGTATGAAAGTCAGGAAGACAATAAGAAGTGGGCACAGGCAGATAATGTATGGTATGAATGTCAGGAAGACAGGAAGCAATGGGCAGAGCAGATCATGAGTGGGTATGAATCTCAGGAAAACAGTAAGACATGGAGAGTGGCAAATCATCTTTGGGTGTGAATGCCAGGAAGACAGTGAAGATGAGCAGGGGTAGATTATTTGTCACATCAATGTCAGGAAGTCAGTAAGAGAGGGTAGAGGCAGATTCTGTGTGGCATGAAGAGGACAGTAAAAGATGGGCTGAGGCAGATCATGTGTGGTATGAATGCCAGGAAGGAAGGAAGTGATGGGAAGAGCAGATCATGTGTGGGTCTATATGTCAGGAAGACAGCAACAGATGGGCAGTGGCAGATCATGTGTGGTATGAATGTCACAGAAACAGTAAGAGACAGAGGCAGAACATGTGTGAGTATGAAAGTTGAGAAGACAGTAAGAGATGGGTAGAGGCAGATGATGTGTGGTTATGAATGCCAGGAAGACCATAAATGGTTGACAAAGGCAGATCATATGTGTGTATGAATGTCAAAAAGATGTAAGAGATGGACAGAGACAGATTATGTGGGGGGTGAATGTCAGGAAGGCAGTAAGAGATGGGCAGAGCAGATCGTTTGTGGGTATGAATGTCAGGAAGACAGGGAGAAATGGGCAGAAGCAGATCATGTGTGGTGTGAATGTCTGGAAGACAATAAGATATGTGCAAAAAGGTCATATGTGGTACGAATGTCAGGACAACAATAAAAGATGGGCAGAGGCAAATCGTGCTTGCTTATGAATGTGAGGACAACAGTAAGAGATGGGAAGAGGCACGTCATGTGTGGGCATCAAAGTCAGGAAGCAAGTAAGTGATGGGCAGAGGAGATCATGTGTGGGTATTTATGTCAGGAAGATAATAAGATAGGGGCAGAGGTAGATCCTGTGTGGGTATGAATGCCAGGAAGACAGTAAGAGAGGGCAGAGGAAAATCATATGTGGGTATGTCACAAAAACAATAAGAGATGGACCAAGGCAGATTGTGTCTGCGGGTAAATGTCAAGAAGACAGTAAGGCATGGACAGAGACAGATCATGTGTTACTATGAATCTCACAAAACTGGTTAGAGGTGGGAGAGGCAGGTCATGTGTGGTATGAATGTCGCAGTATGACATTCATGACAGTGTGGTGCGAATGACAGTAACAGATGGGCAGAGGCAGATCAATGTGGTATCAAAGGGAGCAAGTAAGTGATGGACAGAGCAGATCATGTGTGGTTATGAATGTCAATTATACAGTAAGGGATTGGCAGAGGTAGATCATGTGTGGGTGTGATTGTCAAGAAGACAGTAAGAGATGGGCAGAGGCAGATCAGGTGTGGTATGAATGTCAGGATGACAGTAAAAGATAAGCTTAGCATGTCACATGTGGCGTGAATGTCAGGAAGATAGTAAGAAGTGGAGAGGCAGATCACGTTTGGTATGAAAGTCAGGATGACGGTAAGAGTAGGATGAGACATATCATGTGTGACTGTGAATGTCAGGAAAATAGAGATGGGCAGAGGCAGGTCACGTGTAGGAATGAATGTCAGAAGGGCAGTAAGAGATGGGCAGAGGCAGATAATGTGTGGCTATGAACATCAGGACAGTAAGAGATAAGCAGAGGTAGATCAGGTGTAGATGGGCAGAGGCAGATAATGTGTGGCTATGAACATCAGGACAGTAAGAGATAAGCAGAGGTAGATCAGGTGTGGCATGAGTGTCAGGAAGACAGTAAAAGATACGCCTAGCACGTTATGTGTGATATGAATGTCAGGATAACAGTAAGAGGTGAACAGAGGCAGATAAAGTGTGAGTATGAATGTCAAGATGACAGAGATGGTCAGAGGCAGGTAATGTGTGTTATGAATGTCAGGAAGACATAAGAGATGGGCAAAGGCAGATCACGTGTGAGTATGAAAGAAACAAATGAGAATGGAATGAGCATAGCTCCTTCTTGTGTAGGTAGGAATCTTAGGAAGACAGTAGGAAATCAGCAGCGCCAGACAATAAGTGGGTGTGCATTTCAGGAAGACAGAATTTGTAGGGAAGAACCAGATCTTTTGTGGGAATGGATCACAGGAAGACAGAAAGTGAAGACAAGTGAAAAATCATATCGGAGAATGGAACAGAGAAAGTATGAAAAAGATGGAGATAGCGAAGTAATAGATGGGTATGGATGACAGGAAAACTGAAAAACATGGGTAGGGAGAGATTATGTGTGCATATGACACAGTATGTCTGAAACTTATTAACATAGCCAGATTCTGTGTGGAAATGAGTCTCAGGAAGACAAAAAAATGTGCAGAGTCATATCATGTGTGCGTATAAATGTCAAAAAGACAAGAAGAAATGGGCAGAGGAAGATCATGTATGGGTATGACTATCAAGAAGACAGTAAAACATGGGCAGGGGCAGATCGTGTGTGGGTATGAATGTTTAGGAATATAGTAAGAGCCTGGAAAATGCAGATTATTTGTAAATATGAATGTCAGAAAGACAGTCAGAAATAAACAGAGGCAGAGCATCTGTGGGTATGAATTTCAGGAAGACAGTAAGAGATGAGCAGAGTCAGATCATGTGTGAGTATGAACGTCAGAAAGACAGTAAAGATAGAGGCGTATCATGTGTGGGGAGGAATGTCATACAGACAGCAAAAGATGGGGAAAGGCAGATCATATGCGAGGATATATGTCAGGAAGACATGAAGAGATGGGCAGAAGTTGATCATGTGCAAGTATGAATGTCATGAACACAGTAAGAGATGGGCAGAGGCAGATCATGTGTGTGTATGAATGTCAGGAAGAAAGAGATGAGCAGAGACAGGTATGTTGAGTATCAATGTCAGGATGCCAGCAAGAGATGGGCAGAGGCAGATCATGTGTGGGTATGAGTGACATGAAGACAGTAAGAGATGGGCAGAGGCAGATCATGTGTGAGTATGAATGTCAGTGAGATAGGAAGAGATGGGCAAAACATCGTGTGTGCATATGAATGTCAGAAAGAAGGTAAGAGATGGGCAGAGGCAGATCATGTTTGGGTGTGAATTTCAGGGAGACAGTGGGAGATGGGCAGAATCATGTAATGTGTGGGTATGAATATGAGGAAGTCAGTAAGCAATGGAAAGAGGCAGGTCATGTCCTGGTATGAATGTCAGGAAGACAGTAAAAGTGTCCCATCGTGTGTGAGTATGGACCTCAGGGAGAATGAATGCGATGTGCAGAGCCAGATCATGTGTGGGTAGGGATCTCATGAAGACAGGAAATCATGGGCAGAGTCAGAACATGTATGGGTATGGAACACAGGAAAGTATTAACTGATAGGAAATAACTGATCACGTGTGTGTGGGAGGCATAGAAAACAGACAGAGGTGATCAGAGGCAGATCATGTGTGTGTGTGATGCTCAGGAAGACAGGAAGAGGTAAGATACAGATCATGAGTGGGTGTGAGGCTCAGGAAGGCCCAGGTAAGTGGGCAGAACCAGGTCATGTGTGGGTGTGAGGCTCAGAAAGACAGGAGAAAGGCAGAGTCAGATCATGTGTGGGTATGGAGCACAGGAATCAAGTAACTGATGATAGGAAATGGCAGAATATGTGTGGATATGGAACACAGACAGACAGAAAGAGATTAGCAGACCTAGATCGTGTGTGGTATGAATCTGAGGAAGGCAGTAAGAGATGGGTAGAGCAGTTCATGTGTGGGTATGGATCACTGAAAGTGACTAACTGAAGGACAATTACAGAACATGTGGGATTTGGAACACAGAAATAAAGAAAGAGATGAGCATACCCAGGTCATGTGTCAGTAGAGATCTCAGGAAGATAGGAGATAGGCAGAGGCAGATCATGTGTGGGCATGGAACACAGGAAGATAGTAAGAAATAGGGGGGCAGTGCAGACTTGTCATAGTGGAGTTGCAGCAGCTGCAGGTGCAGGAGGTGGACTCCATCGTGAAGAGTCTGGAGAGAGAGGCCATCCAGAAACTGCAGGGCCTCATGTTCTGGTGCAGCACCAGCGGTTGTGCACATGCGGCAGGTGCACCAGTGCATTGAGCGCTGCCATGTGCCTCTGGCTCAAGCCCAGGCCTTGGGGACCAGCTAGCTGGAGAAGTTCCAGGACTGCCTGACCAGGTGTACTGTGCATTGCAATGACAAAGCCAAAGATTCAACAGATGCAGGGAGGAAGGAGCTGCAGGTGAAGCAGCCACTGGGCGATTGTGTGCCCAAGGGTGTGGGTGGCCACATGCTCCTCATCCAGACCATGAGCAAGACAAGGAAGGTGTCTCTTATCCACTGGGAAACAAAAGTCTTTGTCAGTGGCCATGGGGACTGAGGGCAAAAATGTATTTTTAAAAGGAATGGGAAGTTTAATATTTTAAGCCAAGTTCATGAATGAAGAAATTAAGGATGGCACCAAGTGTAAGCTATATGCCACTTGCCTCTGGAAACTGGTTCAATCCTAAAAAGCGAAATGGAAAAAACGGTGCTAAAATTTGGGTCAGAGATATTACAGGAGAATATTTTCAAGTCGATATGTTCTGTGTCCAGGGCTTGTCCTGGCAGCAGGAATTTCCCTTGTCAGAAGCCAGAGCCCTCTGTAGGACCAAATTCTTCTTCCTCCACAGGACCCACCAGGCTGGTAGGGTAGATTCGGTGGAGCTTGAGGAGAGCCGTTTCTGTTCGTTGCCAACCTCCTGTTTCCTAGAAGCATCACCACATCATTTTCCAGAAGCTGGGCAACAAAATCCATGAGGTCACTAACTTGGAAGAGGAAAAGAGTTTTCAGGGTCTTTGTTTCCTTAGTTTTTTAAATTATTTATTCAAGGGCATAAAGTTGATTTTAAGATGTGGAATTGGGAGGGATAGTAGTTTAGATAAGAAGTTTGAAAGTTTCCTTGTGGATACCCTCTTTTGACCATCAAGGTGTGGATGCGCACTTCTTAAAATTCTTTCACACTGCATCTTTCAGCCTGGGGACCACACAAAAACACGAGCAGTGACATCACACTAATTATGGGAAACAGAGCTTCCCTCTAATTGGCCGATGGGCCCTGAGGCTGTCTGCTGAAGAATGACAGGACAATCTTCCCCTCACATTTTCCCCTGGAAGAAAAGGAGGTTTTGGTTGTGATCTATACCAGTATCCAGGAATGAGCAGGAAAGAAGGAGCTGTTGTCTACTTGGTTGATTATAAGAGAGTTGTGAAGTAGTAGATTTGGAAAAACCTGGTTTTCATAGAACAGAATGCAATGAAAGCCTAAATCCAGCATTGCTTACATAGCCCCTGAATGAACAGAGCCCAATTGAGACAAACCCCTGACCACAGGAAATTCAAGGAAGAGAAAGTAAGCAACTTGAGCTAAGATAAGCTGTGGCAAAGGAGGGGCAGTCCCCCATTACGAAAGACCATTTTTGCCTGGGGCCTTTGCAACACACAGTGTTCATGCCCTAGCATGGCACCTGATTATTTGGATAGCAACCTCATTGCAGTTTTACAAGGTTATTACTTGAAATGATAATATGCCTGTCTGTTCACTGTTTCCAGGTAGTGATATATTTTCCTAGTGGTTTGGTTTTTAAAATAAATAAAATTTCTCCCCTCCCCCACAAAAAAGAAATAGGCAGATAAAACAGTGTGTGGGTGTGGATCACAGGAAGACAAAAACTGATGAGCACAGGGAGATCATGCGTGGATATGAATATCAGGAAGACAAAGAGATAGGCAGAGATAGATCATATGTGAGTATAGAGGACAGGAAATCAGTAACTGATAGGAAATGACAGATCATGTGTGGGTACAGATCACAGGAAGACAACAAGAGATGAACAGAGCCAGATCATATGTAGCTATGAATCTCAGGAATACAGTAGGAGATGAGCAGAGTGAGATCATGTGTGGCATGAATCACAGGAAAACAAAAACGATGGATAGAGTCACATAATGTGCCAGTACGGATTTCAGGAAGACAGCAATAGTTGGAATGGACAGAGCACATGTGGATATGGATCTCAGCCAAAAAAGAAAGAGATGAGCAGAGCCAGATCATGTTTTTGCATGAATATCACAAAGACAGAAAGAGATGGGCAGCGCCAGATCATGTGTGTATGGATCAGGGAGACAGTGAGTGAAGGGCAATGACAACTGCCCTCATGTATCATGGGAAAACAGTACATGACAAGCAATGACAGATGATGCATGTGTATAGAATACAGAAAGAAAGAGTTGGGAAGAACCAGATCATTTCTGGGTATGTATCCAGGAACACAGAAAATGATGGGCAGAGACACAGAGTGGGTTTGTCTGAATCACAGGAAGACAAAAAGGGATGGGCAGAGCCAGATCATGTGTGCATGTGGATCTCGGGGAGACAGCAAGAGATGGCCAGAGTCACATCATTTGTGGGTGTGAATCTCAGAAAGACAAAGAGGTGGCCAGAGCCAGATCCCTTGTGGGTGTGATCCTCAGGAATACAGTAAGACATGGACAGCACAAAACGATGTGTGGGTGTTGGTCCTAGGAAGACAGAAGGGAAGGATGGAGCCAGATTATATGTGGGTATAGTTCTCAGGAGCACAGAAAGAGATGGGCACAGCCAGATCATGTGTGGTTTTGGAGCACAGGACGACAGTAACGGAGAGGAAATGACAGATCGTGTGTAGATATGGAATACAGAAAGAAAGAGATGGGCAGAGCCAGATCATGTCTTGCTATGAATCTCAGGAAGACAGTAGAAGATGGCCAGAGCCAGATCCTGTATACGTACAGGGAACAGGAAGACAGAAAGTGAAGGGCAATGACAGATCCTGTGTGGGTATATAACACAGGAAGAAAGAAAGATCTGCATGTCCAGATCACGTGCAGGACACAGGACACGTGGATCACAGGAAGTCAGAAACAGAGCCGAGCAAGGCTATGTGTTGATGTGGATCACATTTAGAAGGGGAACAGTAGGACCAGACCTTATGTGGGTACAGAAAACAAGAAGCAAGAGAGAAAGTAGCAGAGATCAGATAATGTGTGGGAAAGATGGAAAGAGAAGAGCAGAGACACAGTAGTGCCTGGGTATGGATCATATTCAGAAAAAAAGAGATGGGCAGGGGTTAGACCATGTGTTGGTGTGGACCACAGGAAGACCAAAATGCATGTGTAAGCTGAGACCAAATCATATGCATGGGTAGATCACATTTAGACCAAAAGAGATGGGTAGGGGTAAATTCATGATTGGGTGTGGATTGCACTAAGGCAAAAATTGCGGTCACAGATAATATATAGATTTGTATCACAGGAAGACAGAAAAAGATGGGCAGAGCCAGATCATATGTGAGTAGAAATCATGGTTAGACAGAAACAGATGGGCAGGGCCAGATTATGTGTGGGTATGGTTCACCGGAAAAAGAAAGAAATGGGTAGGGATAGACCAGACTGTGTGTGTGGATGGATCACAGCAGGAAAGAAAGATGTGGGGCAAGGCCCAGGTCATATGTGGGATGAAAGATAGAAAAACAGGAAATGCCAGGCAGGGTGGCATTGTACATGGGTGGGCATGTATTAGTGTAAGAGAGTGAGATGGGCTGGGATTATGCCATATGTAGGTGTGGATCACAGAAAGATGGAAAGAGATGAGCAGAGCCAGGCCATGTGTGGATATGGAACACAGCAAGGCGGAAGGAGGAGTGTAGGCCAGATCAAGTGTGGGTGTGGACCACAGTAAGAAAGAAAGGAATAGGTAGGGATACACCAGATCTTGGGTGTGTATGGATCACTCTTATACAGAAAGAGATGGGAAAGCATGATATCACGTGAGGCATGGGCACAGGAAGGCATAAGGACTGGGCTGGGCATGTGGCCATGTTGGGACAAGACTTTCCAGGAGTGGCCAAGTGGGGATGTGGATGTGATGGCAGGAGTTATGGCAACCATGTCAGCTCCCGAGCTGGAAGCCACATGCTGAGGAAAAGAAAACAAGATGGAAGGGAAATGGATCCCTGATGTGGGAACACTTTCAGACCACCAGTGTGAAGAGAAAAGATAAATCAGTTTCTACCATTGCGAAGCTCTGGGGGCTTAGGCTGTCTCTGTTGAAGTACCCAAATGCCGTCCTAACTACTGCAACAAGAACTAAAGGACGCAGGAGGTGGGCATTTCACCACTCCTTGCTTTCTATTCCTCCCCACCCCTGCTCCTCCAGGGAAGTTTTAGTGCCCAAGGACATTGAGGAAGTGGGAGTGCCAATACAGGTGGCTGGGGCTCAGGCAGGTGTACCTAGGAGTGATTTGGGGGTGCACAGGCAGCAGCAGATGGCAAACCCACACTCATGACTCCTCCCTGAGGGCGCTATTGACACAGGCAGAACTGGAGAGGGATAGAGTGGTAAAAAGAAGAGGAGAAAAAACTCAAGGGTGATGAACAGGAGATGGCTGTGGCTTCGAGGTGGAGACATTAGTTGAGTGTTGGATGCATGGGCCAGGAACACAAGAAGAAAGTTCAGGAAAGAAGTTTTGCCTAGAAAGGTAGTGGTGGTGATTGTTGATTTTGTTGTTAGTGCCTCAGAGACTCTCATTAACTTCCAACTTTTTGCCCCAGGCCATAGCCTGTACTGTGCTTTCTGACATTCAGAGGGTTCTGGTAGTGTAGTAGGTACTCAATTTTGTGAACATTCTTTGGAGTCCTGAAAAGGCTCCTGATGCATTGACTGTTTTTGCCTCTAATTCTCCCTCACTTGAATCAGTATTATCACGGTGGCACTTTCTGTTTGCTTGCTGATCAGTTTCTGTCCAGTCCTTTATGTATAGGTCTGTCCAGTCCTTTATTTATAGGTCTCCCTATGTTGCCCAGGCTGGTCTTGAACTCTTGGGCTCAAGCAACCCTCCTGCCTCAGCCTGCCTAGGAACTGGGACAACAGCAGGCACCACCATGCCCAGCTCGACCCTTTATTCTAATGTTTAAGGTAAATGATAAGGTAGGCAGAAGAACATGATTGTTTCAATCCTGGAATCTTTTTAATGTGGACTTTTAATCTATTTCTATATGATGTCATTACATTAAATTAGTCTTCTGACATACACTATGTTTTTTCCTTATGTTTTTACTGTTTCTACTGTCTGTTAAATGGCAATGTTTTATTGCCTTTTGTCTTCCACAGTGATTTGGACATGATATGGCCTGTGTTCTTGAAATTGAACAATTATTATAACAACAACGCGCTGCAGAGAAATCAGAGAGTGAAGATAAGCAAAACGAAGAGAACATGGCCAGAATCCCACCTGCCCCTCCACACCAACTATAGACGGGTTCATATGTATCTTCCAAACGTCTTCTAGACATGTAAAGATATGTGGGCATAAACACACAATGGGATCCCCTGGAGAAGGAATGCTACAAATCTGCCTGTGACCTGCTTTGATCAACATATCGTGTATCTTTCCATGTAAATAAATAACTTTCCTCTGTGTAACTTTTCAGGACTGCAAATGTGTGCATTGAATGGATGTAACATAATTTCAAGAGTTCCCCTATTGTGAACTTGTTTATGAGCTCTTTGTCATTTCTAACAATATTGTGATGAACAGGCTTGTTAATACCTTACTCTTTGAGCACATGGTTACTTCTGCAGGATACATTGGAAGCAGAGAAATTACTAATTACTAAATCAGTAGGTGTGTGCCTTTTACAGGCTTTTTCTGTGTGATGCCTAACTGCCTTCTGGACATGTTACACCAAATTCACATACCATTAGCATGAGTATTTGACATTGCTTTGACCTTTGCTAAATTTTGTTTCAACTTTGATTTTAGATTCAGGGAGTGCACACGCAGGTTTGTTACCTGGGTATATTGTGTGACGCTGAGGTTTGGGGTACGAATGATCCCCTCACCCAGGTAGTGAGCATGGCACCCAACAGTAAGTGTTTCAGCCTTTGCTCTCTTCCCTCCCTCCCCCATCTAGTAGTCTCCACTTTTTTATTGCTGCCATCTTTATGTCCACCAGTACCAAATGTTTAGCTCCCACTTGTAAGTGAGAACATGCAGTATTTGGTTTTCTGTTCCTACATTAATTCTCTTAGGATATGGCCTCCATGACTTTGCTAAATTTATAAAAGGTGAAGAATCACATACACCCTATTTGCTTCATGTTTCTTTAATCACTGGCAAAGCTCAACATTTTTCGTGTGTGGCATCAGCCCACAAGTTGACCTGCAGTGATCCCTACCCCCTGGTATTCCCAATTCTGTGTAATCCACCCCACAGTGAATCAGGGATGGTCTGGGGGCCAACAGAACACTGCAGAAGTCGTCACTTCTGACCCCAGGCTACAAAAGACAGTATTTGTTTCTTGTAATTCACACGTTCCTTGTTGCTGAACCTGTGCTCAATTTTGTAAAAGGTCTTTGGGTGCCTGTGCCTCTCTTCTGAATCGCTTCTGCTTCCCATCCGCTGCAGTCTTGGGAGCCTTGTACAGGAGGGAATAGGTGGCTGAGTTGGCAGCCCCATGAGAATGGAGGCCTTCTGCCAAAAGCCACAGTGGAGTCGAGGGCTCCAGTTAACGTGTGTGGGTGATCAACCATCCCGGGACTGCAGGGTGAGCCAGGGCACAAGCCTCTCAGCGCTAACTCCGGGAACGAGGTGTAATCATCCTACATGTGAGCGAGCCATCTGGGAAGCAGAGCCCCATCCTAGTCAAGCCTTGAGATGACTGCAGTTCCAGCCGACAGCATGTGTATGACCTGTAAGACCCTGGGGTAGAACCATAACCATGTGGCTGAGCAGCACCCAGATTTCTAATCATCAGTGTTTGGCTGGGTGTGGTGGCTCACACCTGTAATCCCAGCACTTTGGGAGGCCGAGTGGGAGCAGATGACTTGAGGTCAGGAGTTTGGAACCAGCCTGGCCAATGTGGTGAAACCCGTCTCTACTAAAAATGCAAAAATTAGCTGGGCATGGGTGTGGTGGCAGGCGCCTGTAGTCCCAGCTACTCCGGAGGCTGAGGTAGGAGAATTGCTTGAACCCAGGAGATGGAGGTTGCAGTGAGCCAAGATCACACCACTGCAACCCAGCCTGTGCGACAGAGCAAGACTCCATCTCAAAACAGAGAGAAAGAGAGAGAGAGAGAGAGACAGAGAGAGAGAGAGAGAGAGATCATGAGTGTTCGTTGTTTTAAGCTGCTAAGTTTGGGGGTAATTTTTTTCCACACAAATAATACATTATGTTTTAAAAACATTTTATAAGGATTTAATATGTGATAAAGGTGATAAATTTACCCTTTGGGAAAAGTGTAGGAACAATTGGTTTATCCTGGGGAAAAGATAAAGGTTTTCAATCAAATGATCACCAGATGTACTGAGGATGTCTTGAAAAGAAAGCCACAGACCTACTGGAAGAGGGACAGGTGTGTCTTGACAGAAGCTCACTCCTGCTCAGGGTCTTTGGCCTTCGACACACACCTCCCTTGACCCCTGCCCATCATCCTTCAGGTCTTGGTGGAAACGACGCTTTCTCCAGAAGCCCCGCACAATCTTCTCAGCCAGGTAGAGGCTGCCTGGTGGATCTCTCATGGCTACGCCATCTGCCGTATTTTGCACACTCATGAGTTACATAGGTGTTTGTATGTTTCATGCTGTCTTCCCAGATAGACTGCGAGCATCCTGAGGCTGGGGATGGTGCCTGTGCTGTGCACTCTCTCATGCCCAGCTGCCTGTCAGTCTGCAGTGCCTTATGGGGCGTTTTCCTCCCCCACTTCCTGGTCCTTTGACACGGGGTTTTGAAAACTCCACTTGGCAGTGTGTGCTCCCATCAGGGCTCTTCTGCTTCAGCTTCCACCTGCAGTGCTGTGCCTGTGGGGTCCACATGCACTACCCACGCCCCGGCTCCAGGAGTTGCAGCCGCCTCCTTGGCTAGGGTTTGCTGGGTGTTTTGGAATTGACATAACCTGAAGGAATAACGCAAGGGGTGCAGCATGGCCACGCCCCAAATGACCATACTACATGGCATCTGAAGACGCCATGGATTGTAAAACCCATCCAGATGTCAGACACGTTCGTGCCTGGGAAAAAAAGAACATCTTAGAATTGATGATGTATGTATTTTCTCAATCCAGCTTCAGGGGCCTGAGAGTTGTAGAAATATTTCCCAGATAGGCAAAAGCTTGCCTGCCCTTCTAATTTTCAGAGGTACCCTGTGTTCTGGTCATTTTCATTTTCTGAAAGGTATTTAGTGAGAAGGCGAGAGTGAGTGACTCAATGGCTGCTAGCAAGATGTCATGTTAAACCAGTTTTTAATTCTCTTCAGAGCCACACCGTCCTCCAATAACTCCCTCTTTCTTCTGCTAGTTTCAGTGCTTGACTGGCTGTATATAAAACACAGAAGTGAAACCAACCAGAATATAATCCAAAGGCCAAATGGCACCTTATGCCAGTCATTCACTGATACTTGTGGAATGGCTCAGTATGTGTTTGCTACTTAAAAACTCAGCCTCAATCTGATTCCCAGGATTATGATTCTATCAACACATAATTGATTCCTGATGGCAAAATCAAAGCTGGTGAAACTCACTGCCCTCATGAAGAGTTCGTTCTAGCGGGGAAAGACATCCAATATGCAAATAAATAAACAAGTGAATGAATGAATGAACTGTGGCAGGAAATGTATCAGTTGCATCTCACCATGTTTTTAAGCTATGGTAATGAATCCCTAAATCCCAGTAAGTTACAACTGTAGACACTACTTCTTCCTCACATAATATGAAGGAGGCCACAGGATGGCCTTGGCCCAGCCCCACAGGCCTTCTTGCTTGCTCCAGAACCCAGTCTGAAGGGGCAGCTCTGTCTGGCCAATGCTGTGCTCACAGCCGAGGGAGAAGCATGTGACAGATGATCTCTCCCATAGGAAGGCTTCTGCTTGATGTGGTGGTCTTCAGTCCACTTGTGTACCTCCCAAAGGCCAAAGCAGGGTTCAGGGCCAAGTGCCAACAATGGGCTGGGGGATACAGTTTGCCTTCGGGGAGGAAGAGCAAATCCCATTGCAATGAATGGGAAGAAATATTTTTTTGCAGGGAAGAGTTGATTGCTGGGAACAATAATCTAAGCAGCCATAAGTTTAAGTGACGTAAAGATAATATATCAGGGAAGGAGGCTAAGGGGAGCCAGGTGTGTGAGTGTCATGGGGTTAGAGGGGTGCCACAGAGAAACTGACAAACTTACAGGAGGGATAAACAGGTGATGTTCTGATGTTAGGATCGTGATGTATAGTGGAGACTGCTGGCTAGTTACCAAAGACCCATTTCCTCATCTTCCTGGGTACACAGACTTTTCCTGGCGACTGTTAACAGTGAAGTGTGGCCATGTGACTGAGGTCCAGCCCATGGAATGAGAACAGAAGTGATGTGTGCCCTGCCACCAGGAGTCCAAGGACCCCAAGGCCCTAGGGATGGTGGAGCCACAGACGGAAGGAGCCCGGGTCCCCATATCGCCATCCGGCAGAAGGACATCTACTTTGGATCATAAGCAAGTAAGCTGGAGTGCAATGGTGCGATCTCGGCTCACTACAACCTCCGCCTGCCGGGTTCAAGTGATTCTCCTGCCTAAGCCTCCCAAGTAGCTGGGACTAGAGGTGTGCACTACCACGCCTGGCTAATTTTTGTATTTTAGTACAGACCAGGTTTCACCATGTTGGGCAGGCTGGTCTCGAACTCCTGATCTCCAGTGATCTGTCCATCTTGGCCTCCCAAAGCGCTGGGATTACAGGAATGAGCCACCGCGCCTGGCCAAAACCAGAGATTTTATGGTCTTTGGAAACCCACTGGTAGTGACTTCATAGTGACGTCGTTTACGGTGATGTTGACCTAGGTGGACTCTCCTGGGAGAGAGACTTCCCAACATGCAGAACGGTGTATATTGGCAAATATGAGTCATGAGGGTCTTCTTCAGGAGTATGGAAGAGAACTGTATATGGGGAAAAAGAATGAAAAAGGAACTGAATCCCTTTGTCTGAAAAGCAAACACAATTAGAGAGGTAATAACTGGAATAACCAACTGAGAGAGTGCTAACAACTTTGAAACCACCAGCCCTTGTACTTGGAGGAATTCCCCAGAATACCCTAGAGGTAGAGGCCCCTTTGGAGAGGGCAGAGTGTGGAGGAGCATGGGTGAAGGGATGAGGGTCTTCCCTTTCTGACCATCGCTTCCTCCAGGAAAGCAGCATCAGATTCCACCACACACTGATGAGTTTCAGAAACACTTGTCATTTCATTCAACAGAATGGCAGACCTGCCACCCTGCCATTTATCTGGATTTGTGTCTTCAAGTATTCCTGTTTTCTACATGCCTCCCAATTATTTACTGACAAAGGAATGAGTTGATCCTTTGCCCTGTATTGTTTTCATCTATTACTTCAACCTTGTTTCCTTTTCAACCACGACAGGAAGAACAGGTGCTTCTCAGTTGTAGGTGGCTTGGCTGTCTTTGGCTAATATTAAGAAACCTCAAGCAAGAAGTCTAAATATTGATCATTAATTTACTAAAATCCTCTGTATATTGAATGTTTCTTGACTTCAGACATCTCTGAAAAGTATAGAGAAATTTGTCTTCATATTCTGCATGCTTAAACTTTTTATTATGGAAAATTTCAAACATGCATGATAGTAAAGAGATTTGTGTAATGGATTCCCATGTATGTATCACTGGCCACAACAAATACCAACATAAGGCCAAGCCTGTTTCATCTGCATCTCCTTCCCCATTGAATTATTTCAAAGCAATCCCAGATATCATCTCATTTAATATGTAAAGTTTTTATAAGATACTTATTTCCAAGAGATAGGGGCATCATCTTTTCAAAATATAATTATAATACCAATTAGCACCATTGTTAGAAGTGAATAGCAACTCTTCAGTATCATCTAATATCCACTGGGTATTCACCTTTCCCTGGATTGTCTCATGTATGCATTTTTCCTGTTGTTTTCTTTTAATCAGCATCTAAACGAGGTCTGCGCATTGCATTTGGGTGACATGACTCTTAAGACTCTCTTAATCTATAATCATTCCAAGTTCCCCTTTTTTTCCTTGGCTGGATGCAAGGAAATTGTTACATGCCTTGCTAAATATGATGACTTCATCCTAGTACTAGTTAATACCTAAGGACAAAATACACACTTGTGGTAAGGCTTTTTACTTATGACAATGGATATAATTTCACATTTCAAAGTCTCCTTGGTAATAGTGAATTTGGGGCAGCTCTGATTAGCTTGCTTTTGTTTTAATTTGTATTAGTCTTTAATTCAATTAGTGCAGTTTCTTTGCATTAAGCTTTTAAAGCCACCTGTTCAGCTTCTGAGAGCTAACATTTTATATGTCTTAAGCCACCCATCTTTTCACATGTTAACATCTATGAAATCAGTTTGCATTTTATAATCAATGGTGATAGTTTAATAGGTAGCATTTTCCTTTACTGTTTATTAAACAGTGGTGCATCTTACAATCAAAGAGGTCTTAGATTTGATGAAATATACTAGCCTATTTAAACTGGGCCCTTTTTTTTTATTATTATACTTTAAGTTCTAGGGTACATGTGCATAATGTGCAGGTTTGTTACATATGTATACTTGTGCCATGTTGGTGTGCTGCACCCATCAACTCGTCAGCACCCATCAATTCATCATTTATATCAGGTATAACTCCCCAGTGCAATCCCTCCCCCCTCCCCCCTCCCCATGATAGGCCCCAGTGTGTGATGTTCCCCTTCCCGAGTCCAAGTCATCTCATTGTTCAGTTCCCACCTATGGAAGTTTTACTCTTCTTTCCGAACAGTGGGCCACCTTTACAGGACAGATATGCCGAAGAAGGTAGACAAGTCCAGGTCTGGTCAGAAACATATGAGCCATTCTGAGTCTTCAGAATGGAAGTGGTTTAATACAGAATCAGAAGCTTATATGGCTCCTGGAAGGCAGGGGCTAAGGTGAGGAAGTTTCTAGAAATTCAGGAGTGCAAGAGTCACAGGGAAGCTCCCCTGCCCCCAGGTGCCTCAGCTGCCTGCATGACTGAAGTGGGTGAATCTCAAGGTGATATCCAGAGTCTGCTGGCAAACCCCACATCTGCCTCCTGTTGATGCTTGAAAGCCTGTCCTGTGCAGCCACCAGAAGGAAGTGGTTTCTCCTCACCTCCCTCCTCCCCAAATCAGGGCACAGGGTCTCTTGGGGCAGAATCTAAGAATCCACATCTACCGGCAAAGGAGTGTGGCAAGTGTCGCGTCCAGGCTTTATGCCTCTAAGGACAGGGAGGAACCAAGAAGGGCTGGGATGGTGGCAAGTACCAACAATGTTCAGCACTTTAGAACACAGCAGTGAATCCTTACGTTAACTGCAGAAAAGCTCCATCTTTTTCCTCTTATGTGAATATAAAAGGAAGTTGTAAGATATGTGTCCTGCTCCCAACGGACTGATTTCTGCCCCTGTGGAATATGTGCACCCACCCCACCCCTGACGTCAGTGGACTTGAGCCTCCGAAGCCAGCCGAAGCCAGGTGGAGGAGTGAGGCTAAAGGAGGAGCAGGGCTTGGCAAGGCCAAAACCCTGCCCTGGCCGCCCCGTTGGCCCTGAGGGATTATTTCCACAAATGCATGTGCTTAAGTGCTTCAGTTCTATGGCAGGAGAACAGGACACGGAATTACGGATGCATGAGGACACGTCACTTATGGGCACTTGGCACTGACTCATATGCTCTGTCATAAGTGCCCTGATGTTCTCCTTTTCATGAACGCTGGTTTGTCTGTTATGTTGAGGCAGCTCGAGGGGAGGAGCTAGGTCCCTTATTTCTTAAAGATCTCTCCTCAATGCTGATAGTATCCCTAAAGCCAGAAAGGTGATCCCATAACAAGAGAGTTGCCTCTGTTAGAGCAGGGGGAGTGGCCAAGCTCAATTTGAGCATGTGCTAACTACGGAGTGTCGCCCTTAAGGTTTAGTGGCATCAACCTGCTGACAAAATAGGGCAAACAGCCAGAAGAGGAAGAACTGTCCCCCACACATTCCAACGGTGGGCTCTCACTTGCACGTCCTCTCAAACCTAAAGCTCTCCCACATTGCCTGGATCAGCCTCAGGGGACTTTGTGTGCAAGCTCCAGCATCAAGCTATAGCCCCCGAAATTTTAACCTACTTCATGTACTCAACCAACTGCGAGGACAATCCCTTCTGCAGCTTGAAAAAGCAGTGCTTTACCTCCCAATTACACTGTCACTACTCACAGTATTTACTTTTTACTTTTGAATGTTACAGAAGGGCATGGCGTTTCTATGCCTGCAGAGGGAGGCCTTGGTTTAACAGTTTGGGAAATCCCACTCTAGAACATGCACTGTAAGACATTTCAATGATATGAAATCAAGCAGACAAAAGACCGAAGCAAATGCTAGGTGTTCCTGGAAGGTCTTAGAGCTCAAGATGCAGAATTCTGCAGGTTACAAAGCATCGAAGGATGGAATGAGAGGCAAAGCTAGAGGAAGATCATTTCAAGTCTGGAAAATTCACAGGAAGGGTAATATGGCATGATAGTCTATGGACTAAAAATTTATAAACCAGATAGGAGAAAAAAAGGAGCCACAAATTACTCAAGTCTCAGATCACTCAAATTGACACCCCCATTCCAGTCGCTGAGCATCACCCCTGGAGCCTCAGTCAGGGCCCTATTGTCTCCAGTGAATCACAGGACATGCTGCTGGGGAGCAAGAGCAGTGAGGGTTTCTGGGTTCCTCAGCTGGAGCCGCAGTTCCTGGGGTGGGGGTAGGGGTTGGATAAGTGAGGCTACACAACTGTAACCCCAGTCCTCCAAGGGTATCCCATCTGAAGGCAGAGGGCCAAAAGCAGGTGCATCCAGGAGGCGGCCTCTGGCCCCCAGTGGTAAAAGAGCAGCCAGAGTTGCCAGCCGGGCGTACAGGCTCAGATGGGATGAGACATCTCGGGGCACGGGCATTTTCGAGCACTCTCGCATCACTGATGATATCATAAATAACAAAGGCTCTGAGTACAGATACAGCTCATCGACTGAACTTCTTACAGCACCCCCGGGACCTCACTGGAGACACCTATAAGAAATCAGCCTTTGGCTCTTAGGCATCTATTTAGCATTAGAATCTGGGCAGGTTTTAAAACTCAAGTATTTGGACATGGAAAGCCACAAGCTTACTAGAGTGGTTCTGTTTCAGTTCACACATTACAACAAATACACACATTAATGTAATACGGTGATGATAAATGAAATCACAGCTGACGCTTTCAATGAACTATTGTGATTTAATTTTATTAATATTTTAAAATATAAAAACTGTAAAACATAGTATTTATGTAAACACCTGAGGACTGTTCAAGTGGGTACAGCATCTTCATACAAACAATTTGAAAGAAGACCAAGTTTAAATAAGAATCTTATGACATATAAGGAATAACATAGATGAAGCTATTCTTTAAATAGTTGCATTCATGTCTAAAGTACATCTGGCTTTCTAAAAAGAAAAGGTACATTCTTGCCCCTGGTGAACATTTTCTTGACATTTATAACGAATAGCTAATGGTGATAGCACCAATTCTCATAGCTTATAAACCTTGTATTTGTTATACAATGTAATAACAAAGTTATAAATTTATAACAAAATAATAGTGTTGAACATGTTTCCCTTGAAAGTTCTAACTTACAAAATAAAGCTCCCAAAGATTAGTCTGAATTAATGTATCACTCAAAGTGTAGCAGGATTAATGGCTCAGAATTAAGCAAATTAATTAGCAACATTGCATAGGACAGAGAACTTCCCTGTATGGAAACCAATCTACAGGTTGTTTCTTGTCCTCTAAAAAGTAAGTTGAGAGGTACTAGTGATGGCAAATAATCCAATTACATTTTACAAAATAAAACATCTCACTAATATATGGCTCATCCCACCTCTGTGGCAATACAAAATGCCATTTTAAATTTTTTAAAAAAAGATTGTTTGTGTGTATACTTCAGGTGAGAATAAAATATAAAATACTATCTATATAAAGAATAAACACATAAAATAAAGTTATGTCTTTTAAAAGTTTGGACAGAGGTCTCTTCATAGAAAGATGCAAACAATGTAAGTGTAGTTATATGTCCAAACTTAGCCAAAATATGAAAGTTTTAATATAATAGTTTGTTTGAAAAAAAGTAGTCAGACTTCATCCAAACCACCCTTACGGTACAATATTTCTTGCATAAAATAACCATTCTATCTATCTTACAGTTTATCTTAAAACTGTTAGGAGCACTTAATAAAAGTTTATGAGCTTATTTTTTTCTCTAAATCTGAATAAATAAAACATATAGAGAAATAATAGCAGAAAGGAAAAGAATTTATATGGCTATTCTCTTTCTGGAAACT
Organism: Colobus angolensis palliatus; assembly: GCF_000951035.1. Classification (NCBI taxonomy): domain Eukaryota; kingdom Metazoa; phylum Chordata; class Mammalia; order Primates; family Cercopithecidae; genus Colobus; species Colobus angolensis. Next base: position 3,381,625 of record NW_012115021.1, read on the forward strand.
GGTAGAACACTGCAACATCAGACAGATAAAATACTCCAGAAAGAGATATCTATGGGTACACCTTTAAATTCTCTTCTGGGGAATAATTCGCATAGATTCAATCATAGAAGTTGTCAACCCCTGATAATACCTCTCTTAGCTGTTTTTGTTCTCTGTATCGAGATGAACCAGAATCAAAGGGGTTTTTTTGCTTTTTGGTTTTTTTTTCTGTTGCTTGCATGAAATATATTTGTAAACAATATAATAAAAGTAATGTTTAAAAGACCTATGAAGAATGAATTTCCTATTGGACTATTCTAATACTATCTAGCAGTTAAATGGTTTTTAAAGAAGTAGACTGGACTATAACATAGTTCTACAATTTTAGCTATGTTTTGAGTGATACTTTCTACAAAACAAAAATGACTAAAGGGCAGAAAAATGATGCTACACTAAGAAGGCATTGGTCCCTCTAGAGGTTGGCCCAATCTAAATTTGCACAAGGATTTTTTCAACCTTCAAAGCATTTCCCTTGTTTAAGTCGGTCAATGTAGTAGCATAGCTTCACAGCCGTTCCCAGCTTCACCTCAAAGTGCTTCAGCAACACGTCGTTCGTGAGTAGGAGCAGAGCCTTCCCATCAATTTCCTATGGAGAGAAGAAACAATGCTAATTAATAATGATTCCATATTTTCATCAGAATGGTTAGTTCTTTATGAGAACATGTAAAGCAAACTAGAGAGCAGCTCATTGCAGATGTATATTCTTTGAATATGCATCTACTTCATGAAAACTATTAAAAATATAACTTGTAGGCCGGGCGCGGTGGCTCAAGCCTGTAATCCCAGCACTTTGGGAGGCCGAGACGGGCGGATCACGAGGTCAGGAGATCGAGACCATCCTGGCTAACACGGTGAAACCCCGTCTCTACTAAAAATACAAAAACTAGCCGGGTGAGGTGGCGGGCGCCTGTGGTCCCAGCTACTCCGGAGGCTGAGGCAGGAGAATGGCGTAAATCCGGGAGGCGGAGCTTGCAGTGAGCTGAGATCCAGCCACTGCACTCCAGTCCAGGCGACAGAGCAAGACTCCGCCTCAAAACAAAAAAAAAAAAAAAAAAAAAAAAAAACTAACTAACTTGTACAATGAAGCACCATTTGGTAATGTATAAACTCACTTCATGTTCTAAGAAAAAGGAAATTTAACATAATATATTAAAAAATAAACTGTGTCAAACTTAATTTTAAATATATACTGTACGTTGAATAAAATACTACACATTCATGACAAAATAGTAAAGACTATGAATAGTAAAAATGAATTTCAGATGTTCATTAGCTTTCTGAGAAGGGCTGGGAAGATGAGTATGTCAACATCAGTGCAAACTGTAAATGTCTATACAATGTTGTCTTTATGATGAATGCCAATTAGTTGTCTGAAGCTAATTAGATGCTAAAACTAATCACCAATTTTCTTACTATATTAAAAATCAGATATGTGGCTACTAATTTTGTTAGGACACACTGTGAAAATATCTGAATAAATAAAACACAGTCACAAAGCATCCTCCTAAAATTCCTTATCTTAATTGATCAACTTATGCTGCTAAAGCATGTAATTTGGTTTTATATGTTCCAGTTTAAAAATAAAATTTTATTTACTCATTTAACACTATCTGAAAAGACCTGAAATCCCTTATAGTACGACCTTTGTTCGGCACCTTCTATACTTTTTCTACTAAGTAAAACTCGAAATTAAAGAAACTAGAACTTATAAAACTTCGGCCTAGGATATTACTTTGTGAATGGTCTGATAACAGCAAGAGGGTATTAGCATCACAAATCAATAATCGAGGCAAATGGAATCAGTTGTTGAATCACTGGTTATATAAAAAGAAGGCCACCCTGTTATAGCTTGTGGTTACCCCCTCCTCCTTGTGGTCCTGGTGCCCAGCTGGGAGCAGATAGGGGGAGGATCCTTATCTCTGTCATTACAAAGGTGAGGTAAACCTGAGTGGCCATGCTGAACCATAATGTTTTGAGAAGCTGAGGCAGTTTGTATTTTAGGCACTTAGATACCCATTTGAAGAACAGACCATTAGCCTACCATTTAAGGCTAACCTTGGGCAAAATAAGCTTTCTCATATATGGAAAAATCAGCTAATAGGGTTCTCCCACCATTCACACAATATCCAACTGAAAGACCTGCACAGAGGTCATTCAAAGGCATTACAGCAGGAAAACAGAATCACCAGATACATTACATGGTTTCTGAAGAGGTCGATAAGAGGGCATAATGCAACAGGATCTGTTTGTTTTAGAAATAGGACCACTGCTTCCACCGACCAGGTTGAAGGGTGCTTAGTGATGCTTCCTTCCTCTATATAACGGTCATTTTCAAATAGTGAGCCTGTAACTTCAATGGGGGGGGCGGGGAGAAAAAAAAAGATAAATCACACTTGACCTGATCATTATCCTGAAAGAAGAGATGTTAGGTAGGGAGGAATGGTCTCTTTGTTGGAATCTTTTGTGACGTTCCTAGCAAGGAGTCAAGACTCCAACTGTAAAATCTAGTGAAAACCTATATAAAGATGATGTGGGGATGCCTACACAAGAGTGTCCCATCTGACCTCCCCCAAATAGCAAAAGCATGTTCGGAAGTTACATTAAAGTTTCAAAGATCACAAAACAGACTAAGCAGACCAAATCTTCTTTGGCCACAGGCAAATATGGCAAAAGATCTGTCAATTGGGTAAAATTAGGTTAATCTAACCTAACCTATGACTCTCTTCAAGTATTTCAAGGAATTTCTCTCTTAATCTCTCTATCTAGATAAGGTTGATTTTACTAGCAAAATATAATGGAAATTCTCCAAATTTACAGTTTTATAATTGCTTAAATTTGTTCCTTTTAATCAATGAATCTCAATAACAACCCCATTATCTTTAAGAGCCAAATTAGTACTTTTATCAAATCTTCCCCATGTATTCAATAAGGTTATTTTTAGTATCGCTTTACTCTTTAGATTTCCTGTCTCTCATGGCTTAAGTGCTAATGTGCATTTTGAAGAAAACAAGATTATTTTCTGCTGAACTAGGTCAGAAGTAACTAACATTTTATTTAATTCCTCTTTCATGTTTAGTTGCATAGTAATAGAGATTTTGGTCAAAAGTTTATATGTTAAAAAATAACTGAGAAATGAGAAAAACTAGCGTTCATACTTCAGGAAGTTTTAGCTATGCTCTACACTAAGTTGTGTTGAGATTTCTTTGTGTACTGACAAGTATCCTTTTACTCACCCAGAGTGTTAGACTCCCTAAAATTAGTGTGTGATGACTAAAGTGGGTTTTGTAATTAGTTAAGAAAATTTGTTTCTCCAACCAGGACCATCAACACAATTTGATCTTTTTGTGTGTGTGAATTAGCCAAAAACATACCCTTTCTTCCCTACCATCTGGGCTCTTGCCATATCAGGAGTGTTTTTTATTTATCTAGAGAAAGGGTAAATACAAATAGAAGATTTTAAAAAGCACAATGGGGCAGAGTTCTAGAAGTGCTACTCACCAGCTCTGTGACCTTGGGGATGGCGTAATAAATGTGCCAACACCATGGGGTCATTATAAGTGGAGAAGAGGCATGTCAGTTGACTGACGCAGTGCCTTGCACATAATACGCACTCAATAAATGTTAGTCATCATTCTGATTATCACCTAAAACCAGCCCTCAAAATAGGAAACGAACAGCTTCCACTAGTTTGCATCAAGGATGTTGATAAATACAGGTCAAAGAGTGCTACTTGTAAATATGGCATTTCAAATTCACCAAAACCAGAAGGGAAGCAGAGAGATGATCCAGTGTACCTATTCTCCATCAAAGCTGAGTAACTCATCATCTCAGGGGCATGTACCAAACTGGGCTCTCCCTGGGCCAGCATACCTGAAGGTTGTGCTGCAGAAGCATGGCCAGTTGAGTAAGTGTTGTGGATGCTGTTAGCCCCAGGGTTGCCAAGGCAGGGCCCTGAAGAAGAACCATGCATTGCGCCATCAGATGAATAATACGGCTGATAATTATGGTCGGAGAAATCTGAGGGATGCACTGGACTCGGAGTGCGGCTGAGGATCGGGTCCTCCTCCCGCTCAGCTGGCTGGTATTCTTCCATGCGAAAGGATGGCCTTGGAGGGCTGCTCGGGGAATTATTCTCACGCCTTGACACTGGTAAAGTGGGGCTATAACTTACAGGGTAGGAGAATGTCTCAAAAACCCCATTTTTCTTCATTTTCTGGCGTTTCAGCTTTTTAGCAAGCTTGTAAGAATAATTTTTGAATCCATGTCGCTTCTGAAATCACACAAATACAGCATAAACCAATAGAGAGTAAAAAAGTAAATGAGTAGTAAATACATTAATACTTATTTTCCATGCAACATTGCTCTACGTTATTAAAAATAAATGCTCCCTTTTGATTATATAATTCTTCAATCCTACATTTTAATTGTACTTTACACATTATAATTACAAACATAAAAATACGCAGTGTCATAAGTCATCAAACCTAAACTTCAGTGTTCTCCCAACAGAGTTTAGTCTCCATCTACTGCTACAAGTATAGATATGCCTTGCTAATCTCACACAGATACTGGTACTCTCTCACTTCTAGCTTATTGGCATCTTTACAAACCAGAGGTTTATCACATTTGTAAAAATGTTTTTTATAACACTTACACGGTTTGCCCACAGGAATCTCGCACGGAAACGTTGGATTTTTGAAACCTTTCTACGAATCACATCAATCTTCTTATCCAGGTTTTGCATAGCATCATATATAACCTATTATAATACAATGTAGTTATATAATTGGTATACAATATATAATATAATTTCTATTTCAAAGAAAAGTAATGCAAAAATACCATTACGTCAAATGTTAACTGCTAGACACAACAAAAGTTCTCAAGCCATCAGAAATGTCTTGCTCCTAATTCAAGGCCTGACTGTAGGTGACACAGAGCCAACAGACTGAGCTCAGGAGCCCCAGCATCCCCTCCCCTGCTCTATTCCATGCTCTAATGCTGGTGAATGAATGTTACACAATGCCTCTCCGCCAGCACATTGATGATGAAGACACTGCACATCAAGGAAGGTGCTATTTTAGGAAAGAAATCTGCTAAAAGAACAAAGACTCACTTTATGATATACATATGTAACATATATGTTCATATAGGTACAAATATGAAGTCTATATTATATACAGACAGTGTTCCATTCCAGAAAGAACATAGAACCAAATATAACAGATGTGACTTTTGGCTTCAAAGTATTTTTAAATCATGCAGTCAGCAATTAACCTTACAAAACCGTTAAGTACACATCTCTTATGTGCCAATCGAGCACATAGGAGACTGATAAAAATCTGAGAATTCTTCTTGAAATACACAGAAACTTTGGGCAAAGAAAAATACACTTAACAAAGGGCCAGAAACATTTCCTCATTCATTCATTCATTCACTCATTCAACTAAACCTTTATTGATGGTCTACCACCTGGCAGAACTACTTTGCTAGGTATTGAGAACATGAACCGAAAAAAAGCTCCTGGCCGAGTGCAGTGGCTCATGCCTGTAATCCCAGCACTTTGGGAGGCTAAGGCAGGCCAATTGCTTGAGCTCTGGAGTTGGAGACAAGCCTAGGCAACATGGCGAAACCCCTGTCTCTACCAAAAATACAAAAAATTAGCCAAGCGTGGTGGTGCATGCCTGTAGTCCATGCTACTAGGAAGGCTGAGGTGGGAGAATCACCTGAGCTTGGGAATTTGCGGCTGCAGTGAGCCATGACTGTACCACTGTACTCCCGCCTGTCCTAGAGGAATTACCATCTCAGCTGGGAGAGAGACAAGTAAAAAGAGGATTCCAGTAGACAAAGTGATAAACAGCCTGGAACAGTGGTTTGCAAAGTGTGGTCCATGGACCGGTAGCATCAACATCACCTGTAAGCTCATTAGAAATGCCAAATACCAGGTTGTACCCCAGACCTATGGAATCTGGAACTCTGAGAGTGGGGGCAGTGGTCTATGTTTTCACAAGCCCCCCATGTGATTCTGATGCCCCTAGTGAGAACCACTGGGCTGCAGCACTGAGGTAAACAGTGCAGGCTCTCAGGGAACATGGTTGGGTCAAATACTCGAGTCCAGCCACTTATTGGCTGTGTCACCCCGGGCAAGTTACTTAACCTCTCTGTGCTTCGATGTCCTCATGTAGGGAATCAGGATGAAAATCTCTCTCAGGGTTCTCTCAAGGATGAGAACCTTGCTATAGTATTAGGTTAATACTAACAGTAACAGCACTACACTATGCCCAGTCCAACAGTGCTCAGTGGTCTCTTAATGTTCCTATTGTGATTATCAGTGGCGTGACACAGGTGGGAACAGGAGGCTAAGTGTGCACAGAAAAGCAGTCCTAACCCACGCTGCAGTCATGGAGACTTTTTCAGAGGAGGTAAGGTCTGAAGTGAGAATTAAAACATGAGAAGGCCCTCGCCAGGTGAGGATGCATGGAAGGGTTTACAGCATAGAAGGAACAGCAGCTTCATAAATACCCAGAGAGAAAAACAGGAAGCCAGGTGTGGAGACAGCAAGTATGAATGACATTCCAGGAGTGGGGCTGTCACGGGAAGGAGAGAGTGAGGATGACAGGAAAGGAGGGATGGGAAGCAAGAGAAGTGGCTTCTCCAAGATGTGGGAGAACTCGTAGAGGGGAAGGAGGGACAGGGACTGGAGCCAGAGGAGACAGAGAGGGACGCCCGATGCCATGCAGGGCAGCTCTGAGTTCGGGGGAGGGGACTAGATGCAGAAAGCAGCAAGGGCATCAGCCCTGGTCACTAGAATGGTCGGGAAGGGGTCAGAAGAAGGGCGGGGATGAGGGCAGTTGGTTGGCTGTGGGTACAGTTATGAGGACTTGGAGGAGAGGACTGCCCCAGGTGCTCCACTATCTCCAGGAGTGAAGAGGCAGGACTAGGGAGCTGAGGTATGCAGGGGATGGCCAGGTCTTCCTCTGCTCCCAGCCTAAGCAGGATGGAGATGGACCCAAGAGGGAACTGGGATGGAAGAACAAGGCAGACTGGAGCGCCACCTCTGTGATCTAGAACGGGTAGGGGAAGAAAGAGCCAGCCCCTTGGCAGCAATGGAGAGGGGCCCTTGGGGCCATTTCAGGCTGACCATGGCCCTGGGCACCTCCCCCCACAGATGCTACCTCCCACCTCAGCGTGCAGGCTTGCCAAGGGGGACTCTGACCTAGCAGTGCATGGGGAGGCAGGCTGGGGAGAACCTGCTCTCTCCCTTCCCAGCTCATCTCTGCACCCACTTCCCCCCAAGACTACATGTGTCCCTTGGAAGCACTCCACTTCTGTTCTCCCCCATAATCATGATAAACACCCAAACAATCTTACTTTCCAAAGTATGTTAGCTCATTCCATTCAAGAAACCTTATATATGGTAAGAAACAGTAATTTTTTAATTTTTTAATTTTTTTTTTGAGGTGGAGTCTCGCTCTGCCGTCAGGGCTGGAGTGCAGTGGCCGGATCTCAGCTCACTGCAAGCTCCGCCTCCCAGGTTCACGCCATTCTCCTGCCTCAGCCTCGCGAGTAGCTGGGACTACAGGCGCCCGCCACCTCGCCCGGCTAGTTTTTTGTAATTTTTAGTAGAGACGGGGTTTCACCTTGTTAGCCAGGATGGTCTCGATCTGCTGACCTCGTGATCCGTCCGTCTCGGCCTCCCAAAGTGCTGGGATTACAGGCTTGAGCCACTGCGCCCGGCCAGAAACATTATTTTTTAATATGTATAAACCTTCATTACCTCTGGGGTATGCAACTCACAAAATTCCCAGTAATCACATCTCTACCAACATGGTGATTCTTACAACAACCCCTCAAAACTAACTTAGGTATGTTTCTTTACAAAACCTTGATGGGCTGCCATTTTGTTTCCATTGAGACATCTTGATGTGCATTTAGGCACATACTAAATTTCATCCAAATCAGTCAATTTCCTTTAAGGATTTTGTAGGGGAAACTAATTCATTACTGAGCAATGTAGATGAAAGAGACATAACTACATTTCGTTGGTAATGGGATTTTTAAAAAGCTATAAAATCTACATGTTGCTATTCAGGAGATGCAGTTCTAACTAGAAATTGTTTTTAAAAAATCATCACAATGGGGTGATAATCATAAATAATTTGGTAGGCAAAATTTCAATTAATTGTACACTTTCCCTTTATGTGAGATAAAGAGAATTTTTGCTTAACATTTTAGAAAACTGCATTGAAGAGACAGAACTTCCATACCTGGCAATAGAGAAGGACATCATTAACTGTCTTCTGTGGCTCTTCAGTATTACAGGATGCATCAGATACAGTCTTCGGTTCCTGCTAATATTTTAAAAGTAGTTAATGATTTATTTCTGTAACAGCCAAACTGAACACCGGGGGCGGGAGGGGGGAACTATATTTATTTATTTAAACTGTTTTTATTTATCACCAACTTTTCAAGGGGTTTCAGAAGTCTTAATCAGAGATTTTAAAAATTCACATTAATATGACAATGAAAATAACTGACAATTGAGGAAGGGGGCAAGAAAAGAATTTATTATATCAGAAGAACCCAGGTTTAGAGTTTTATACTGAAACTGAGTACAAAACTGCTCTTAATTTTCTACTATATAAGAAAAAGGGGAAAGTAAATTGGTTAAGTGCTCATTCTCTAATGAAAGAAAGCACACAAATTCAGGGGAGAGATATTTTCTTGAGTGTGAGTTTACGGGAACTCCATAGTATATGAGGAATTTACATCTTTTCCTTTAAAACAGCAAATGTTAATATATTTGGCAATTAGCAATTAACATACTTACTTTATTGACAAAATCAGGTTTTGTTTCATATGCATACAAAATAGTGTCGTCATCTTCATCATAAGTAGATATTCTTGTTTTTACCTGAGGAAGATTTATCAACAAATTAAAAGGAAAGATGAAAGACAGAACTAAAAGAAAAGTTGAGGGTTTAATTTCACTTTCAGGAGGTTACAAAGGCCTATTTCTAATATCAAAGGACCTTTGCTCATTGTAAATACTATGACTACGTGAAAAGATGTATTTGCAGAACTGTGTTCTCATTAACCCAACTACACTTAAGACAATAGTTTTCACTGAGCTTAACCCTTTATATGCTTCATGGTAGAAAGACTAGTCCTTTAGCACCAGAACTACTTTAAAAGCAAATATTTTTAACCATGAACAAAGAAATAAATGTTACATGGTTTTTGATTTCTAAATGACCCAACAGTGCCCCTCTGTGGACAAGATAGAAAATATTTGAGCACCTGTTTTTCTTGATAAATTAATCTCTAAAGTACCTTAAAACTTCAAAAAATAAGGCAGGGTATAAATAAGTAAGGAGTAAATAACCATTACATTTCAGTGTAATAACTCTTCATTCTAAGAATGAATTATGAACTATGGGAATAATTTTATAACAAACATACTTGGTAGTTATGTATGTTTTTGTTTCAAAATACATGATAGAAATCACAAAAACATATGGAATTGGGTTACAGTTTAGTACTTTTAAAAATATACTATCTTACCCTTGTATAGTGCCTTATGCTTTTCAAAGTGCTTTTACATAGTTATGTCAGAGAAAAATGACTCTTGGTAGACAGTTAACATTATCTCCAAAGATTTTTGAAAAACATTAGGACTGATAGTAGTTAAGAGAATTGCCTAGACTACTTAGGTAGCATTAATATCTATGTGCTTATGTAACAAAAAAAAGATGTTTTCCATTAAGCCATATTATTTATAGGTTAATAATCTACATACTGATTCAACTTAAAGGATTAAGAAAGACAGAAGAATATAACAGAAATGTAAAAACAGCACAACCACTTTGAAAAACTGTATGGCAGATTCTCACAGAGTTAAATTTACATGAACTCCATGACCTAGTAATTCAACTTCTGTCTGTTCACCCAAAAGGAACTTAAGTGTGTGTTCACAAAGAAACTTGTACACAAATTGTCACAAGAACTTTATATATTACTGTTAAAATACATAACAAAAATTTACTTACGAACTATGCATTTCACTGTATAAAATTAAATTAAATTTAGAATAGAAGTATAGCACAATAAAAAGAACAAAGACAGATTTTCAATTTGAATACAAACCACATCGATTTCACTGGAGCTGCTAGACATCATTTTTGTGCAACAGGAGAAACTCCACTTCCTCTGAGTTGGACCTAATTATTTTTAAACTTGCTGGAGGGTTTATTTGTGATACTGCTTAGTCACCTAAGAGTGGTAAACCTCTACTCCTGAAAAGCAACGCATAAAAAAGTTACTTCATACACTTACTACCTTAATAACATGGATATACTCTCAGAATGCTAACTCAAATAGAATTGGACTTTGGGTTGAATTTTAGAGAGTGACAAAACCAGAATTCTTCCATGGCCAATTTAGAATAAATCTTTTAAAACTGAAGGGCTATATTGCCCATGACTAGAAATAAGAATCAAATCAAACACAATTACAAACTGTGAAGTAACTGCTTAGTAACTTAAAGCCTACAGAGTAAATGCTGGAAACAAAGGAACAAGAGAAGGGCAAGCAAATGAACAAGCAAGGGCTAACTGCTTTTGTAAAGGAGCTCCAAAAGGCTCTTGACTGAGGAGAAAGCATTGCCTCCAAAATGTAAGCCAGGAGTCTATTCTGGATTGGGTCCCCATCGCTATGTAGGCTGGGCAGACCACGAGAGACACCACCTCCTCATCCACCAGGTTTCGAACACCAGTTGAGATGATCTCTAAGGCCCATTTCAACTTTCAAGTTAGGATTGCCTTATTAAATTTTATATTAAACCTAAATAAATGGATCTGAAAGGTAAGCCAAACAATCTAAAATTAGGAAGATTTGGTTATGGCTCTGAGCCACTTAACTATGGAACTAGAAAACATTGGCTGCAACAGTATCAGATTATATCTTGTACTAGAGATTTGCACAGTTACTGGGAAGGGTACCTTAATGAAAGAGCTACCCCACTTTATTCTCCCTGAGCCAGAGCAGTAATGAGAGGTACAATTAAGGGATTCAGGTTTCATTTCTTTCCTGTTTCCCTTTCATTCTATAGTGGAGATACTAATGACCATGAACCCAAAAGAGAGAAATAAAAAGGGAATAAAGAAGATGGGAGAGCTAACTCGAGTTAGATAAACGCAGACTAATGTTGCATAGAAGTATCAAGTTATAAAATACCTCTAATTGGAGCTGTAACTTCAATCAAATTTCACTTTTTAAACTATCTGAGTTTTCTGACCATAAAACTTATACAAGCTATAAGTAATTAAATTGCGGTATATTCATACAAAGGAACTTCACAGCAATGAGAATAAACCAACTACTGCTGTACACAGCAAGGCTGAATCTCACAACCATAACCTTGAGTTTAAAAACAGCCAGACACAAAAGAGTACAGTATATGACTCAATTGATACTAAACTCAAAAACAGGCAAAATTAACCTGTGGTGGAAAGAGTCTTTCCAAATCAATACTTTTAGGTCTACTGTAGTTACTGTAATGACTTCCTGGTGTTCTATCTTGTAAATATGCCATGATTTATTAAACACAGCCCCCAATTCATAGATATTCAAGTTACTTCTAGAGTTTTGCTCTTATAAAGAACACTGCAGAACAGTCTTGCACCTGTGCAGGTAGTTCTATGGGATAAATTCCTAGAGGTAGAAACAATGAGTAGGTCTCCACGTTTGAAAATCCTCCTCTACTTCTTCCCACTAAGGAGAGCTGTTGGGGTCAACCAGATGTTCCAAAATAAACTAAGGTAGTATCCTGCTGGTCCTGCATGTAGTTTTAAAACCAGGACAGATAATAAATAGTACCAAATAGCTTCTTGGCATCAGATGACTAAGTGACTTTTCTCCTTTGATCTACTGATGCAACATATAATACATTTCTTAATGTTCTTGGGGTGAGGGGTCCAGCTGACTATAAAGAACAACATTCAATTTGTTGGTGTTTTATTTAGAAATTGTTTGCATCTCTATTTCTAAGCTCTTACATTAGTGAGATGGTATATTTCTCACAATTAATGAATCAGTATTGTATTGATACATTATTAACACTTGGTATCAAAATTCCTCTGCAAAACTAGCTGGGAAGGCTTTCACCTCTTTCTATACTCTAAAAAAGTTTACATCACACCAGAATTTTTGTGCTCTAAAGGGTTGAATTTATAAAAAAAAAAAAAAACTCTCTGGGTCCAGTTTTTATAACATTTTCTAAGTTCCTCCATGGTTGATGATCTAGTCAAATTATCCTATTTTTTCTTGAGTTGTTTTGACAAATTATTTTTATCCAAAAGGATAATCATTTCATCATAATTACAGAATTTTTAGCAAAGCCACAGTTTTAAATTTTTATTTCTAATTTAATTTGTACTTTCTTTTGATTCTTTCATTAGGTATTCTATCTTGCTAAATTACTGACAACCCTGTGGGATAGGTTCTATTACTGTCCCCATTTTCCTTATGAGGAAACTGAAGCAAAGAACGTTTATTAGAGGTGTCCAAGGGAGAGAATACAGTCATGGGTTCTTAGTTTGTTTCTGGTTGGGCCAGTAAAGCCCCTTCCTCATCCCTCTTTTCCACTTATCCCTAGAGACAGAAACTAAAAAGCATAGCTTCAGGCTGCCAAAAGCCTAAAACAAAACAAAACAGAACAACAACAATGACAACAACAATAAAATAAGGCGGGTTGGACAAGCTTGATTTAAGTAATTTACCCAGGTCCCATAGCTAGTAAATGGTGCAGTCTACCACCACACTCTATGCACTTTACTTCATTATTAAAATCACCTGGAATACCTTTGCTATCAATAACACAGTAAAATCCATACTCTCACCATGGCCTGCAAGGTCCTTCCATAATCAGGACCCCGCCCATTGCACAGAGGTCACTTCTTACCACTTGCCCCTTTACTCTAAGCCAGGGGTCCTCAACCCCCGGGCAACCGCCTGGTACTGGTCCTTGGCCTGCTAGGAGCACAGCAGGAGCTAGGAAGGATTATCGCCTGAGCTCCGCCTCCTATCAGATGAGCTGCAGTATTAGATTCTCACAGGAGCATGAACCCTATTGTGAACGGCACATGGGAGGGATCTAGGTTGCACTCTCCTTAAGAAACAGTTTCATTAGGAAACCATACCCTGCTAGCACTCCCCCGTCCCTGCATCTGTGGAAAAATTGTCTTCTACAAAACCAAAACCGGTTCCCGGTGCCAAAAAGGTTAGGGAGGGCAGCTCTAAGCCTAAAATATTTACTACGTAGCCTGTTTCAGGCAAGTTTGCAGACAATGGTTACAAGCTCTTACATCCAGAGAACAGAGAACTCCCTATCTGGATTAATCACAATGTTGTCAAAATTTGGCTGTAATTAGATACAGGAGCACTGCGCAGTGAGTCCACCACTGGACTCCCAACATGTTTACATCTCTGGTACTTATACAAATCAACACGAATCTTGCACTCTTTGAGCTTCTCGCTCCTGTCATGCCCTCCGTCCATAATACCCTGTTGTATCTCCGCCTAGAACTTATTCAACTTCAAGGTTTAACTCAAGTTTCACCTCCAAAAAGCAAGGGCACCATGCCAATGATCATCCCATGTGGATGTGACATGACTTTCCCTGAACTACAAGAACACTCACACTTTAATACTTCTATGGCAACTGTCACATATATCTGGTTACGTGAGAGGCAACATCAAGCAGCATTAAGACCTTAGGCTTGTGGTCAGAACACCTGGGTTTGGGTCCCACCTCCTCCACATACTAGCTGTGTAAATAAGTTGAACAACTTACTTAAATCCCCTGTGCTTTTTTTGTCTGTAAAATGGGAATGATAATAGCACATATCTCATGGAATTGTGAGGATTAAATGAATTAATACATGTCAAGTGCTTAGAATAATGCATGGCAAAGACAGCAAAGGCTTTTGAGTATTGACTACATCTATCCAACAGAACTATGTCTCAAGGAGCACATAGATAACAAGCCTGGGTCATAACATGTAATTTTTATTCACATTGCACCTGAAATGAATTGTTATGTCTTTTAGGTACCAGGGCATGATGCAAGGAGCTGGGCTATAGTTGTAAACACTTGAATCCAAGTCCAAATTGCCAAATTTGCCATTTCACTTTAGGCAAATATTTCACCTCTCTGTGCCTCAAATTTTCTAACCGGTAAAGTTGTAATAATATCTACTTCACGGGGCTATTTAGGCAAAAATACACAGTTAAACTCTCAGCATCATGCCTGGTTCACAGTAGACACGCCATAAATTTTAATTCCTTTTCACTTCTTCCCTTAAGGTAAACAATTACAGCTTTACGACATTTTCTTAGAGTCCAACCATGACTAGAATGTGCAAAATTAATTTCATTTTTAAATCTCAAATCCCACAAAATGAGTTTACTTAAAATGAAACTCATTTATATTTACCACAGAAGTCTAAACTCTTTGTTTTCTTTCTTTCTTTTTTTTTCTTTTTTTGAGTCAGAGTCTTACTCTGTCACCCAGGCTGGAGTGCAGTGGCATGATCTCGGCTTACTGGAACCTCTGCCTCCTGGGTTAAAGCAATTCTCCTCCCTCAGCCTCCTGAGTAGCTAGCATAACAGGCGTACGCCACCATGCCCAGTTAATTTTTGTACTTTTAGTAGAGACTGGGTTTCACCATGTTGGCCAGACTGGTCCTGAACTTCTGACCTCAAGTGATCTGCCCGCCTTGGCCTCCCAAAATGCTGGGATTATAGGCGTGAGCCACCATGCCTGGCCAACTCTTGATAACACCATAAATTTAAGTTCTTTTTCACTTTTTCCCACAAGATAAATTACAGCTTTACAACATCTTCTCAGAGCCCAACCATGACTAGATTGTGCAAAATTAATTTCACTTTTAAATTTCAAATTCCACAAAAATGAGCATACTTAAAAGGAAACTCATTTATATTTACCCCGGAAATCTAAACTTTTTTTTTTTTTTTTTTTTTTTTGAGGCGGAGTCTTGCTCTGTCACCCGGGCTTGAGCCACCGCGCCCGGCCGAAATCTAAACTCTTGATAATACCACACATTTTAGTTCCTTCTCACTTCTTCCCACAAGATAATTTCAGCTTTACAACATTTTCTCAGAGCCCAACCATGACTACATCGTGCAAAATGAATTAATTTCACGTTTAAATCTCAAATCCTGTAAAAATGAGTTTACTTAAAATGAGACTCACTTGCATTTACCACAGAAATTTAAACTCTTAATTACACCATATACTTGAATTCCTTTTCACTTCTTTCCATAAGATAAATCACAGCTTTACATTTTCTCAGAGCCCAACCATGACTAGATTGTGCAAAATTAATTAATTTCACTTTTAAATCTCAAATCCCGTAAAAATAAGTTTACTTAAAATGAAACTCACTTGTATTTACCACAGAAATTTAAACTATTCATTACACCATACACTTTAGTCCCTTTTCACTTCGTCCCACAAGATTAATTACAGCTTGACAACATTTTCTCAGAGCCCAAGGCTAGACTGTGCAAAATTAATTAATTTCACTTTCAAATCTCAAATCTCGCAAAATGAGCTTACTTAAAATGAAACTCACTTATGTTTACCACAGAAATCTAAACTCTTGATAACATAAGAACAAGAGGCCGTCTGCTTTTCTAAGAGACTTTTTTAGACATTAAAGACATTTTCAAAAGTCGTAAATATTCGCTCCGGAGGCTCAAGGCTTTCACCTGCCATTAATTCATCAGATAAGGCACAGCTCACAAAGAAGCACCACTCATGCCGGGACCACTTTGAGAAACACACAGCAAAACGGGGCCAATTACAACAGCCAGACTGCTCCGTTTGTTTTAAGAACAATCACTTTCTAAATCTTCCTGTGGGACTCTCAAAGGCAGCCCTTCCATTGCCGCCAGAACCGTATCCCATCGCCCAGCACTTGCCGCAGGCCGGACAAGTGAGGCCCCAAACGGCACCCAGCCCACGCCCCGCTTTAGAAAACACCGCGCTGCAAAGCTGCTCGGAAAATCGCTATCTTTTAGTCAACCTGAAACCAGTTTGCCGCACTTGGGGAAAGCCGGGGAGAGGAGGGAGGGACGCGATCCGCCACCAACCAAATCAGAGCCTTTCCTGTTAACGACCGCGCGGCAAGGGGCGGGGCCCGGCCCTCGCACGCCTCGACGGCCTCCCCCGCTCCACAGGGACCCCGATTTCGCAGGATCTCCCGACTCCCGCCTCTCCTCCCAACACCCTACGTCTTTCTCTTCCTCCTCATTTACGTATTTACAATAAAACAGCGAAGCTGCACGGTCTCTAATCAAACGCGGTTACCATCAAAGCCTCAGACTCTATGTCTCAACCGCAAAAGGTCTGACACGAAATCAACTCCGGAGTTTGTCAATTCTTTCAACTCAAAGCTCTGTTAACAACGTCTGGATCCTTCCTCGCTCCCCACCTGCCTCCCCTGACAGGAAAACGACTGTAAAAGGATCCTGTCATCCCCGAAAGTCAGCACCAAGCACTTCACAAATTGTCAAATCTCAAAAGCTCACACGCGCGGGCACTCCGGAAAGGCTGAGGGGACCACCCAAAGCAGCCCCCTCCACACCGCGGCTGAAATTTGAGGCCGCGAAGTGCAAAACTCGTTCTTCCCCGCAAAGCAAACCCTCTCTCCTCAGGAGAGCCCCAGCCCCTAAGCCAAATCGTGTATTCCCGTGACAGGAAAGCTCAAGGTGAGGAAAAAGTACGACTGGACAGACCTATTTTAGCGACGGAGCCTGTCACGCCGGCCTCCGGAGGTCGCGGTAAAACTGCTCGCAGTAGTCCTGCCTCCCCGATGGGCGACAGCTGTGACCGTTAGGCCGCTCGACGCTTCGGAAAGGCCCTGGCGCCGGAAACCTGGTCACACGTACGAGAGACCAGTGATGCCCTGACCCCCTGAGTGGATCAGAGTGCTCCCGCGACGCCGAGTTCCCGCACTAGAGGTGGTTGGGGGGGGAGGAGGGGTGGGCGGGACTACCCGCTGACCAATCGGCGTCTGGCCACTGACAGGCGTCGCCTTTGATCGGCCAATCCGCGGGCGCTCTCCCAGCCCTTGGGTGAGGGCGGGAATTTGCTAAGGAGGTGGCTGTGGGGCGGGGCCGAGGGCGGGAATTTGCTGAGGAGACGGCTGTGGGGCGGGGCCTCTTACCTCAGGTTTTTCTTCACAAGACCCGCAGGATTGAAAATGGGGGTTAGCCCTTTCAGAGACTCGCGAGCCTCTCGCGCTGAGAGTGGTTTCTGCGGCTGCGCAGGAGTCTGGCGCGCATGCGCAACCCTTCCAGTGGCGTTGTACTTAGGGACGTGGTGTGCCCGCTTCGTTGTTGGGGTGTCCAAAGCTTTTTTTTTTTTTAATGTGATCCCGCCCCTTCCCCGCGCCCTGTGACGCACCAGAGACGTCGATGTAAACTGGGTTTCCTGGACGCACGCCCGTGATTGACTCGGAATGAGGAGAGGGGCGGGGCCTTAGCAGTTGCCCGAGCCGGGTCTGGGAGGAAGGGCGAGGGGGGCGGAGGAGGGGACAAGATAATTCCAGTCTCCAACACCCAGAAGTTGTACTGGGGAACTAACACAGACCTTGAAGACAGATTTACTGGATTGGATCCCCAGCTCCAACACAATCCTTCTATGGCCTTAGGCAAACCATGTAACCGCTTTGTGCTTCAGTTTCCTCATCTGTAAAATGGGTATAATATGGGGATTACATGAGTTAATGTATGCAAAGCACTTAGATCAGTACCTGGCATAGAATTTTGCTATTGTAATAAAGGCTCTGTGACATCATCTAATGGCATATAGTCTTACATACTTATATCGAGGCTGCTCATCTTGGGAAGGAGACACAGTCTGAGTAATTATCAGAAGCAAAGCAGGCAGATATTTCAAAGTAAAGCTATACACCTTTTCTTGGCCCAGAGAGGGGCCAAGAAAAGAAAGTATACTTTGTAGTAAGCTACAAAGAAAGTATACTGGACGTTGGAAATGTATTCTTTTTCCTCTCAAATACGAAGCTAGATTAGAGTCCATTATAGATATAGTATATGTTATTTTTTTATTTTTGTTTTTGAGACGGAGTTTTACTCTTGTTGCCCAGGCTGGAGTGCAGTGGTGCGATCTCGGCTCACTACAACCTCCGCCTCCTGGGTTCAAGCGATTTTCCTGCCTGAGCCTCCAGAGTAGATGGGATTACAGGCGTCTACCACCATGCCCAGCTAATTTTTGTATTTTTAGTAGAGACGGGTTTCACTATGTCGGACAGGCTGGTCTATGTTCTTTTTGTTCCTACTTTTGCCATAACAGATCCTGCCCTTATGTCCTGTTGCCTGTAAAACACTGTTGTGAAGCCCAGGAAATCAATTATGTAACAGTGAAGAGAAAAAACGATTGTTTAATTGCAGTCACGTTTATTTGCAGTTTCTATACACACTTTCTAGGTAATCAAACTTTTCTGATACATTTTTTTGAGAGGGGTTCACAATGAAACTGTCACCGTTTTTACTAAAAATAAATACAAGACTTAAAGTGTTGCACAGCTCTAAAATATACAAAGGCTTGGATTGAATGTAAACGTTGAAAACATCTTACAAAAGAAACCATCTTTGCAGCAATTTAAAAAGTTCATATTTACAAATATTACAAAAATACAAAATGGATGCAAGTCCATAAACCATTGTCGTTTCGGCCAGCATGAACTGGTTCTAGTACCAAAATAGTTACACTGTAACCTTCTTCATAGTTTTAAATCTTTATTACCATCTAGTTCTCTACGTGCCACCACTGCAGCAAATGTACTCACTCACTGACCTTTGGCAAGAGCAAACAGCATGTTTTGTTTGCTACAACTAGTCCATGTCCTCTACTTAGCCAAAAACAAAACAAAATAACAACAACAAAATCAAAGTAGAATTTTTTAAAAATGAAAAAAAATTCCCCTACACAACATCGATACGTTGTATAAACATAAAAGAACAAAAAATCACATCAGTGCAAACAACAGAAGAAAAGTTCGGATTGATGTTCTTCACAATACCTAACGTGTGTACCCTGCTTCAAGACGGCAGTGATGTTAAAGACAGCCCTAAATCTTGGTCTTGTTTGCTATGTAATCAAGTCATGTAGAATATTCCAGATTATTAGGGAACTTCCTGCTTTTTCTTCTCAGTTTATAACTCAATACTCTTTTCCACAGTGAATTTTTAAATCCATCTTTATTTGGGTTTTTTAAATCTATGAAATATAAAATAGAGAAACTCTGCTATAGATTTTTAGAGTAAACAAAATAAGTAAAACTATATTATAAGGGTTAGTTCTGTGATCATTACATATAGAAGGTATCTTATTGCCTCACAATTCAAGTCAATATGTATTTTAAAAAATATATGGTACCATTACTTAAATTAATGTCAATAATTAAAAGGTGACATTTTTATTAAAGCCAATTCATGTGTTTTCTATTCAAGATTTAGAATCACTTTTAAAGCCCACATACCTTTCTTCACGCTTAAAAAACCCCTAACTACACAAAAGCCATACTGCAAACGAACTGCTTTTATGAAATTACAAAAGATTGCCTACTGTGACTGGAAATGATGGTTTCTTATCGCATTTGCCTAAAAATTTTATTTTTAAAACTTTGCAAAGTGTACTTTTCAAATCACGAGACAGATTTATTCATATTCCCATGTGGTGTCAAACCATGCTGGTTTTCTTAATTAATGGGTTCCAATGAGAAACGATGGTCCATTTTATTCAAACCCTAAAACATTTTTCTTTTAAGAAAAAGTGTAACACTTTGTAAATGTTCAAACCCTTTACCAGGTAGCTTATCTATCCCCAGTGTGTGTGTGTGCACACACACACTCACACTCGCACACACGTACACACTCTCTCTGACTCTCCCTCCTCTTACACCCCTCCACCCCCAGCACCCATTTTACATACAAGGATGACAAGAAATTTAGTAACACAGTTTGTTAGTGAAAACAAATAGAAGAAGCCAGACATTTTTTTTCTTTCCAAACAAACAAAACAACAGCAATCAGATTATCTATTCTTAGTCTGTAGCAGTTTAGAAATCATTTCTGTTGAAAGACAGTATCTTCTTAGACCAGGCTTCCTCCTTCATTTTGCATGAATTATTCCGAAACGCAAACCCCCTTCCACACCTCCTACTTTCCCAACTATCACTTGCATAAGCTTAAAGCCAGCAGCTTGTCAATTTCTTGGTAACCTTGGTATGTTCTATCATTCTAATCACATTCTAGTCTTTTATAAGTCAGATCCCTTCTTAGTTCTCTCTACGTTCTACCTCTCCCATTCAAAACCTATTCTAGCTGCTTGTATTTCTGACACAAGATTCCAAACATTAGTATCAGTTCATGTTAAAATCAGAAGTGTAAAAACCATTTGCAGATTTTAACTTGTAACTACATTTTTTTCAGCTTTAAGACAAGAAAATTCAAGTAATTTCAAGTAATTCAGCTTGTTTCCCTGCCTTTATTTTATCAGAGCACCTGCCCTGACATTTCCTCTCCCACCCACCACCCTCCCCTTTTGCCATCAAGCAGACACTATAGTAAAACCAGACAAAAACTCAGTTGTATGTAGTATTGTGAACCAGAGCTGTTCCCCATTCCCAGTTTAACAATGAATATAAATAATGCATATACACATACCTATTTTCCAACTACATTGTTCACAGTGTCATTTCTGTTAACTTTTAGGTAGCATGAATCTCATTAGCACAGAGAGAAAGCTTCACTGAAAACTCATTACAGGTACTTACTGAATAATCAATAGCTCTGTGGCATGCTTAGGTTTCATTTTTGTTAGTTTAAGAATGTGGAGCTAATTTCTAAACTCTTTAAGGAGTTTAACGATTATAGTCATTAGTTATGACTGTTTATGTCCCCAGTAGCCTAATATAAAACATAACCTAAAATTAACTACTGTTTTCCCTACTCATTCTCTTTAAAGCAATCCATTGAAAAAATTAAAATCTAAAGGACACTGTCAGATGCTGTTGTTCAGGGCTTTGTGTTGAGAATGATGACTTCTCTCATTGATTAAAAAAAAAATCAAAAGCATGCTTTTCATTCTGTCCAAATTACCACACAACAAATCACAGCCATGGGTTGCTATTAGCTTGTTTGGTGCTGCAATTTGTCACAAAAATGATTAGATCTGAATTCTTTATTTTAAATTATTCATATTTCAGTATATGACCTCAAGATTTCCTTTAGTTCACCAGTTTAAAATTCATATTTGAGGTTTACCACTCAGAAATCATATTGGTGGACATTTAAATATGGCATTTGATATGAAAATGGTATTCACAGAATACAGTTATTACATTTTATTTTTGTGTATTCTATAAACAGTTGGTGTGCAGTAGATAATTGACCACATGTCCACTCATCATTGATAAATCTATTTACACATTTTTATCAAAAATATGGTATTTACATATGTGTAGTTCTTTCTTCTAAATTTTGCTTTAGTTTGTTTTAATGTAAAAAAATACCAAACCTCCAGAGTAATTTCATCTTCTTAAAGAATAATGACAGTGAGGGCTTTATTTTCTGAATAGGCAGCTCTGGGAAAACGTTTTCTAGGTGTCATGAAAATTAGACATTTTTGTATCCTCTATTTTTGCAAGGAAGGAGATTGCTTAAATCAAACTATGCTAAAGAAAAACATGAAAGACTGCAGCTACTTAAAACATGGAAACTAATCAAGAATGTCTAAACCACTTTCTGTTTACCCAGCACATACTGTATTTAGAAATTCGTTCACTGCTTAGCAGTGATGCTACCCCATTAAGTTGAGACTTTTCCCAAGTCCTCTATTCTGTTCCTCCATCCTCATGTGAGTAAGGGTTTTGGCCTTTGCCAGGCAGCCTGGTACAGGCACTCTATGTTGAACTCTGGGAGGAACGGTCGTCATGTGGGCTCCCGTCAGAATTTTCCGTCTCTCCCTCGGAGATCGCCTGCATGGGCGTGTTGTACAGCCGGCAGCGGACACTGTAGCGACTGCTGCTGGCTGCAGGAGGGGCCCGAGAACGTCCAACCCTTGCTGATGCTGAGGTGGCAAAGCTCTTCGACGAAAAGCCTTCTGCATTAACTCGTGGGGAGCATGGAGAGAGTGGGGACAATGCTTCAGTCCCTTGTGACCCTTGATGGGCATCATCAGTGCTCTGAGGGGACTCTGTTGTGAGCTCCCCAGGAGGTTTGGGCAGGATGGGACTCTTCAGGATCTCAGTGGCAGACATGCGGTAACTGGAATCTGAGCGGCTGCCTTTCTTGAGCAGTAACAGCTTAAACTCTTCATTGGATGTGTTGGACTTTTTGGCATTTCGGTATATGAGACCAGGAGACCTCTGGCTGTTTGGGGTTGTCACATTACTGCTGGGTGAAGTGATGGAACTGGCGCTGCTGCTGCTACTGCCGAGAGGAACTCTCGATTTGCTTCGAACAGACATGTCCCCGGAATCTTTTCTTCCCAGTACTTTCCTCTTGGATCTTTGAGAAAAGGAGAAAATGGGGCAAACATCTCAGTCCACGTTTTTATGAAACTGAATTATTCAGTCGTATTCACACATCTGTTTAAAGTGCATTTTGAGCCTGTCCTATATGATGGGATACTAAGCATTAGGGCTATAGAGATGAAAAATAAGATATGTTCCTTGTCCTTGTAGCACCCACAGTCTGAGAGAAATTCTCTGATAACCAGTGGACACAAATTAGGTCCTAGAGATGATCATTTCAGACAATGGCTAATGTGGAGGCTAGAGGTTCTAGAGGATACTCTGTAAAAGTTTAAGAAACTATACTGCTAACTGCCAGGCGCGTTGGCTCACATGTGTAATCCCAGCCCTTTGGTAGGCTGAGATGGGCAGATCACTTGAGGTCAGGAGTTCGAGACCATCCTGGCCGACATGGTGAAACCCCATCTCTACTAAAAATACAAAAATTAGCCGGGCATGGTGGCGCACACCTGTAATCTCAGCTACTCAGGAAGCTGAGGCCGGAGAATGGAATGGCTTGAACCTGGGAGGCGGAGGTTGCAGTAAACCGAGATCACGCCATTGCACTCCAGCAGCCAGGGCGACAGAGCAAGACTGTCTCAAAAAAAAAAAAAAAAAGGGAAAGGAAAGGAAAAAGAAACTATACTGCTAACTAAACTACTTCTGCTTCCAGGGGGTGAAAGACTTTTTCTTATTAACTCTGTCTCTGTAACACAGATGAAATGATCTGATGTCTGGGATTGGCTTCCAGATGATACCAGAGAAAGCAAGTGGATGGAGGTGTGGGTGGGATAGGATTGGCCCTAGTTTGACAGTTGATAATCCTGGGTGATGGTTATGTCAGCAAACATTACACTATTCTACCTTTTAAAATCCCTCCATATAAAAACATAATTAAATGACGTTTTAAGTCAATTCATCTTGGGCTGCAAATATCATTTCCTATAGCTTCCTAAGAGCATCAAGAGCATATTAAGCAGTAAGCCAGCTCTCTGTGGGGAATTGAAATCCCAGACCATCTCTGAAGCTCTTAAAGCTTTGTATACTGTAAGCTCTCAAGAAAACAAAATAATTCTTTTTTGTAAATAAACAAGTAAATAGATAAATAAGTAAACCCTGCACAAATGCAAGTCTAAGATTACCAAACTAAATACATCTATTGAACCTTGACACCCATCATCATATTATTGATTTTCTTTGGTAAATCAGCAGGCATAAATTTGGTGGATCTTCAGTATGACTCAGTTCACTGATAAGCATTGGCAGCATGCACTTTCATCAACTTAAAGATTCATACAGTAGAGAAAATGTGAGTTTCACAAGTGTAGATCTGCTTGATTTTGGTTCACAGAAACCTCTGTGGTTGATATCTTGTATATGCCAGTGTCTGGCACTCCACTAAGTTAGGGCTTTCAAACTAACATTGGCTTTTAGCAACTACCATATTCTAGGCACACAAAAAAAGTTATCATCAGAATCAAATACATGAGCTATAGGCATTCCCATGTGCAATAAGGGAATAGGTCCAGAGGTTTTAACTTACTCAAGACTGCCTAGGAAGTGGCAGAGTTGGGATTCAAAGCCAGGTCTTTCTGACCCCACTATTTACACCCTGTCCACTATTCCATACACTAGCATTTGGTCCTTTGGGAGTAACTTTTTAACTTACATAGCTTTTTAACTTACATAGCAGTTTAGTAATGTTTCCTAGGATTGGAGATAAAGTGTGGGGGTGACGGAAATATAATCAGAACTTAGACTAGGCACAGGGGTAAAGGAAAAGAAACTAATGGTTCTTCACTCTCTGAGTAGAGAAGTATGCCTGCTAAGGTATGCACAGAAGGTGTTTCTGATTGGCTCTGTTTAAAACAATTGTTGAACAGCAGTACTCCTTCTTTATGAGAGAACCACATCAACAGAAAACAGAAATTCCTATTAAAAAGTAGAATTCCAGGAGAAAAAGATTGTAAGCTGCTTGCAGTGAATTTGTTTCAAAAATGGTAACTTTATGAGGTAGAAAAGACAATCCCCAAGTTGTATCTCTTGAGAGTTTCATCTAGGTTCCCGAGGTCTAAGAAGACAGTCGTGTTTGTGAAAGGAGGAGGCACGGCACATCATGATTGGCTAGCTCAGTTGGATGTAGGTTAGGTGTCCAAGGGCTAGTTTCTGCTGTGTTCTTTGGTCATCAGCTACAAGGAATATTTTTTGCACATATGGACCACGGATCACAAGGGCTCATGGGGGCAGACGAGGAAGTATGCCTTTGCAGCATGGACACAACGCTGTCCTGGAAAAGCGACCCAAAGGACCTGTATTCATGAAATATGGACATTAATTTTGGAGATGAAGGCCAGTACTATTAAAGAAATATTAAAAGAAACTATTAAAGTTCTAAGAAGAAAGAAAAACAGACAGCAAATATTACTTATTCTGAGTTATAAAATGGACAGGAACATGTATTGTCTTTTCTCAAACTTGAGACTCTGTTTTGTGAATCAACTTTGTGTGTGTGTGTGTTTGTGTGTGTTCTCTAAGTTTTATTTTATTGTAAATGGACAAATAATTGTATATAGTTATAGGGTACAATGTGAGTTTTTTATTTTTTATTTCAATAGGTTTTGGGGGAAGAGGTGGTATTTGGTTACACAAATAAGTTCTTCAGTGGTGATTTCTGAGATTTTGGTGTATCCATGGTGAATCAACTTCTGCTTGTTTCTGCTGGAGTATGACTACAGCTTTGATCATATTTTTTAGGTTCAAGAAAATATTTAAAAGTCAGAGATTACACTAGAGTTTGAGCTTTCACTCCAGGTCACTTAACCACAGATTGTTTTCACATAAAAACTTGTTCCATAATGTCTTTTCCTTGGGAAAAATAAAGCCAGTCTTACGAAAGTCTCTCAATAGAGGTCTATCAAACTCTATATAAAGATCCTATTTCCCAACTTGCATATCAGTCTATCAACTTGATTTGGAAAAATTATTCTTTACTTGCTTTTGTTTTTGCTGAATGTATTACAATTACGAAAACCTTTCCCGTATTTGCATTTGTGAGAAGTACCTGAAGGGGCAAAACCTTTGTTGTACCTTTTGTTTTGGGGGACTTGGTAATGTTGCCTCACCTGTGAATGACTGCAAATAAATCCTCAGTTGTTCGAGGTTTGTTTGGGGACACGAACACACCCTCTGCTTCAGCTTGGGAGTCTTCACTAAGTGGTGAAATGATGGAGTCATCACTCGGTGATGATTCTTAAAATAAGAACAGAAGAATCTTTAAGAGGAAGTTACCCAGCACACTACTACTGTACTTCACTGACTCAGGGAACAAACAAACAAACAAACAAACGAACAGAAATTACCTTGCTGCCATTTTTTAAAAATGAGAGAGATACTTGTCAAAGCTTACTCACCCAGTAACAAAAGATTTTATCTCAATTGTTTTAATAAGTGCAAAGAAAGAGTGGAGAGAAACCAACACCCAGGGCTGTACCGTATTATTGGGAACATAAGAAAAAATTCCAGGAAGTGCCATGAGACACATTTCCTTTATGACAAGTTATCAGTGACTGACCTTTCAATGAAGCCTCATCCACATTTCCTTGGGTCTCCTCTGCTTTGCTGTTATCAGAGGCACTTTTGGCTGAAATACCCGAAGCAATATTTTCCTGCTTGGAACATTTTTCAGGGAATGAATTTACAGGTGTTATCTCCGATTCATAGCTGATAGTACCAGGCACTTTGTCGTGGTGGCGGCTCATAATAAATTGATGCTTAAGTTGATTGCTTACATCTGTTGCTCTAGTTGGTGAGTTTGACTGAGATGTGATTACATCCACAGATTCAGGTTGTGCAACTTCCTCCCCACCTGCAGAGTGTGCCTTCTGTACCTGTTCTAGGGTTTCATCTGGACCAGCTCCATATTGTATTATTTTACCATCCAAATCACTTGGGCGGGCAGCAGAGACCCTTTGAAATCCTTCTGTGGGAAAAGCATAGTTTTTGGATGGTGTGTTTTCCGGAACAGGCTCAGTCTCTGTATGCACTTGGTCTTTTGTGACATTTGAATCTAGAAGACTGCTACCAGCTGAGGTTATAGTTTCTGGATCGCAGCGATTCTTCACATCAAAAGTAGGATTTTTTTCTAAATGTAGTTTATCTGGTCCCATCTCAACTGCAGAAGAGTCTAAAAAGGACAGTATAGTGTCTTCAGTGGAGTACTGACGAGATACTGATTTATTTGCTGTGTGCGGCCTAATCTTACCCGGAGACAAGGCAGCCGTTGTGAGTGTGCTTTCCTCTAAATAAGGGAGATCTGTATTATTTTCTTCTTTTTGCTTAACTTCTTCAGACTTGTTAATGGACCTAAGGTTAACAGATTTCAGGATCGTTGGTGTAATTGCAAGGGACGGTGGAGGATTCGACCTCAGTGTTTCTCCTACTGTGTTCTGTTTATTATGAGTAAAAACATGCAATGGATGACGGTGGTGGAATGGTTTGTTAAAGACATTGTGAAGAGCACTTAGATCAAGATGGGTAGGAGGTATAATTGGAAGTTCAAGGTCTTTACTCAGTGATATAGTTCCATCTTTTAAAGAGGGTTGCTGTAGTGAGGATTTTCTTTCTGGGACTTTAGGTTTTCTTTTGCTACCTCCGGGAGACAATGGACCTGAAAAGAAAGCTGTAGGGAAAGAGGATGTTGGCGTTTCAGACTGGCTTGAGTAGCCACTTGATGGAGATGCCAAGCCAGCCAGCTTTTCTGGTGAAGCCAGTTTAAACTCATTGTCAACAGAAGGAAGAGATGGGGTAGTGGCTCTTGATTCTGATTGCGATGTTTGGGATTCAGAGCTCTCTGGAGATTTGATGCATTCAATGACTGTGGTACCCGTAGCGGTGCTTGAATTAGATAGAGATCTATAAGGATCATTTGTTTTCAAGTCATTTAGGAGCCAGAGGTCTGCATAGTGTGTGGATTCGGCACCTTCATCTTTGAATGGTGGGATATCCGAAGTGTCTAACTGAGGTTCCTTAATGTCATGTTCACTCTGGTTTATCCAAGAAGGTTCCTGCTTGGTGGGAAGATTGGCATTTTCCATTCGAGAAGGCGTGTTGGCGAAATCAAGAGGCAGCTTCATTTCCCTGGAACTGTGAGGCAGGTGCTGACCACTGCTTATCTTTGGTTCTTTCTTCTCAGAAATATCTGCGTTTCCATCAGACTTCCTCAATGATGAGCTACGTTTAGGTGGGGTCGGCTTTGCCTTTGGTTTCCTGAAAGAGATGCTTGGTCTTCCCTGCCTCTTGTGGTCTAAGTAGTCCTGCCAGGCACAATCTGGAAGACCAGGGGAAGCCCCTACACCCTGGCCATTCTCTGGGCCCAGGGCTGCATAGTGACAGACATAGCTCTTATTACCTTTGAGACCACAGTCAAAGTGCATGGACGTATAGTATCCTTCCGTGTCTACTGAAAAGTGAGAGCTAGTGTCCGCCTTGTCTGATGGAGACTTTTCCAGAAAGCTGTCATAAGTGGCCACACTTGTGAAGCTTGGGCAGCCCAGGCTGTCTGCCTTGGGACGCTCAGGACTAAAATCCTGGCGGCAGGAGGCATCATGGTGGTGGTGTAGGTAATTCCACTCACTGTCACTTGTGTTGCTGTTGTTGGGATCATCCAGCAAGTCTACAACAGTGGAGGTAAAGGAGTTTGCCCGATGGCCTCTCACTTTATCCAAGTGGTCATTGTATTGTTCTGTCATGAAAACACTGGCATCCTCATTGGCATGAGGGGCTGTGTTTAGTGACAACTCCGAGTCACAGTGCGAAGAGCCAGTAAGTGGAGGAGAAGCTGCAGGAGGGATGGTTTCTGAGGTCTGCGAGGGGCATGTGGAGCTGCTTCCACTCCAGTTGCCGCTGGATGACTGGTGGTCATCTTTCTGGTCCATGTGGCTGCTAAGGAGGACGCCAGCCGTGGAGATGCAGTGGATGGGGCTCCCAAACGTGTCTGAGTTGGAGGAGATGTCACAGCTGCCGGAGTCAGCAGCCATTCGGGACAGACGTGACCTTCCCCTCTCACTTAATTTGTGCTGGGGGCTGTGGAGATGTTGAGAGCAGGCTAGGCCCAAAGTAGGCTGGTGGTCCTGGGCACTCGGGCTGCTTGGAGCCTCACTGCAATCATTAGGGGTTCTTTCATGGTCACCCACAAAAGACTCTCCCTCTTCATATGCTGAGGGTTTAGCACCAACTTTGGGCTCAGCATCCCCACCTCTATTACCTTCCCGGGGAAGGCTCCGAGATCTTGTGCGGCTGTTCACTGCAGGAGTAAACATGGTGTCACCTTTGTCTGCTAGGGCAGAAATGTTGCCAGCAGAATGAGAAAGGGAAGCTGCAATGCTTTGACCCCTTTGAGCTCTGATTCTCCTTCTGGATGGGGCAGCAATCAGAATATCCTCGGTTTGGCACTCAGAGTCCCTGGTTCCAGATCTCCTATTGACAGTGTTGGAGGGGTCTGGGTTTGTGTGCACAATCACATTCCTTTCCCTGGCCACTGGTGATTCATCAGAATCTAGGGCACATGGAAAACACAGTGAGATATTTTCTATATCAGCAGACCAACAGACATTCTGAGCTATGTCTGCAGATCTGTGGGCTGGCAGGTTAGAGCTGTTTTTTTTTCTTTAATAGAAAAAAAACCACATAGAATTAGGAGAGAGTTAAAATGCTTTAGGGTGTATATACATGTCCCCCCATATATGTATATATACATACCAAGAGAAGATATGCCTTTATGTCTTTTGTGAATTTTCCCTCTCTTCACTATCACATAAATTTGCCACAGTAAGTGACTACTTTTAAAAACTAAAGTACATTTTATCTTTTTGGCCACTATTCATTTTTATTTTGTAATATAAACATGATGAAATAAAAATCATAGCTCTCATTATTAGAAATAAAAATCTTATTTACAAGAGATGCTACCCTAATAATTTTTAAAAACTCGTAGGCAGAGATATTTTAAATGCACTAAACAGAAAAATTGTCACCAAAGGTATCATGTTATCAATATTCAATATTTCATTGCATATGCCTGAAATTTACCTTTTAAAATAATTAATGACATGAAAGTATATCTCTCTTAAATTAAGTTACCATTTTCCAAAAAGAAAACTTTCATTGACTCCTGCTACTTTTTATTCACAATTTCCACCTTCATAAAACTTTCAAAAATCAGCTAAGTATTACATTTCAGCCGTAAGACCTGAATGTATATGCCTAAATCTATAAGGTCAAACCTTCACAGTCAAGAACAGAGAGTTAAAAAGTCATACCACCTGGCTTGCTGAATACAGAACAAATACACACCATTTTAAAACCTCTACAAGTTAAAATGTTTAATCATTTTTCTGTTTCATCTACTTCTTCTATTTAATCTCCCTGTCATCTGTACTAGGCGGAGGAATGTTAACCATTAACATTTTTTGATATCACACCTATTTCTTGTTGAACTCTTCTGGGAATACCCGAGATGGTTTTCCTCCTCCTCAATTTTCGTCTCCGCTGTAGTACCGATTGTGAATGAACCAGAGAGCAGCGTATACTAGCCTCTCTGTCAAAGCCAACTCCTGCAACCCACAAATAGGTCTCATTAGCTTTAGAAATGGCAAACAAATTTTCATTTACTTGGAACACAGTGATATTAATTGACAGGACGTAAGGAAAGACTTTGGGTTAAGCCTGTGAATGAATATAAGGGAGCTGTTATTCAGCTCTTATTTAAATTATGCTGCAGTACATTAAGCTTTACTTCTAAATGCAGCTCTCCACAACAGCTTGCACTGCCAACTAAAACAAGCAAAGAAGAAAAATCAAAAGAAAGAGAAGAGAAAAAGACATCCAAAAAATCCCTCTCACACAGAAATGTCTCCTTAAGGATTTATAACCTTTAGTTACTACTATTTACTGATCTATTTCTGGGCTCTTTGAAGCTGATACCTTTGCATAGGAAATCAGCAACCAGGATGCTAACCTGAATTAGCTCAGCTAACATATCCTGACCCATTTCTTCATTAAAAGCCATCTTTGTGAGGTTTTGTTCCCTCCATCTCTTATGGTACAAACCTTCTCCCATTCCCTACGCACGCGCACGCACACACACACACACACACACACACATCTCTTGCTGTGAAGAAACTCAACAGTCTAAGGATTTGTTTTTATAAATCATCACCCAACTCTATCTACTTTCTTCTGTTTACTAAACTCAATGTTTTGTGGTTTAGCATGAGATGTCTTTTCAATATAAAATAAACATACAAGGCAGTCCCCAGTTCTGCACTTAAATGGATCCACTTTCTATACCAACTGTAAAGCTGGATCCCAGTCTTTATGCCATAGGTTTGTTTTTGTAAACACAGAGGGCAAACCATGGTGCTTGTTAGTTTCTCTCTCCATAATCACATTATCAGCATTACATGCAGTCCCATCACAACTAGAATGATGAGAGGGGAGGTGAGGAACTCAAACTCTTGACTGCACCATGGGTTTTTCAGAGTAAACTTTGCCTCAGAAAGCCACGATACCGTGCTTTGGAATTTCGATACCGTGCTTTGGAATTTGGTCACCTCATCATTTATCCTGATTGTTAAGCGTGGCGCTGGGTGGTATGTCAAGTCTTGGTTCAGCTGTATAATGAAAGAGTTGAGTTCTGTTTAACATCACAGTGCCAACAGTTTCTAGAACTCACTTTGAAAAATCTGTATGAGATATCATATGATGAATAATTACAATATTATTGGAGAATTCTTACTAATGGAATCTTTCTTAGTTCCAACCCAAAATTAAAATCCTTCATTCTGCTCTTAGTAATTGTAGAATGCATTATATATAGACTCAGACATTTTGTGTTATGTGGACATCATTAACAATGTTCTCATTAAAGCTCTCGAAATCAACATCTGATATACGTTTTAATCAGAGAGTTCCTGAAATAAAGCAGAAGGAAAAAGTGTCCCTTTCCCTCAATCATAAAATAATGGCCCATAATCATAGCACTAAATATGAAAACGAGATTTTACTTACAGTGCCATGAAAAAAGCACGTGCTGCTAATAATCAGAGGTTTCCAGAACTGAAAATTAGCTTAAGAGGGTGCCAAAATGATCCATTTTGGCAGCTGAACTCCCCTAATACATCCCATTTAGATTGTGGAGATCAGATAGGGGCACATCTTTAGAATAATTTATCTTACAAGTTTAATAGGTCGTCAGGAAAATTAACTCCCAACTCACACAGGCCCATGAACTAGGACTCCTTTTTCTCTGGAAAAAAATAATATCTGTCCCAGATGTCTGGTCCATTTGCTTCCCCACTTTATTTGAGAGAAATCTGAGTGGGGTTAATAATAGCTGTGTGCAACGTGCATCTCAAGTGACATGCAATATTTAGTCACATAGTAGCAATATGCAAATCAGTCATAACATGGCTGTTTTGAAATTTTCAATATACAAATAAGTTAAAATGTAACTATTAGAGATGTAAGAAAGCCCAATGGATAGACCATTTAATTTATGTCTTTGAAAGTTAGAATATTTTATAACATGATTTTACTTACAACTAAGTTTACCAGATCCAATTGTGGAATTTACAACTGCTGCCAATAAATTTTTCAGAAAGGTCTGGCTGTGCTTCCATTCTATCTAGACTAATATTCACACTCTCAGTACACAGGAGGAGGAAAAAAGAGAGTGAAAGGAAGACAGCCTTGCTGGTTTTAAAATAGAATTCAGCCTTCATCTATGTATCCACGTATTTTTAGGTCAAAAATCCCCCAAATCAATACAGAAGTCTTAACAGTGTTTAAAAAAAAGCCTACCTTCATCCAAGGAAGCATGAAAACAGATTTTCTAGTTGGCCTACAGGACCATTACTTGCAGTTTGAGAAGCCTGGGTTTGCTGTTTTCTTTCTTGCAGTGCCACACATCATTATCATATGATTAATCACTGCCGCCTTCTCCATTATTTCAGTCAGCTATGGCCAAAGAGCTATTTGGTGATTTTTTTCAAAAAGAAACTGTCCATAATTTACATAACAAGTGGCCCAGCAGAAAACATGTAAATTGATGTTCAAAACCTGACAAAAGCATACCGAACATCCTCTGGGTTTGTATTTGATGAAAAAGGCATTACTTGTTTACAAAATGGTATTCTTAGCAGCACAGATTTTGAACATATTTAATACACAGAATATTCTGACCCATCTGCCCCTAAGAAAAAGCCAGAACGATACCAGTGACATTGATGGGAATAATGCAAGAAGAAATCACTTGGGCATCTTGTTTCATCTTCTCCTCTGGCGTTGGGAGAGGTAGTGCTTTGCTCCAGTTGGTCTGCTTGTCCAGTGTAGAAGGGATATTGTGTATTGGATTTTTCGGCCTCTGTCCTAACATGACATCTGTATCTTCATCCTCTGGGGGATGGGACTGCAAACAAAGTACAATCAGGTTCAGCCATCATAGATTATACATAAGCACACATATAAGGAATTTCCTAGTTTAGAGAAGAAAAAATGAGGTCAGAAATAGGCCCTTAGGACAAAGGAAGAATTCCTAGAAATAGTTAGTAAGCACAACTAATTGCAAGTATTATTTCAACAGTCAAGCAACACAAAAGGAAAGAAACGGGCTAAATAAACATGCTTCTCAGGTTAAATGGAATTAACAGGAGAGACAAGGTAGCCAGAAATCTGCAAACTTTACACCAAAGAAAACTGAGTCTCTACTCCAATGAAAGATCAACTTGTAAGCTCTCTCACCATAAATTTCTATCAAAAGTTTTGAGATCTCTAGATGACTAGGATCAAAGGAAGAAGATGAGTTAGACGCCTGTGAAAAGGTTCAGAAAACCTGGAGTCGGGAGACATTCCAGAACGCATCACCTGAAGGACAAGCCAACCTCATCTGAGAAGCCGCATTAAAACATGAGGAGTTAATTTCATTGCAGGACTACGGCATTTTTAAATAACATTTAGAAAATTCAGTTTCATGAACACTGTATGCACGTGGAAAAGCAAAAGTGAAGAATTTCCCCCCACCAACGATAGTGGAAAATACACATCCTGTTACTGGGGAGAAATATTCCAGTGAGTTTATTTTTCAAATTAGGAAAGGTAAAACAGTCCTAGTTTATTTTCTTTTCAGCTTTGAGGTGCGAGACTTTTCCTCCAGCTGTGTAATTAGGGGCTTTGATTTCTACATGACATTGGAAAATTCTCCATCCAAACCTTTGATAAATATCAATAGTGTCTAACTTTTATTTCAGGGTTGGGCTCCTAGGCCAGATTATTTAAAAAGCTCCATCCCAGTTTTGATTTCAGGGTTGGGTTTCTAAACTAGATGATTAAAGACTCAGTTTTCACCACTCAACCTAGTTTTATTTATTTTTTACACAATTTGGAGGAAGGTGGGTATCTGTATAAAATAAATATCTTTTGCTCTTATCCCAGTAAGACTTTAATAATATTCTGCCCTAAAATTAGGATCACCAAAAAAATTTTTCCCATCTTTACATTTGGAAGTATCATGCCCTGTTGACTCAGAGGATTTCACCTATTGTCAAACGAACTGTTCTCAAGTCCCCTTAAAGAGCTGATTCCAGAGCCACTTGTCTAAACTCACCCCCGGCATTTACTTACCTTGTCAGAGGTTTCTGCAAATCCCCCAACACACCCAACAGGATATGACTCCCCCCTTGGAAAAAATGTGTTCGTCATGAACGTTTTAGTAAAATATTGCAACCTTCTTTCTCTCTTCAGCTTTTGTGCAGATTCCCAGCGAAGCGAATAGCTCAAATAAAGTTCGAGAACAAAAGACTTTGTTTCCTAGGTAACTTCCAAAAAGAAAATAAGTTTGGTGCACGCAGAGAGAGAGAGAGAGAGAGAGAGAGAAACTGATTAAGAGAGAGAGAGAGAGAGAGAGAGAAACTGATTAAGAGAGAGAGAGAGAGAGAGAGAGAATGAGCACTAGAGGAAAACCCCCACCACCAGAGGCTTCATTTTGTAGGCGATTCCTTCCTTGAATAACAATGGACTGCAAAGTGTCAAAGGGATAGTGACCTGACTACAGGCTCTGACCAGCAGCCAAAAGCACTTTTTATTTAATGGTGACAGTACGATCGGCTGCCAGAGAATCCGTTTGTCTTGTTCTCCTTTTTTGATTTGAGAAGCTGAACATTTACAGTTCTGATAAATTTAATATAGGACAAGTTTCCTCTGCCGGACTACAAAGTCCAAGAGTAGTGTTAGGTGATGCAGTTTGCAGAGTGGGGGGCAGTGAATGGGGGAAAAAGGCAAATGGCATGACTGTCTAAGTTATATTACATTTAATTCAAGTTAGGAAAATACCACTTTTTAAATTGATTTTAAAGAAAAACCGTTAGTTAGAAACAAGAAAGTTTTCCATAAAGTTAAAAGAGGGAACAAGGAAGAGTGTCTGGACAGAGTGGGATAGGGCCGTGAAGGAATGTTCTCAGAACCAATACCTTTCTACTCCATGGGGTCATGTGGCAACACTCAGTGGGGGAGGGCGAACGGGTGCTGTTAAACTATGAACATGAAATGCAAAAAAAGAAAAAATTAAAAACGTGCACACAACACACAGTGTATACTGGTTAGGCCAAATCTATGATATTAATGAAAGAATATACTGGGATAACTTTCTTCCTTCCTTCCCTCCTTCCTCCCTCCTTCCTTCCCTCCCTCCTTCCTTCCTTCTCCTTATTATTCCTTCCTTCCTTCCTTCCTCCCTTCCCTCTTTCCTTTTCTTCCCTCCTTCCTCCTTCCTTCCCTTCCTTCCTTCCCTCCCTCCCTCCTTCTTTCCTTTTTTCTTCTTTCTTCTTCCCTTCCTTCTTCCTTCCCTCCTTCCTTCCTCTTTCCTTCCTTACTTCCTCCTTCCTTCTTTCCTACCTTCCTTCCTTCTTCCTTTTCTTCTTTCCCTTCCTCCTTCCTTCTTTCTTCCTCCTTCCCTCTCTCCTTCCTTCCTTCTTCCTTCCCTCCCTCCCTTCTTTACTTTCCTCCCTCCTTTTCTTCCTTCCTTCCTTTCCTTCCTTCTTCCTTCCTTTTTCCTTCCCTCCTTTCTAATTTCTTCCTTCCTTCCTTTCCTTCCTTCCTTTCTTCCTCCCTCCCTCCCTTTTTTCTTTCCCTCTTTCCTCCTTTCTTCCCTCCTTCCTCCTTCCCTCCCTTCCTTCCTTCCCTCCCTTCCTTCCTTTCTTCCTTCCCTCCTTGCTTTGTTTTTCCTTCCCTCCTTTCCTTCCCTTCTTCCTTCCTTTTTCCTTCCCTCCCTCCCTTCCTTTCTTCCTTCCCTCCTTCCTTCATTTTTCCTTCCCTCCCTTCCTTCCTTTCTTCCTTCCTTTTTCCTTCCCTCCCTTCCTTCCTTTCTTCCTTCTCTTCCTTCCT
>NW_012115021.1:3417772-3566001 GCF_000951035.1 Colobus angolensis palliatus
CCCCCTCCCTCCCTCCTTCCCTTCCTTCGTATCTTTATTTTTTCAGAGGTAGCATAAATAGTGGTTAAGACCACAGACTCTGAAGCTAGACTGTCTGAATTCAAATCCTGCCTCCACCACTTATTTTCTGTGTGGCCAGGGGCAATTCCTCAACCTCTCTAAGGTCAGTTTCCTCATCTGTAGTAATATAGAGAAATAATAGAATTTTCCCTCCAGTGCTGTTTTGAGGATTAAATGAGTAAAGTATATGTAATATACTTAGAAGAATCCTGGCACTTAGTAAGTTCTATACATTAGTGCCAGGTACTACTACAACAATTATTATTAATGTACTTACCTTGTAGCTGTGAAGTATCTGTAAAAATGTCTTTGCAAACTGTAACTTTGTTATCTTTTAGATTCCAACATCACTTGCTAATTTGGAGAAGATTGAATTATTTGCTTTCGTTGGAGTGATTTTATTTTCCTGTGAACTACATGAAAGAAAATTCTCTATGTGTAATTTCCTTCTCTAGACTGCTCAAAATTTACTTCTTTCTCCTCTTCATAGACCACATTTGCAGACAGGGCCAGTTTCATGAGTGTGTGATCTGTGTAGCATTCCCATAGGGCCCTGCACTCAGAAGGCCCCCATACTTGGTTTCAGGTTGTGCTGTCACTGTTTTGAAATTCTTGAGTAAAGGATTCTTCATTTTCATTTTGCACAGGACCCCACTAATGATATAGCCAGTCCTATTTGGAGAATAATCTGGTAACCAGAATCCCCTCCTCAGGATCTACTGAGAAGGCCATTGAAACTTTTAAAACTCTAAGCCATATCAGCTTTAGATTCAGCTGGGCCTCTATTATAGCACTTATCTTACAGCATGGCTTTAATGGAACAGGAATTGGCCCTGGATGTGTCTATTTCATTTGTTAGATTGCGAATTCCTGGAGGTCAGGGGCCACATTTGATTTGCCTTTCAGGCTTCCATGATCCATCACTGTAAGAACCCATCAAAATATTTGTGCACCCAAATAATATCGTCTCTGTGTGTTTTAGCAGTGATGGGAACCCCAAAGAAAGTAAGGGGCAGCCAGGCACAGTGGCCCATGCCTGTAATCCCAGCACTTTGGGAGCCCAAGGCAGGCAGATCACTTGAGGTCAGGAGTTCAAGACCAGCCTGGCCAATATGGTGGAAACTCATCTCTACTAAAAATACAAAATTAGCTGGGCATGGTGGTGCATGCCTGTAATCCCAGCTACTCGAGAGGCTGAAGCAGGAGAATTGCTTGAACCTGGGAGGCAGAGGTTGCAGTGAGCCGAGATTGCACCACTGCACTCCAACCTCGGTGACAGAGCAAGACTGTCTCAGAGCCGGGGGGCGGGAGCGGGGGCGGGGCGGGGGAAGTAAGAGGAATGCTGAAGATCTCAGGAGGAAGCAAATTCCTCAGAATCCAAGGGACT
The DNA here is from genome assembly GCF_000951035.1 of Colobus angolensis palliatus. NCBI lineage: Eukaryota > Metazoa > Chordata > Mammalia > Primates > Cercopithecidae > Colobus > Colobus angolensis. The sequence goes on from NW_012115021.1 coordinate 3,419,220, forward strand.
TATCATCTTCATGCAAACAGGTGGAAACAAGTAGAGGAAACTGCCAGTGATACTTGCTTCCTCTGATGCTGGGCCTCATTATTCTTAAGCCCATGGCAGACATGCGTTTTTGTGGGGAAAGCTTGATTTCTAATTCTGTTCTATTTTTCTAAGTTCTAACTGAAAGAGTTGCTCATTAATGTTCAAAGCAAAACAAATGTCTCCTCCTCAGGCCCAGTTAACTTTGATCTAGATCTTATTTAAGACTAATGATTTTGTAGGGTCTATGGCTCCCTTGCTGAAAGTGACCATTTTGACAGATGTGGTATATGTGGTCCGAGTTCAGACACTAACCTGGTTCTTTCCTAAAAATCAGCCACAGACAATGGTGTGGAAGTCTCAAGTAAGAAACCAGGGTGTGTAAATGAGAGAGAAAGCTCATGTAAGTAGGAAAAAAGGGAGCCTGATAACAAAGCCTACATGGGAAAGGAGCCTACTTCAAAGAAACCAAAAGCTTTGGTGTCTCATGAAAGTATTTTCAAAAAATTTCACAGACAGATACTGCAGGTCAGTAAACATATTAATGATATTAACGTTAATATATACATTATGGTAGTTTGTCTTAAATCTCCTAAGTCAGCTCTCCTGTTGAAGAGTGAGGGATGAGGAGTGGACTTCGTTTTTCATCTGTTTGAGAAATCCACCAACCCCATTAAATAAGCATGAGGTCATACCTGACAATGACTAAGGATGGCAAGTCCAGAGAAAGCACAGACTTTTCAGTTGTGGTCATTGTGATGGAGAGTTAAGGTCTCCTTCGGTTACACTCCATAGCAGATTCCTCCTCAGCTAATTGGTCTCTCCACTATTTTGATAGTAGCTCCAACCTCCAGCTTGTGAGGGTTGAAACTAGGTACTCTGGAGCTTGGATGTGGAAGGATTGTGTTCTTTGGTTCCTCTACTTAGACACAAGCTCTAGAGTCCCTGCAGATGGTCTGCAGATTCAGAGTATTTAAGTTTATAATATTAAAATGAGCTATGGGTACATAAATATACAGTTATATTTCTGGCATTAATTAGTAACTGCCTTAGTCTGGTATTTTAGAGGGCCCTCCACATAGAGGGGAACAACACACACGGGGTTCTATTGGAGGGTAGAGAGGGGAAGAGGGAGAAGATTAGGAAGAATAATTAATGGGTACTAGACTTCATACCGGGGTGAAAAAGTAATCTGTACAACAAACCCACATGACACAGTTTACCCATATAACAAACCTGCACATGTAACCCTGAACTTAAAATAAAAGTTAAATAAAATTTAAAAACAACTAAAAGTAGAACTATCATTGGATCTAGCATCCCACTACCAGGTATCTACCCAAAGGAAACAAAGCCATATATGAAAAAGACACTTGCACATGCATGCTTATAGCAGCACAATTTGCAATTGCAAAAATACGGAACCAATCTAAATGCTCATCAACCAACGAGTGGATAAAGAAAATGTGTTAAATATATACCATGGAATACTACTCAGCCTTTAAATGGAATGAAATAATGTCCTTTGCAGCAACTTGGATGGAATTGGAGGTCATTAATTATTCTAAGTGAAGTAACTCAGGAATGGAAAACCAAACACCATATGTTCTAACTTATAAGTGGTAGCTAAGCTATGAAGACGCAAGGACATACAGAGTGATATCATGGACTTTGGGGACTCGGGGCAGGGGACTTTGGGAGCAGGGTGAGGGATAAAAGACTATATATTGGGTAACAGTGTACACTGCTCAGTTGAATGGGTGCACTAAAATTTCATAATTCACCACTGAAGAACTCACTCATGTAATCAAAAACCACCTGTACCTAAAAACTATTGAAACATTTTTTAAAAAACCTTAAAAATAAAATAAAGCATCCTCTTTCCTGGATGTTTAGTCAAAAGAAGTAAGATTGTTCTGAATATTTCTGATTACATTGTTTATATGATGAATGCAATAATCAGTCATAGTATAAATTTTTTTTTCTAAATTATCTAAGAAATACAACTGCAAGAGAACTGCTACCTCAGGTCATCTCTGCATGGCTCAGCCTGCCACGCCTTAATGGGTGCTGATGGATAAGGTTAGGGAAAGCTGGATGCTGATCAAACTTATATGAACCAAATTATTCTTCCACAACTGTTTAAATGAATCCCGTTGCTTATTCAGAGAAAGACTAACCATTTCTTGTTCATAACTCTATTTTTCTGCCTCAATAGTGCTCAATAAATATGTGTTGTACAGCTAACATGCTCACATGCCTGGCATAAGCAAACAAAAATTCTCTTCTAGAGAAATAACATCAAATTATTTCCACCCACATATAATTTTTCAGTACAACATCCAGTACAAAGTCAAAGACAGCAAAGCACAGGAGGAGATAAGACAGCATGAGCAGGAAACATCCAAAACAACAGATAATGGAAGCAGATCCACAGGGGACTCCTGATTGTGGAATCATCACTCAGTACAAGAGTGGCAGTGAACAACTTTGGTTTCCCCAGAATAAGTGTGGTAGGAGAAGTGTTAGGCATTCATTCATTCAATTATTCATTCGTTCGTTCAAGATCATTTATTTGATGTGGATCAAAATTGGCCCCAGCGGAAACAAACTGTCAGGTTAAAAATAATTTCTCCCTCATGGGTATATGTATATTCACTGTACAAGTCTTTCAACTTCTCTGTACATTTGAGATTTTTCATAATAAACCGTTGAAGAAAAATGCAAAAAAAAAAGAGTGATTTCCTCCTCTTTTTCCAGACTCCTATTCTGGCCCTTCTACCACTGATTTTGAGAAGACTCCAACTTGCAGCATTTTAGAATCAGCAACTACCAGCCATGCCCATCTTGTCCCTGACAAAAGATGATTCTTTTGATGCCTTTACTCCATCTCTATCCCTGCTGGCCTCATCAGCCATATCCTCAAATCCTTTTCCTAGCTTCCCATGAGTTGCTTCAACAAAAGCCAGAATTATATTTATGACCAGCGTTCAGAATGCAAAATAACAAACATTATGCTAAAAGCAGCCAAATAAATGTCTTTGGTATATAATGAAGGAAGATGTTTCAAACCCCAGTCTTTCTTGAGGTATGTGTGTGAGAAAAGTTCATTTCTCCCTTTTTGTGGCTATGAACAAGCACTTCCCCAAAGGTTTCAAGATGATCCCCAATCTTTCTCTTACTACCAAAAGAAAAATAATCCCTCCACTCCATATTTTACTTTCTTTTGGGTTTTATTTTATATGCTGATGGGGGCTTATTTTCCTTCGAAACTTTCCAAAAGACATCTGTTAAAATGTTGTGGGTATTCCAGCAGGAAATGTTTTGAAAAATTGGCTTTGGTTTGTGATCTAACTGATACCACATGGCACTTATAGCAGTTGACTTTCAGAGCTGATTTATTGCTATCATGCTGTCTTAAACATGAAAAATATTTACTGGAGGCTGGATGCTGTGTTACATTTGAAAACAAGAATGAGACCTTACTGCAAAGATGTCCATTGCAAACCACACTGTGTTTCTAGTGAGACGATATGGGCTTTTATTTTCACTCGACCATGGGGCTTGTTTGTCCTTAAACCAAATCCTTGCATTTTTGCACATACTATGTCCTATTGGCCTCAGCTTTTCCTGCGCAGGAGTGTTTGTGGATGTGTCGTACATAAATATGAACTGCTTTGATCTTTCTCAAAGGCTTCAAGAAGTCTGCCAATGCCTTCTTCACATGTCATTCTTGTTGCTACAATTATGTAGTACTTATATTCCCTTGAGACTGTCTCAAAGTCTCCCAAAGGCTGGCACTGTGTTTTTATCTTCCCAACATGTTTAGTAACATCATCTACATTCACCCTGTGCTTCCCCCTTCCCCTCTCCTCAACTCCAACATTCATCAAGGTGAACAATCATGGGTAAACACAATGAAGAGGTAGGCAGAAGTTTAAGGCACATCCTATGCTTTCTCTGTTTTAAGCCTTCTTCCGTCTCTGGGTTTGTCCTTTGTCACCACTCTCTCCTCGGCAGTCAGAGCCTTCATGCTTACCCAAAGTAACTGAATGCAGCACTCCCACCTGGCATGCCATCCTTAACCCCAAGTGCCCAAACCCTTCACACTAACCTTTCAGGCAGCTTAAAGGCTAGAAAGAAGCCCACAAATGCACCCTTATTAGGGTGCTGACAACACATCATGAAAAACCCAATCCACAGTGATTTATTCCAGTCACTGTGGCGAAGTTCTGGGTAATGGTTGTGGAGAGGGATATTTGGGAACAGGTGCCTATTGAGTTCTTTCTTTAACCACTATATACATTAATATTTATTTAAAACACAAAAAGCATTATTATTCAGGCCTGGGGAATATCCTTTTATTGATAAGTCTGCTTTTCCAAATCATGCTTTACTTCCTTTCCCTGAGAGATATAGCTATCACCACTTTCTTGATTCTCCTGAGGGACACTTTGCAAAAAAAAAAAAAAAATATATATATATATATATATATATGTATATATGTGTGTGTATATAGATACACACACACACACACACACAAAAGGCCAATAAGCATATATTAAGGTGCTTGACATCATCACTCATCAGGAAAATTCAAAAGAAAACCATACCATGGACTAGAGGGGCTAAGACGAAAAATATTAATACACTTAATGTTGACAAAGATGTAGAGCAACTGGAACTCTCATAAATGCTGGTGGGAGTGTAAAATGGTGTAGCTTTGGAGACTATTTGGCAGTATATAATCTTAAACATATATATATATATATACCCTTTAATTCCATCTCAGGTATATAGACTTAAGAAAAATGAGTATGTCCACAAAAACCTTGCACAAAAATACTTATAAAACTTATAGTACCTTTATTCATAAAAGCCAACAAACAAACAAACAATACCCCACAACTAGAAACAACCCAACCATCTCCCAGCAGCAGAATGGATAAACAGATTGTGCAATCCTATATTCATAAAATGGAAAACTATACAATAACATCAATCTCAAAAAAGTATATGTAGCAAAAACAGCCAAGACACAAAAAGAGTACATGCTCATTCATTTTTAAATCCTATCCTGTTGGTAGATGTTTGGGGTGTGACAACTCTCCCTAGTGAGCAAAGCTTGAATGGCGATGACAATGGTGCAGTTTTCACCCAAAAAGAGGCTTTCTGAAAGAGTGTGTGACTGCAAAGCATCCAAAGCATCTCTCTCTCTCCTTTTTTTTTTTGAGACGGAGTCTCGCTCTGTCGCCCAGGCTGGAGTGCAGTGGCCGGATCTCAGCTCACTGCAAGCTCCGCCTCCTGGGTTTACGCCATTCTCCTGCCTCAGCCTCAGCGAGTAGCAGGGACTACAGGCGCCCGCCACCTCACCCGGCTAGTTTTTTGTGTTTTTTAGTAGAGACGGGGTTTCACCGTGTTAGCCAGGATGGTCTCTATCTCCTGACCTCGTGATCCGCCCATCTCGGCCTCCCAAAGTGCTGGGATTACAGGCTTGAGCCACCGCGCCCGGCCTCTCTCTCCTTTTGATCTCAGCTGGAATGGAACAAAAATTCTTAGGGTAATGGAATGCAAAATAATTTTATATGTGTTAAAGTTCAAGAACACTTTGTTTAATCACATCTTATTAATGAAGCATTTTAAATGTGCAAAGCATAACACAATTATATTTTCGAACATTTGTGGAAAATAGTCCCCACATGAATGAAAAAGAGGGCTAAAGGGAGCCCAGGATGGAGACTGCTTCCTGCTGGCTGGTCAGCACAGTCATTTATTCCCAGGAATTGCTCTGTACTGTCAAGAACACAAAACAGGGCCCACTGGACCATGATCACTGTGATGTTGATGCCAGTATCTTATTCATTCCCTGTGGTCAGCTTGGCCAATTAGTGGAGCCACTGCCAAGGGCCACTCAGTTCCATCAACCCTCAAAGGTTGCTAGAACCAAATAAAAGACATGAGTAAGGAAAAGGCAGGCCAGGCTTTGAAGTGCAGGGAAGAAAGAATCTTTGAACTGCTACAAACAGTGCAAATACCCTCACCCATATCAGAGAAGCTGGCAGTGTGAGTCAACAGAACAGCCCAGAAGTGACAGGAGCACTCCTCTGTGGCCCTCAGCTGGGGGAGTCAGAGGCGTGTGGTAACTGCAGAAATGTCACACACACTCAGGCCCACTCCAAGGGAACCTTTGCACTGCTAACTCAGGCCAGCTGTGGCTGAAGCTCAGCAGAGCCATACTTGACCTCATCACTGCAAATTTTTAAAAAGTAAAAAGTGTAAGACCTCACACGCAAACCATGCACATTCTGCCTTTACTGTTTTTCCCTTTTTATTTGTTTTGAGTACAGATCTATTAATGTTAGCGCATGTATAGACTCTTGTAACCACGACCACAATCAGGACATAGAACTGTTCTATTACCCCCCCAAAACTCCCCCGTGGTATTCCGTTATAGTGGCAACCTCCCCCCACCTCTACCCCTGGCAGCCACTAATCTGTTCTCCATCTCTGTGGTTTTGTCTTTTTGAAAATGTCATATGAATGGAATTATACACTAGGTAACCATTTGAGACTGGTTTCTTTCACCCAGAATAATGCCTTTGTGATCCATCCAAGTTGTTGTGTTTATCAATAATTCATTCCTTTTTATTGTGAGTAGTGTTCCATTGTCTGCCTATATTTTGAACAGTGAAAAAAGTCTCAGGCATGCAACAGAATGTCAACCTGAGAATATTCTGTAATGATATGTATAGACAAGTACTTTTATTGACAGTTCCACTGCCAGGTAAATATTTAAAAGAGAAAGAAAGAATTCCAAAACTAAAGTGTAGTAAGGAATTTTCTTTATTTCTCACAGTATTTAATATGAACCAGACTCATTGGCTAATGTTTTCATTAGCTATTGTGCTGGCTATTAAGCTATTGTCTCTCAGTTCTGAACCTATTCTGTGCCCTGCTGGGACTTTGCAAACATTTCTTCCTTGCCAGCTCCTCCCTGTTAGGTTCTTTCAGTGGGAGTGCAAGAGGGAGATCAGAAGGCTGGAAGAGGAAGAAGGGCCTTACTTCTTGGCACTCACTGTTTCTGTTAGCATCATCCCAGCAGTGGTCCTTTGCCCCCAGCTATGGCAATTGGTTTCAGCCCTCATCTGTTTCCTCACTCCCAGAACCAGCCTCATTATGGCCCCCGTCAGAGATGCTAGTCAGACCCAGCCATCTAGTACCCCTTTCTAGATCCCAGCTGTGTGTGGTCCTTCTTCGGAGCTTCTGATGCATTAGCACCTGGCAGGCAGCACTCCCTACTTGGAGGTCTGGGTCCCAGTTCCTCAGAAGCTTCTGAGCTCCAGAGGTCCTGAGGCACCAGCACCAGCCAGGCCATGGTTACTCTCCAGAGGTCTGAGTTCTAGTACCGCAGGCTGCTCCAATAACTCCAACCCCTTCCTTCCATTCCTCCAGCCCTGGGAGTGTTAGCTTCTTGCTGCTGTTACTATCTCAGTGTCACCTGTTTCCCATTTGCCCTGTTAGTCTTGTAATAATAATGTCCCTATGTTAAATTCCTTTTGTGAAAATAGCTGGTGTGGTTTCTCTTTTCCTGACTGGAGCCTGACTGATAAACCACATGGAACCAGGCTTTTACCCTCTGGCTTGCTCTTGAGTAAGGTATCTAAGGTCCTTGCTGCTTCCTGTTCTGAGTCCAATCAGGACAATATGAACCAGCGTGATGTGGGGAGTCAACATGACAATGATCTCTGCAGCTTATGTTATGGCAGAGAGGAGAACTGAAATGATCTCAAAAGCAAACCGCTTCTGGTAAGCCTTGAAAATGGGTATAGAGGAGAAAATAATTTGTTATGGTCAATAGCTATATCATTCCACAGGCCAGGTGTTGTGCTGATTTACTTCAAGAAAAATACCACATCTGAACAGAAGATACAATTAAAGTCACCAGCTGTTTATAGCCAGTCTCCAAGATCCATCTCCCTTCTCCAAAGACCAAACAGGTGAGTTAAATGGGAGGTATATAGGCATCACCACTTCTGCAATCTTATACCTGACACTAAGATCAAACACTCCTCTCTCTACTAAACCAAAAAGCAATCTCTAGAGATTCAGGAAATTAATCCTATACACACATACCCTGACATTGTCATAAAGCACAGCTCCTTCAGGTCATTGTTATTTTTGTGCCCAAAACCCTTCAATAATTTGCTAGGCTTATGGAATAAATTCAAACTTTCTAGTCTGGCATTCAAGATCCTTCAAGATCTGGCCTACTGAAGCATTATAGCCAGTGCCCTCTATTGACACACCCCTTTTCTCACCAGCCAAAGCAAAGTATTTGAACTCGTGTATACACCCCATCTCCTGACTCTTATGGTTTCCTCAGTCTATAATCCTTTTCCTCCCAGTGTTCACATCAAAATTCTACCCCATCCTCCAAGGCCTTCTCAAATACTACATTTTCCATGAAGTTTAATCCTGCCGCCCCACCCCATTCCAACACCACACACCAGTTAGGCATTCACACTTTCAAGTCAATACAGTAGAATTGCCTCTAGTCTCCATGTACTCTGGATGAAACAGATTATGTCTCATTCATGTTTGTATCCTTCTAGTACTTATTAATAGTAGGCACTCAGTTAATTTTTTTTTTTTCAAAATGAAAGAATAAATGAGAAAACAGTGGGAGAAAGGGCATTTCATGTGGAGATATTGTTTCGAGAGTACAGGAGGTTTTCTGGAGAAGCACGTGTAGTTTGGGTTGGCTGAGGTCTATGGTCTGTGCAAAGGATTTGTGGGAAATCCATCTGGAAAGTTAAGTTAGTACCTAACCTAGAGAGTCTGGAGAGTTGGGCTAAGGATTTGAACTTATTTCTTTGGGCAGAACGGAGGAACTGAAGGTTTGGGATCTGAGAAGAATTTGTATGTCAAAGATTCGCATAGCAAGGTTAGTATTTTTCTTAACTGATTTAAAGGAGTAAATTATCTGAGATACAGAAAACACCTAAGCCGAAGCAAGAGAGACTTAATTTGGATGGACAGAACCATTTTAGACAGAAGGTCATAAAACAACAGAATACTTTTGAGAGACCTTATGAAGACGTATGAAGACAGTTTATAAAGGTAAAATAGATTTGTCTAGGACAAGTCTGGATATATCTAACTCTTATACAGCAAAGGCGAGGCTTGATCAGCGTTTCTCAATCCCAACTCTATTGTAAACAAATGGAAAACTGAAAATCTTAAATGAACCCACAGAGAAAGGGAAGGATGGAAGAGGATGAACAAGAGAAGACAGGGCTGGGGATAGGAAAGAGAACAAGGCAGTGAGAAGGTCTTTATCTCTTGGTCAAGTACTATTGAAACACCCTTCCTGCTAGCTCTGGTCTTTGACCTTCTCTCCTGGCTAGCTCCCCTGTAAGTTACTTTGATTTTTCTCAGACGCTGTTTTCTCATAAGACTCATTTTTTTCTTCCTGATAGTAAACATGGTCATTGTTTATAGCTCTGAACTATGACTAAGACGGTCTGGGTCCTAGTTTGAGTGACTTCCTTCATTTCCTTCCCAGTAAGGCAGTTGGAATGTCCCCTGCCCTTCAAAGACACATCCTTGCTAAAAAGAAAAGTTTGATTTGACATCAGTCTTTTATTTTAAAATCCCTGGATTATCAGGCTGTGAAATGACAAAGAATCCCTGATATTTTGTTCCTGGCTAATTTTATCAAGTCTGGCAAACAGTACAACTGTAAAGGCAATATGTTGAAATGAATTCACTGTTGATCCTGATGATGAGGATTTAGGTCTTAGTGTTCCTCTGGAACCAAATCAACTTTTGCCATAGGGGCTCCATCTCATACCAAGTATCTTCATCCACTGCCATAGAGACCATCAGATATCCCACCCCTCGATCATTCTGATGAGGCTTGGAGAGGAAAAATTGTTGAGACTGCTGGCATCCCACTACATTTAAGGAAGGGTAGCCTCCTTACCTATCTGTCTAGATAACAGAATCTAAGCAGGGACTTGGACTTCAAGGGTCCTCATGGACTCTACTGCAGGGTGAAAGCAGAAAAAGGAGATGTTCCAACTCAAGTACTAACCCTGGTGAGTAGAGACTGTGTGGACTCAGTGGAAGACAGTGCTGTAATTGAATAGGAATGTCTGCCTTAGGCTTGCGAAAGGGAAGAGCAAGTGCATGTCCCAAGTATTTGCAGATCCAGGCCTGGACTGAGAGATATGACTGATGAGAACCAATGAGCTGAACATTCCATTCAGCAGCGGGTGAGGGTGAACTGCTATGGCTAATTGATTCCATAGTCTGAAATGGGAATCTATGCTGTGACAGTATGCACGGAGCCGAAGTGCTCAATACCATTACAGTTTTTAATCACCTTAGGTCAGATTCTCTACGATCTTCTAGATTTTGTTATATAAACTAAAGAAGTTCTGCACTAAGCATTTCTTGGGTGAACTCACCTTCACCTGAAGTCATATATCCATCAGAAGCACTAGGGGTGTAAGTGCCAACCCAGAAACTGTGAAATGTCTATGGTGCCAACTGTGTGTGTGTGTGTGTGTGTCTATTTTGAAATAATTAGACTTAAAGAAAAGTTGTAAAAATAGCAGAGTGTTCCCATTACTCGTTACCCAGCTTTTCCTAATAGAAAAGCTTACATAGCCATAGTACATCTGTTGAAACCAGGTCATTAGCATTGATAAATACTATTAACTAATCTATTAACTTTATTTAAATTTTGTCAGTTTTCCCATTGATGCTTTTTTCCTCAACCAGGATCCAATCCAGGATTGCACATTGCATTCAGTTGTCAAATTTCCTCAGTCCCCTCCATTTTTGTTTTGTTTTGTTTTCGAGACAGAATCTTGCCCTGTCATCCAGGCGGAAGTGCAATGATGCAATCATGGCTCACTGTAGCCTCGACCTCCCAGGCTGAAGCAATCCTCCCATCTCCACCTCCCAAGTAACTGGGACCGCAGGCATACACCACCATGCCTGGCTAAGTTTTAAAAATTTTTTTGTAGAGATGAGGTCTTGCTATGTTGCCCAGGCTGGTCTCAAATTTCTGAGCTCAGCCAGTCTTCCCACTTCAGCCTCCCAAAGTGTTGGGATTATGGGTGTGAGTCTTTGTTTTTCATGACCTTAGTATTTTCAAAGAGTACTGGTCAATTATTTTATAGAGTGTCCTTCAGTTGGGGTTTGTCAGATGTTTTCTCATGATTAGATTGAGGCAACGTATTTTTTGACAAGGGTCTCTCACAGAATTGTTATCTCAATGCATCACATCAGGAGGTCCATGTACAGGTGTGTTCCCTTACTGGTGATATTAACTTTGGTGACTTGGTTAAGATGGGGAGGACCAGGTGAACTTCTGTGGATTCATAAGAACCTTGGCTCATTTCTGACCCATTGATGATGATGAAAGGAGCAAAGATGTGAATGGACCAGAACCACTTGAGAGCTGAAGCAGCAAACTGCACTTTGCTTTTTAATTACATGATTTGGATAGATGTTAGACAACATCTGCAGTGAGCTGTTACAGGAGCTATGCATGATGGTCAGAGGGAATAACTCGGATGAGTGACTGGGCATTATTACAGACAGAACCATCCAGGAGGCTAACTGGGATGGGGATGATGCAATATCTTTCACAGGATGTTTTAAGTTTTCGGAGAAGGTGGACATAGAACAGAAAATGAACATCTGATTTCTTGACTAAAGAACTGAGACTAAACTGTTCCATACTCTCTAGTATTTAACAACTGGAACTTGAGAGTCCTCTTGTCCACCAGCCCCACCTCTACCCCATCATGCCCCATCTCCCAAAATGCTACTATTGATGCATGACAACTCCAGATGTGCTTGGTCAACACAAGCCTGCCTTTGATGCAAACAGGGCATTACAGAATAGAACACCCAGTCTATTTCTCTTCAGTCTGAATTCACTGGTTCTCCATTTCTAAATGTTATCTCCACTCTTCTGCTGCTGATGCCACATGTCCATCCAGTCTGAGAAAGTGAGAGGGGGAACCATGCCACGCTAATTCACTGGACTAGACTGTAGGCTTCCGCATGCTCCTTCAATCTTGTCCCTATGTCCTTTGCTTCCTGCTTCTGTCACCCAACAGAGGTGTGAATGCAGCAACTGCACTTGGTCTTTTAGTCTCCCTGCTTTTTATTAACCCCCCAAATTCCCTCTGTTCCACGTGGCACCCCAAGCTGTGCCTATTGAATATATTTCTGACTTGGCAAGAAAGTTCTGTGGTCTGGAAGTTTTTATTTACCTTCACTCATAAATGGGACTCTGGGATGTTGTCTCCCTCGGAGCTTTTCAGGGACCAACACTTCTCTCAGAACAATGTGACCATCTCTTGGTCCCCTCCATTCTGCCCAGTCAGTCATCAAAGGTCTGCTTGATAGAGATACTTTTCTTTTAAAAATTTTTGACGGGGTGCAGTAGCTCATGCCTGTAATCCCAGCACTTTCGGAGGCTGAGGTGGGCGGATCACGAGGTCAGGAGATTGAGACCATCCTGGCTAACACAGTGAAACCCCATCTCTACTAAAAATACAAAAAATTAGTTGGGCGTGGTGGCAGACGCCTGTAATCCCAGCTACTCGGGAGGCTGAGGCAGGAGAATGGCGTGAACCCAGGAGGCGGAGCTTGCAGTGAGCCGAGATGGTGCCACTGCACTCCATCCAGCCTGGATGGAGTAAAAGAAGCAGGAAGATCTTTATGATAAAGAGTGATTTCTAAGACATACTCTTAATTGAAAAAAAAAATTTAATTCAAAAAAATTTTTTTTTTTAATTTTTAACTTTTTTTAGAGATAGGGTCTCACTCTGTCACCCAGGCTGGATGGAGTACAGTGGTGTCATCATGGCTCACTGCAGCATCCAACTCCTGGGCTCAAGTGATCCTCCTGCATCAGCCTCCCGAGTAGCTGGGACTGCAGGCACATGCCACTGCACCTAGTGGAGATGCTCTTCTTGAAAGGCGCGAGGTGTGCAACCAAGTGTTCTAGGTGGCTTGCCCAGGTCATTCTCTTTCTCTGGCCTGTGATTCTCCACACACATATCTACATGGCTACTCTTGTTAGTGCAGTGTTGGTTCTTCAGAAAATAGCCATATGCCTGCTGATTTGCTTAGTTTGGGGACACCATTGCCACCACAATGGCTGCTCTGACAATATGCCTGGGGGCTTTCTCATGGCTTTTTGAACAAGGAGGCTGGGCACCCTACTGAGCCTCCTGCATTCACACCTCTGCAGCATGGTTTATGCCTCAATGTTATGTGCACTGGAATGCTTTCCACTTCACATGTCCAAATAGATTACTGTTAAGGAAATTCCTAATTGATCCTATCTGAGATTTAAAGATTGTCCTCAGTATCTTGAAGGATTTTACATGTGGCAAATGATTATGCTGGAAGCTATAGTCAGCTCCTAATGGAGGTCTAAAGCATCAAATGTATTGTAGCATCAGCTGCCTGGTTATATTGGCCTCCTGGCTCCTCATGTAGACCACTGCTAATGCCTTAGAAACATGGTCTCGCATTTGTGGCCAATCTGAGGTGGAATGATAGGCCTCTGAGCAAGCCAGTGCAGCTTCTTTGCTAGAGTCAGCTTAGTTTAGACTTCATTGAATCAGGTAATCAGGTTCTTGTCATCCTAACATCTGTCTGTGTAAGTCTCTTCATTCATAAATCTGTCCTTGGTGGACTTTCTCTGACTCAATGCTTACTTGTTTGCTTGCTTCCTTGCTTAGGAAGGAAAACTTACACACAATTCTTTTTTTATTACTTTTCTGAGACACAGTTTTGCTGTATCACCCAGGTTGGAGTGCAGTGGCATGATCTCAGCTCGCTGCAGCCTCTGCCTCCTGGGCTTAAGTGATCCTTCCACCTCAGCCTCCAGAGTAGCTGGGACTACAGGTGTGCGCCACTATGCCTGGCTGTTTTTTCTTCTCTTTTCTTTTCTGTTTTTTTTTTTCTTATAGACGGAGATCTCACAATGTTGCCCAGGCTGGTCTCAAACTCCTGAGCTCAAGTGATCCACTAGCCTCAGCCTCCCAAAGTGTTGGGATTACAGGTATCAGCCACCGCACCTGACCCACACAATTATTCAGGAAGGGAATGGCTAAAGAATACCACCTTAAAGGGATGGGGAAGGGGTGGGAAGCAGGGGAGTGGCCAGGTGGGATGACTCAAGTGTGAATGAATGTGAAAGAATGAGGAATTCCTTTTAAAGTATAATTTTGACTTTGTGATCAAGTGATGTAATATAGGAATTGTATAAAATGGAAGAATTATCTGATAGTCATCTGTGGGGTACCTCAAAGGCTCTTTGACTTGCATATTTAAAATTCCTAAGTGTATGACTTTCCCCTTTTGGTTGTATAGCAAGCTGTTTTTGTTTTCATTTTGAGACAGAGTCTCACTCTGTCACCCAGGCTGGAGTGCAGTGGTGCAATCTCAGCTCACTGCAACCTCTGCTTCCCAGGTTCCAGCGATTCTCCTGCCTCAGCCTCCTGAGTAGCTGAGACTAATGGGTGCCTGCCACCACAACTGGCTAATTTTGTATTTTTAGTGGAGAATGGGTTTCACCATGTTGGCCAGGCTGGTCTTGAACAAACTCCTGACCTCAAGTGATCCGCCTGCCTCAGCCTCCTAAAGTGCTGGGATTACAGGCATGAAGCAAGGTGTTTTAATCCACAGTTATGCCTTACTGTTCCATTTAAAATTATATTCATTAATCTATCAATAAATATTTGTGGTTAAAATGAAACAAAAATACTACTTTCCAAAGTTATTAAAGGTTAGCTATTTTCTTCCCCACCTCTTTCAGGGTGATTGTTATTCATTTGTAATGTAGTTAGGTTTATTTGGTGCTGTTTGTTTTCCATTTGGGGTTCTCCTCACATCCTGGTTGATGATAATTATTTATTTATGGGGGGATATATAAAACATTACCTGAGCTATAACCCAAAAAATATACTCAGAGAAATGCCATCCCCCTTGAACCTGCCACCACCATCCCATCCCCCCATTCTTTCTACCCCACTCCCACTCATCCCCTGTAGGGAAATCCATCTCATTTATTTCTGGTTTATCCCTCTTGTACAGTCAATTTCATTATAATGCATGTTTTGAAAATTCAAGTTTGTTCCACTGTGATCAATATCAATGTGATTGATATTGATTCAAATTTGTTCCAGTGTAATTGATACCTTAGGT
The DNA here is from genome assembly GCF_000951035.1 of Colobus angolensis palliatus. NCBI lineage: Eukaryota > Metazoa > Chordata > Mammalia > Primates > Cercopithecidae > Colobus > Colobus angolensis. The sequence continues at coordinate 3,434,484 of NW_012115021.1, forward strand.
ATCACGTGAATATCTAAGATATCTTAGGTATTCACGTTTGAGCATAACGTGAGACTCTCTAGATGAACACAGCAACTGCACACAGCCGAACTGAGCTGCATAAGAGTACATAACACACACACACATCAAGTATCTACCAGCTACCTCAGTTCACTCCATGTATTAGGAGCCACACCTGGCCACACCTGGTGTTATAACCTTCCCTCCGGTTTCAGGTAACCTTCCTTCCCGTCCTTCCCAGTAACTCACAAGCTGTGGCCCTTCTGTTGCCCAACCCCCAGCCAACTCCAGGACTTTTTTGGGTGAAGTGCCAATTTATTGCAGTATTTGTGTATTTTTAACCATTTACAATGTGTAAAACTGTGCTATTGTATTTTATTAGGTTCCTGTGTGTGTGTGTGTGTGTGTGTGTTGTCGTGGAAGAAATTTTTGAGTGTTGTGCCCCTAACTTCATTTTCTCCATAAGCCCTTTGTTTTTTATTATGCAATTTTGCATAGTGTGGAGAGTTTTAGGGATGCATATGTTGTGTCACAGCAGAATGGACTCTTTTATGCAAATAAGTGGCTACTTGTATATTTTCTTATATAGTTATGGATCACTTATGACTGGGATGCATTCTGAGAAATACGTCCTCAGGCAATTTTCTTGTGCAAACATCTTAGAGTGTACTTACACAAACCTAGAAGGTACAGCCTACTATGTACTTAGGCTATATGGTAGAGCCTATTGCTCCTAGGCTACAAATCTGTATGGCATGTTACTGTACTGAATACAGTAGGCAATTGTGAAACAATGTGAAGTATTTGTGTATCTAAACACAGGTAAACATAGAAAAGGTACGGCAAAAATATGACATTATAATTTTATGGGCCCAACAGACTACATGCAGTCTGTTGTTGACAGAAACGTTATTATGTGCTATATGACTATATAGCCTTATTTCTAACGTGAAGGGTAGCATACTGTGGACACCTTTTTGGGCTTTGCTTTTTTCAATTAAGAGTATGTCTTAGAAATCACTCCTTATCAGTTCATAAAGGTCTTCCTGCTGCTTTTACTCCATCACTCTTCTATGTATACGTATTTGGGTTGTTTCCAACATCTTGTAATTGTTAGCAATGCTGAAAGAAATAATCTTTTTGTGTTACTGGAGGTGTATCTTTAGTAGAATTGCAGAAGCAGAAGGTAAGTGCATATGTAGTTTGGTTAGATATTGCCAAATTGCCCTGTTAGGTTGGACCACGTTTGAATTTCCACCAGCAGTGTATGAGAGTGCTTATTTCTCCAGTTTCACTAACAGAATACATTGTTATATTGTTTAATTTTTGCCAGTCTAATAGGTAATATGTGGAATCTCAGTGTTGTTTGCATTTCTTTCTTCCTTTTTATTTTTTTTTTTGAGACAGGGTCTCCTCTGTCACGCAGGCTAGAGTGTAGTGGTGTGATCACAAGCAACCTCAACCTCCCCAAGCTCAAGTGATCCTCCCACCTCAGCCTCTTGAGTAGCTGGGACTACAGGCACACCCCATCAGGCCCAGCTAATTTTTGCATTTTTTTGTAGAGATGGGGTTTCACCATGTTACCCAGGCTGGTCTCAAACTCCTGGGCTCAAGTGATCCTCCTATCTGAGCCTCCCAAAATGCTGGGATTACAGGCTGCAGAATGCTCCGGCCTGCATTTCTAATTGAGAGTGAGCTTGAACAATTTTTCTTCAGTTTAAGGAACATGTCTATATTTTTTCTGAATTGTCTGTTCACATCTTTTCCTCAATTTTTCTTCCAAGATTTTGCTCTTTTCTTTATCCCTCAATTTTTAAGAGGTATTTATCAAAAACTTATTTGGCCCAACATGTCAACAGTGCTGAGGTTGAGAAACACTGATCAAATTTTTCCTTTCACCAAATGGCTATGCAGTTGTTCCAGCATCATTCAAAATCTCCATCTCTTGCCTCAGTTATTTGTGATGTTGCCTTTATTGAATGTTTTTATATACACTCTGGTCTCCTTGTGGACTTTGTGTTTTATTCTACTGATGCATCTGTCTATTCATGTGCCAATACCACAATATTGTAACTGTAGAGGTTTTAAATATATCTTAATGTCTGGTAGGGCTAGGTTTCCTTTTTCAGGGCGATGTCTTTCTATTTGAAAAAGTCTAATTTTGTGTCTTTAAGGAGTGCTTTAAAGTTTTTCTCATAAAAGTTTTACACATTTCTGGTAAATTAATTCCTAAGTATTTAGTCTTCTTTGTTATTGCTGTAAATGGGGGTTTCTCTAACATTAGATATATATACATATACATATATATAGAGAGAGAGAGAGGGAGAGAGAGAGAGAGAGGCATATATATGTATGGAAACATTAGAGGCATTTCTAATTAAAAATAGATATTGAATTTTGTTTAAGGCTTAGCCAGTATAAAAGGAGCTAACCATATAGGTTTTCTCCTCCTAGATCTGTTAATATAATATATGATACTAATAGATTTCATAATATTGAACTAACCTTCCATTCCTAGAATAAATCCCATTTAGTCACAGCATATTAATCTCCTAATGTGATGTTATATTCTGTTTGCTAATGTTGAATTTAGTATTTTTCAATCAATAATCATGAGTGATATTGGTCTGTAGTCATCTTTCTTTTTTATGGACTGTCTCTATCAGTTTAGGTGTCAATGTTATACTTGCTTCATAAAAGAAATAGGTAAGTTTTGCTTCATTTTCAATGCTCTTAAACAATTTAAAGAGCATTGGGAACATCTGGACTTTGAAGGTTTAGTAGAATTCCTCTGGGAAACCATCTAGGTCTGACGTTTTTTAGTGGCATGGCTCCTTAATAACTTCTTCTGGTTCTCCCATGGAAGTCAGTCTGTTTAAGCTTACCAACTCTAATGAGGCCAATTCTGGCAATTTTTCTTCTTCTAGGAAATTATCCATTTCATCTAGGTTTTCAAACGTATTTGCACAGAGGTCTGCAAAATAGTCTCTTAGAATTTTTAAAATTTCTTTTGTTTCAGTGGTATTTTTTCCTGTCATTGCTTATTTTATTTGTGTTTTCTCTCTCTTTTTCTTGGTCATGTTTTTTCAAACAATCACGACCTAATTAATAAATAAAAATCTTGTGTGCGTTTAATGTATAGAGCATACAGTTGGGTTTGCTTTGTGAGCCAAATTGAAAAGTTTTTAAATAGGCAAATTAAGCTTACTCATATTCATTGATATGACTAAACTCTGATAAATGTTATAATTATGTGTATTTTGTTATATTTGTTGTGTTTCTTCCTCCATAAGATGTGTTGTCTTCTCTCTTTATATAAAACAATTTTTTGGTATTTAGAAAGTTTTTTTTGTTTTGCTAGTAGTCTTCTTTGTTCTTATACCATTTTATTTATTTTTATTTTATTTTATTTATTTATTTATTTATTTTTTTGAGATGGAGTCTTGCTCAGTCGCCCAGGCTGGAGTGCGGTGGCGCGATCTTGGCTCACTGCAAGCTTCATCCCTGGGTTCCCGCCATTCTCCTGCCTCAGCCTCCCGAGTAGCTCAGCTTGGACTACAGGCTAGTTTTTTTGTTTTTTTTAGTAGAGACGAGGTTTCACCGTGTTAGCCAGGATGGTCTCTATCTCCTGACCTCGTGATCTGCCCGTCTCAGCCTCCCAAAGTGCTGGGATTACAGGCGTGAGCCACCGTTGCCCAGCCTCTTATACAATTTTAATGTCCTTAAGTCCCCTATTTTATTTTTCAAGCCTTTAATATCTGGTTGACTAGTTCTTACTGGTATCCTTTAACGGTCACTTATTGCCTAGACAATAATCAATTAGCTTATTCTACTTTCTTCTTTACCTCTCCCTTCTCTCATTTTTAGTTGTATCATTCTCTGTTGTCACAACATTTAAAATTGCACGTTAGTTTTCTATCTTCATGTCCACTTTAGTTTTAGTTTTAGATCTACATTTACATGTATTAAAATGTATGCTACCCATCCTTTTGCTGACATTTCCCCAATTATTACTTGGTTGGATGAAGCTTGTCCTCTGGTAGATTCCTCATAAAGGACTCATGGGTGCAAAATTCTCTAAGTTCCTGTATGTTGAAAATTGCTTTTCTATACTTGAAGTACAGCATGGTTGGACATAAAACCCTTGCTTCATATATTCTTTAATTGATCTTTTGCAATCACTCTATGTAGATCTGCTAATCTATCTCTTACTCCATTTGTGTGGCTTTGGTGTATTTCACAAGATCCCTGGCTTAATGGCACCATCTTCTGTCAGTTTGTCGAAGTTCGAACATTTTGGTGTATTTGTTTGTTTTGGTGGTGATGCAGGAGTTGAAGGACACACACAACTCCTGCGTGTCCTTGAATTTTTTGGTTTTATTTTGTCTTGCAGGGTCCTAGAAATTTCCTTTTTGCCTCTTTTCTTCTTCACTCCCAATTGCTGAAGGGCAGATTTCCCTTCCTGTTTGTCTTTGTTCCCCCAGAAGCTTTACATAGAGAAAACTGCTCCTGTAAAATATGCATACTTTTAGGTCCTTTTTTGTAGTTTGTGTCTATCTGAAAAAATTTGTGCTATTTTTCAGACTTAGGGCAAACAATTTTTCTGGTGGTGGTTTTAGATCAATCTTAGGACCCACTGCTAGTTCGTCTCTTCCATGTAGCTTTCTGAATCTGCCCTCCCTCACCTTGTAACAAGAGGAAATATGCTGAGACTTGGTGTTTTCTCTCTTTTTACTTAACAGTCAATGTGATGTTTGGGAATTCTCTGTCCTCAAGTTATGCTGATGGTGTGTTTTTCTGTGTAGTTTTATTTTTACCTTCTTGTTCGATATCATTTTTGGAGGAAATAATAAGAGATGGGGACCTAGGGTATCACCATTATCATCAGTTACCTGGGAGTCTCAGTGTATATTTTGATCCACCAAAAAACCTATGTATTCAACTGCCTCAAACAAGCTACTTTCCAGCCATCAGCACTGTAAGTCTAATAGTTTTTGAGCACATAAAAGTATTGTTTCTTACCAAAAAAAAAGCTGTGTGGACTACTTCTAATGGTTAGTACCAAGAGTGAAAACACATGGTTGGATTTGCAGGGAACAGGATACCTGTTACAGCTCTGGCAAACGCTCCTGTTTTGATACCCATTTGCCATTCTCAATTTGACCACAGCCTAGAGAAGGAAGAAAAATTCCCCAGAAATTCTGCCTGGAGGCAAATGGCTTTCAGTAACTGGGTTTTTGTAAACAAAAGTACTAAAGTACACAAACACACCTCACTGGGGACCCTTTCCTCTCCCTACCTTTCCCTAAATAATCAGTATTCTGACGCTTAACAAGTCAGTCTGCAACCAAGAGTTCATGTGGACAGAAGTTGATCCCAGGCAATTTCTCTTTCATATTGCCCTTGGGAACATTTTTACTACAAACTTTTTACATTTGGTTCCTAGCCAGGCCCAGATAACTCTTCAGATCCTTTACCAGCCTAAAGCTGTAGTTTCTGTGGTGCATTAAAGAAAAGTTGGGATGCTATGTGCTAGTGTTGATTTCGTGAAGTTTGTTTCAATCTCTTCTCTGTAGCTCAGGTTGACAGTAACTTCATGTCCCAAATAAATGATCTTAAACTAATCTCTGGCTATAGAATTTCAGAATCCAGCAGGATGGAATAGATACCCTTTTCTTAGGAAGACTTTCCCTGAAATGACCTCCTTTGCCACCCTTGATGAGTAAGGACTCCTAGAAGGGCTTTAATTAGAGATACTCCTTGAATTTTCAGCTAACAAAGCGTTTAGGGTTTTATGCTAAATTGGCTTGTCCTGTTTCCTGTGAGTTCCCCCTAGAGAACTTTTGGTACAAATTAAATGTCAAGAAACCAAGTGTCCTCTCTTCTCACTTGTAGGAGTTATGAGGTTACTTTGGAGCCATCACCAGATGCCACCAGACAGATGACACTTTGTCCCTTGAAATTTTAAAATATCCCATGGCACCCTTAGTAGTTCACTGCAGAGCCCTAAGGCACCTAAGCACACAGTTGGGGAATCACAGATATACAACCTTCCAGCCTTTTCCCCCATGCATATGTATATGTACACATACATATACAGTCATTGACATTTTTTGAGATTATACTATACACAAATTTATCAACTATGTAAAAATCCCTGATAATAAAACATACATTTCCCCATGTCATTAAATATTCTTCTCTAACACTATTTTTGATATTGTATTCTATTCTATAGTTATATCAGTATTCATTAAACTAAGTCCCTATTGTTAGACATTTGGGATATTTGTGATTAATTTTCCCATTGTAAACAGTGCTTTGATGAACACCCTAGTGAATAAATCTTTGCATACACTGATTATTGCCTTGGAATAAATTTCTAGATGTAAAATTGCTGGATCAAAGGTTATGAATATTTAGAGTTTTGCCCTCTAGAAAGAGTGTAACTGTTTATACTTCCTCTAGTATATGTGAGTATATGTTATAGGTTTTTCATTTGATGGTAAGAATTTTATTATAAACGATTTCAATATAGACTGACATTCAGGTATTTTAGGCATTGTGCTGGGCACTTGCACAAACGCACATGCATAGTTTAATCTTATTTATAAAATGTCATATTTAGCCTCCTTAACAACCTTGAAAAGTTGATATTATCCCCATTTTACAGATAAAGAGACTGGGAGTCAGAAAGACACAATAGCTTTTTCCAAGTTACACATCCAAAAAGTTGTAGTGCTGGGATTTAAACACAGTTAGACCTATGATCTTATCACCATATAATAGATACTTCAGGGAATTGATTGGCTAATAATAATGTCTGATGCTTATATAGTGCTTATGTATGAGTTACTGTTTACATGTATTATCACGTTCAATTATCATGCCAAGGCTATGAGGTACTATCTACTCCCATTCCCAAGACACTGAAATGACTAACTTGCCAAGGTCATATAGCTTGCAAGTGTTAGAGCTGGTATTCAAAGTCAGGCAGTTTAGCTTCATGGTCCATGCCATTAATGACCAAGGTACAGTACAATAGCCTGCAGAGTTGCAGAAGACTGTATATCAATCTCATTATGAATGCTTTCTTAAAGGAAGAAAAGCATGGCTTCACCAAATCTCATACATGAAAGGAGAGTTGTCTAAGGAAATGTCTATCTAGCAATTTAACTACAAATTTCCTGTCCCTTTACCTGCAGTCATTTGTCTTTCAGCAATATACAGTCTTGTAAGCTTGAACTATGTTCTATCCAGGCCTAAGGGATATAACTCAAATGAAAATCTTCTAATCATTGTAGTGACCCAAACTCTTGAACAAATAAACAGTTAAAATTACTTAGAAATACTAAGTATTATCATTTGGGATGGACAAACTTACTGAAGTTTACCTAAGTGTAATCCATAGTCCTCTCTTATTGATATTTTTTAGGTAAGTAAATGAAGTACTCTCGTTGCTATTCATCATTTTAAGCTTTTCCTATAGTCTTACTTTAGTATTTAGACATTATTAAAAATTATGCAGATCATGATAAAGGGTTATATTTTTATGTAATTTCTGTAAATGCTCAAAATTCTTCTCTTTCACCTCCCCCTTCCAAGAAAACCAACTTAATTAGCTATAAAACATGTTATAATGAATGGGAAAATATTTTTAACATTTTAATGCAGAAAATGCCTCATTAAAAGCAAATGCCTCAGCAAGCAGATTTCAGCTGCTTAAGAACTTCTTTATGACAAATCACTAGCATGTGAAACTGCTCTATCTGAAGAACTAGAAAGCCCTAAGAGGCCCTTATCTCCTTTTCTTATCCTTGGGCTACATTGCAACAATGTAGTGAGTGCGACATGGCACTCAGTGTGCACCTGATGAGCACTGAAGGACCTGCCTGCAGTCCAGCTACAAATAGGAAAAATGTTTTTATATTTTGTCCAATATCACTCAAGGTCTTATCTGGATATGTTAGATCATGTGGATTCATTTAGATGAAGCCTGTTTTTGGCTGGCTATTTGGCACCATGTGACCCAAATATTTTGCATCTCTCTTGCATATTGTAAAAGCCATAAGAGTTCACAATTTAGAGTCGTACATGCAAATTTAATTTCTAATAAAAACCTTAACTGGTACCCACACTGTTGTAACTTCTTTAGACTTTGGATCTTGAACCAGAATGACAAGACAGCAGGAATGCAGACATTCAGACAGGCAGTGTGGGCTGATTTGGTCCCAAAAGCTGTAGTCCCTCACTTCAACGTTGCCTGCTCAGAGGCACAAAGTGCTCAGTTGTCCCCACTGAGGCCCTAGAAGGCACGTCTGCAGTGATGTGTTTGTAGCGGCTGCTGATAGTGCTTGCGGGTGTTCTGAGCTGGGCTCAGCTTCATCATCTGTGACCCATGCTTAAGGGCTTGGGCTGAGTTACAGCCACATCCATCTGGTCAGGGCTGAAAGCCGCAGAGGCGATGATATCACCATGGTATTAAGTTACCCTGGAGAACTAGCCTCCTTTGGAGAATGGGAAAGCATGAAATAATGACATGATTACTCTTCAAATGGTAATTTTTCACAACACTAAAGTTCTTTACCAGATCACCCCACCAAGTCAGCCATGCTGTCACTTTACTGGTAATAACAGTAGTGGCAGCTGTGGTTAACATTTCTTGAGGTCTTACTCTGTATCAGTCAGTCATTGGGTTAAGCACTTTACATGCCTTATCTCATTTAATCCTCTAGCCCTATAAACCAGGTACTATTAATATCCCTGTATTACAGATGAGGGAACTGAGGGCAAAGAACATAAGTAACATCCTGAATCCTTCAGGTTGCAAGCAGAAGAACTGAGGTTTGAAGTACGTATTTTTTTTCCCTGATTTTAGTCTGTAACTATTCTTGCTTTACTGCATTGTGCAACCAGTTAACTAAAAAATATGTCTGTATTCTAAAAAAGAGGCATTTCTTTCAGGAACGAAAGGAGGGGAAATTAATTTGTTCCCAAATGCCCGTGATTTGAGCTCTTAGCCAGCCCAGCCTCTTTCACTGGGCAGGAAACTGACTCCCAGACAAACTGATGTTTCCTCACGAGCAAGCATAGGGCTACAGGTGGCCACCAAGCTTACCGTTAAAAAGTGACGGTCCTTAACCTCACGCCTCCTCTGGCTGTGAGCTGGAGGGTAGGCTGGCAGTGGAGGAGCTGCAATGGAAAGGGGGGCAGCTGCTCTTTGCTCTCGGCGATCACTCCGGCTCCGGTGTTCTGAGAAGGAGAAAAAGCAGTAATACTGAAATACACCTGGCATTTTCCATTTATCTTTTCCCCTTGGGGGTGTTAGCAAAAGGCTGTAAAAAAAAAAGTGAGTTTTCATTACTTTAGCTAATTTGTATACCAAATAAGATTTTCAGAATGGTTTTTAATTGAACTTTCACTTACTATTAATATGAAATTGGATGCATACATTTCAGTGGGTCCATCTCATCATCTGTACAAAAGGGTTCACTTCTGAGTTCAGTGTGACTTATTTCAAAATAACACAAGCAACAACAACAACAAAAGTTGAGAACATAGTGGAAGATTTGATGCCATCAGTACTGGAGTGGAAAGTAGGCACAGACACACCAGAGCTGCCTGGCCCACTCACTGGGTACGGGAGCTGGCTGTCACTGGCTCAGGGGAGCTGATTGCTACATATTCAGGAATTTGTGTGAGTCCATTTTTCAACTGTTGGTACCTGGAAATAACTCATGTTGGGAGTATTTGCATCACATGTTTGTTGAGTGACTGAGAGTGAATTTATGCTTTCATTAGAGTCTAGTTTTAAGAATTAGAATGTATTCAATTTCTCTGTATTTCGAATGGGTTGTGGTGGGTGCCTTCACTGCCATGGGCTTTTCTAGGTCCTGCTACTTGTTTCTGACAGGCCTCCCCAATGCTGGCTCCATTTTCTTTGCCCCATTCAATGTGCTGCCCCCTAAACTAGGAACTGAGCACTCTTGAACTTTCTGATTTCTATCCATGTCTGACTTGGCTGTCCGTGTGCCTCGCTGCCTGAACATAGTGTCTGTGTCGAGAAGGTGTGATAGTATTCCCCATCTCCCTTTGCTTGGGATTCTTCTGACACATGTTGGCTCCCATAAAGCAATTAGAGCAAAGTCTTCAAAACCATGTAGGTAGTCTTTGCTAAACTGCCTCCAAAGTCAATGTTTATCAGAAGACTGTTTAAGATAAATGTCTTCCTTGTTAAAGTGCCCACCTCCAATGCCACCATCATTATACAAGCAAACAGTGGGCTTTTCTAAATGAGTAACACAACGAAAAGTGTTTACATTGTTAAATCCATACAGAAGAGCCACTTACAGGTGTTCCTGGTTAGGAAGAAGTGAAAGGAGGGGAGTAGTTGGAAGGGAGACATCAACTCAATTTTCCATTCAATTGCTCCCCTCCTACACAATCTTAAATATATATCTTTCTTTGCCCTAGGCTGGGAGTAGGCAGGCTAGATTAATGGCTCCCTAATAATACCTTTTTCTGGTGCTGAGGTAGGGAGAACATTAGTTCACTAGAGCCTGAAACTGCCGTGGAATCCTGCTCCTTATTCCCTCAGACCAATGAAACTTATGCTGCAGCCCGAAACTTGAAAGGAAAGGAAATATAAAATATAATTATCTATTTATAGTTGCTTATGAATCTCTCTCTCCATTATTTATGAACATAAACGATAGCATCACATAAAGCCATTACTGGCTCTGAGCATTAAAGAATTACTAAGAAAAGGGGGAAAAAAGTAATCAGAGCCTAAATAACTTGAAATACATTTAGATGCTACTTCCTCCATGAAGCCCTCCCTGAAGCTCTATGGAATGACTTGGTACATTTCTTCTTTGCCTCCCTATCACTGTATTGAAATGACCTGGTTACTTGTCTGTCTCTCCACTAGACCAGGGATTCCTTGTGGGCAGCATACGTTATTGCTTTTTGACTCCTAGGTTCTAGAACACTCCCTTGCCTTCAATAAAATTTGTTGAGGGGTTTGCTATTAAGCAGATCTTGAAGGCAGCCAATTTCTAGGTTTTAATCTTGGTCCCCCAGCTGTCTCCTTACAGTCTCACCTCCAAAAGAAGCACAGAGCTGCTGCCACCACAGCCTCATTTGTCTGTGCTTCATTATCCACTCCCTCATGGTGGAAGCCAGGCTATTCCAGCTGTCCAAATAGAGAACCTACAGGGATGCTCACTGCGGCATTTGCTGAGCATGGCAGTTGTCTGATAGGTCAGTATTATTCATGGCCACCAGATGGCAGAAGCAGATTATGCTGATGAATACAGCAGTCTGCTATTGTGTTTCTTGGACAAGGTTAAAAAAAAAAGTCACTTTCTAATTTTAATTCTACACTGCATGTTTTTAATTCCATGATGGCTATAATTCTTGTTTATGGCTCTCTGCAGTGCTATTAAAACTACTACACCCAAGATATGCTATTGAGCCAACCGCAAAACAAGCCAGTCTGTGGAGGGTAAAACGCATCTCCACAGTCTTCCTTCCCAACCCCAGGAGGCCCTACATCCCTGTCTCACCACCCCCAGGAGGAAGTTCAGAGAAAACTGATATTGGCACTTGCTGTTCTTCTGCTCTGCTTTAAGTCTAAACATGACAAAGCAGTGAAATGTGATAGTTTACAAGCAGCTTGGTGTTATCTGGTGGAATTCATAAAATCCTAATCAGGGATGACTTATTAATAAAATAAAGGGATAAAAATAATTACACCTAAAGGGCTAATGTTACCCAAGCTTTCTAATGATGGGACCTGAGAAAGGATTTTGTGAGAACAATCAGATTCCTTTATAGTCATCCTGTGCCCTCAGTGTTCAACCAGTTTTCTGCAAAACTTGATTCAGTTCCATAAATGTTCATTGAGGACCTACTATATGTCAGCTTCATACTAAGTGCTTTGAATAAAATAAATTAATAAGATATCATCCTTGCCCTTGAGTTGCTCATAGATTAATGGCTTATTAGTGGTTGGTTGGCAAAACAGGCCCATAGTGGTTGCTTATAAGATTATAAGTGGCAGGATGGGAGGATGTACAGAATATTATGGGAAGAGTGCCTAATTCAGGCTGCAAAGGAATGGCAAGTGTGGAAAGAAAGATTTTCAGAAGGTGGCTTAAGTTGAAAAAGAACTTTTTAGCCAACTATAAAATTGAAGTGAATGGTACGTATGCCAAAGATGCTTCTAGAGGATACTGATCATCACTCTTCATTTTAAGTGTCACATTGTCTTCCCCTAATAACCAAGGAAAATTTTTAGAAACAATTGCTTTAGGGATATTAGGAGGTTAGCTCTTTCATTAAAACGACAAAAAAAGATGAGGAAGGGAAAAAAGAGGAGGAGGGAGAAAAAGATGGTAATTGAAGGCAACAAAGTATTAAAGATGAGGATGGGGAAAAGGCAGGAGTTATACAAATGTGGAATAAATAAGATGAAAACAATATTTATCACCATTTTGTTTCTCCACTTTGATAATGACATTAAAATACTTTACTTGCATTTTAATACTTTTGCAAAATGCCATTTCTTAAAAGAGTGCAGGGAATTTGGAAGACAGACGCTGAATATGTAGACACCATCTATCTCCATAGCAAGAATCTAAAGGCCAAAAAAAGCTGACATATCCCCTACTGATACCCACTTTAGGGGGCTCTAAAACAATGATGCTACTTTTTATTCCCCTTTTCCTAATTAGAATGGTTTTAAGGCACTGAAAAGCAACCAGTGTAAGAAAGAGCTGTATTCCTATTTTGACTGCTATGAGCCTATCTCTAGATTTCTCAGGACTGTGAGAGACATGTAAATATCAGTATCTATTTCCATGAGACACAGTGTATGACAAGGAGGAAAAGAGCTCTGGCAGGCATTTCAGATGCTTAGGTTGGGTCCTGGTACCACACCTGACCTGCTATGTGTGACCCTGAGCAAGTTTCCTCACCTTTCTAGGCCTCCATGTGACCCACTAAAGAATGGGGGCATTAGACTGATCACTGGTTCTCAAGAGAAGCAGAAGAGCCCTCTAGAGGATCATTCTAATTGTTAGAATGATTGGGTGGGAGCCAAAGATGACAGCCATCCCATAATGCAAAGAATGGTCAATGAAAAGTTTTGTGTCCCAGGTCTCACACAATTGTAAATGTTCCATCAGAATCTCTTATGGGGAAAAGCCTAGTGCCTATTTATGAGTTAAACTCATATAATCCATTATAATCCAAAGTATTTATTTTTTTGCCCATATCTAATATATATTGAATGTACCAGTTTTAATGGCCATGCCCTCCTGCCCCTTGGAATAGTTTCTGAAGGTCTGTACTTAATCCAGACTTACTTTTGACAAGTGCAAACATCTGACTGCTTCCTGATGTCTTCTAGTGAGGTCACGCCTGAGTATTTGCATATTGAAATAGTTATTATTATAAATAATTTCCTTTCAATTTCTCTTTATTATCATATTTAGACCATAATGCTATTTTTTCTTACATGTATGGGTAGGGCATATTACCCATGGATTTCATTTCAGGGTAGAAATGGAAGCATTTCAAAGTACTTGCTACAACGAGGGGGTGTGTTGGGGCTGATGGGACAGAGGACACCTGGATGGGACAACCTCTGAGTTGTCTCCCACAAAAGCCCCCGAGCCCAGGATCTGTCACCTCTGCGCAGGGCTTGCAGGCTCTGCCGGGCATGGCGGTGCAGCTCCTCCACGCAGGGTGGCCTTGTGGCTGGGAGGAAGATGTTGCGCTGCTGGTGCCACGGGGCGCGGTAGTACACACTCAGCTTACTCTCGATGTCCAGGTTGGAGACGGCTGCAAGACAAAGAAACAGAGCATTGTCCATCAGTGGTTTTAAGTTGTGCTTTTGGCCAACCCTGGGGTGGGGAAGAGGACAGGAGTAAAGTCTGGGTGGAGTGGAAGTCCAGACTATTGCATTCACATTAAGAACTAACTCAAGGCCGGAGAAAGGTTTGGCATTTACGATACTGATAGGAACAACCTTTGCCCCTGAGCCGAGGCACAGAAGGCTCCAAGACACCAACTGTCTACCTATGACTAGCTAATTTCCTCTCCGTACCTTCATTCCTCACCCTTGGCATAGTCGCTCATCAACACTGACAAGCCCCTGGCTAGCCTGCTTGGGGGTGTAGATGGGGGTCCTGTTTCTGAAAAATGTGGAGGAAAGCCTCGGAGATGAATGGAAAGGCTGCCTCACCTCCAGCCTTCTGGCTGCAAGGCCTCAGAGCTGTAGTTCTGTACACTGCCCCTGCTGTCCACCTGAACTTTGGCCCATACCTTGCCCTGCCTCTGTCCCTTGTGGTCCCGTCCCCAAGGTATCCTTATCATGCCCTCCACCTACCGGCTCCATTGCCTGTCATCTTTCAAAGCATCGCTCAGTTTCCTTGGTTTCACCTAGGGGTGAGCATACACATTAAAGAAACCATCACAGGGGTAATGAGTATTAAGGGAGGGAAACTGCAGATGCAAGATGAGTTTTTGCAACTCATCCAAGAGATCAAGGAAGGAAGGCTTCCTTCCCCCAAACACAGCATTTAACCCACTCTCATCATCTTCATGTACACATGGATCCTAGGATGGAACGCTCCATGAGTTAAACAGAAATTCTGCTTGAAGCAGATGTTAGGAACGAGGAGGATTTTTACTAAGAAATGGCTGCAAAGAGGACCTCACAAGCACCTGGGTAGCCTGTCAGCCTCGGGAATGGCAAGAACTGGCCCAGTCTGCTTTACCCTCCAAACACACTATCCAGATCCAGACTCCTGTCCTGGCCCCACCCCGCTCCTCCCACCTCCCAGTCTCATCTTTTTCCACTCTGGTTCAGTAATGGGGGATTGACTGAAAAATCAGGCTCTGTCTGCATAAAGAAGTCAACTCCTACCCAATGGGGCAGAGGTCATTACCAAACCCAATAGAGAGGACCATGAATTCATGTGCTCATGACAGCTGGGAGAAGGGACAGAACATAAAGCCTGTCTGTGGAAAGAATGGGCAGGAAGCCAAGTGGGCAGTCCTAGAAGTAGAGGAGCTTCTGAGCACCCCTTCCCTTAGGCTTGTCTTTTCAGGAAGGTGGGAACCAGGATAGCGGGATGGGCCAAGGTGACTAAGAGGTAGACCAAAAGACTCTTTTCTAGTCCCTCATTCCCTCAGCACAGCTGACCAGAGGCTTAGGGTGGTAACTTTTGACAGCCCCTCAGAAACCAGGTCAAGTGGCCATGGCTCTTCAATTCTTGTGTGGGGAAAACCTGAGACCCTCCTATTTATCTTAATGTTGGCCTGAAGAAAAGCCTCATCAGAAGTGCATGTCAAAAACACAGATTCCTGGGCATCAACCTAGACTTTGAATCAGAGTTTCCAAGAGAAAGGTCTGGCAATCTATATTACATGAAAAGTTATTTTTATCATCAGGCAGGTTTGAGAAACACAAAATGTCTTCTGATGATGTCTTGGGATCTTGTGGGAGTGAAAGGAGTTGGGCAACTTGAGGGAAGGGAAGAGACTGATGAAAATGGAAACATCCATCCACCCATGGAACATTCCCATGTGTCTCTTAGTCTCAGGCACGGTGCTAGGTGTTGGAACACAGCACAGAACAAAACACACAGGAATCCCTGCCCTCATAAAGCATTTGTTTTCTGGCTTTGTGCAAAATGGTTTAACTGTGATTCTGCCTGGACAAAATAGTTTGGGAGCAATGACATTGGCAGACTCTTCCTATTTTGGTTTTATACAGTTCCCTAGGGATGGTCTCAGGCATCAAGACTCTAGAGGCCCTGAACACCAAAAAGGTTATAGTCCGCCACCTTTCTGCAGTAGGTGATCCCAAATTTCAGAATCAATTGGCATATCATAAAATTAGTGTAAAGATGTTCAGCAAATTATCTTCATTATTAAATATTAAATATCAAGTTACCTGAAAAAAAGCATATTTGGTGCCCATGCTTTGTTGATACCCTAAACACATTTCGACTGTGCTTGTTAGGCAAGCCAGTGCTGAGTTTCTGGGCTGCTAAACTCTGCCTGCTGCTTGGGACTGTGAATTCACAGATGCAAAGAGTAATGCATGAGTTCCAGCATGGGCAGCCTAGTCATGGCTCCTGGGAAGAACCAGCCCTCACAATGACAGCCTTCAGGGCCAGGTATCCTCACCTTTTTCTTTCCGAAATCTTTTTCTTTCTCCATTGAGAAGCTATATCAGATTTCTGCCACACATTAGCAGGTGAACATTTCACTCATCAGTTGCCACCATCCTGTCTATCTCTTAGACAGGGAAAGGAGGAAAACTCTTTAATGCCTTTGCTCTCAGTGACGTCATTTGGTCACAGAGCACTAACTAGTATTATGTGTCCACTACAGCCAGGCAGACAGGCACTAATGGAGCTCTTCCAGGGAAAACTGTCCCATTTTTCCTTCTTTAAAAAATCTATTCCTTTTCTTAAGTAACAGTTCAACCACAGTTGAATCCATTCATTCATGAGCTGCTCCACTGCCATTGTAAGGCTGCCCTGCATCTTTGGGTTCACCATGCTCCCTTTTCCTCCCTATTTAACAATCTCACCATGGCTGAGTTATGCAAGATAGCAGGCTTAGTGCCCTAGGAATGTTTGTTCTCCTAAAAATGGAACAAAGCAAAGCAAGAAGGTTTTTCCTCTGTTTATTTGGATACATCCAGGGGCCACTGTGTGATAGGCAGAATTTTAGGATGGTTCCCAAGATTCCTGCCTTCTTGTGCATGTACCCTGTATAATCCCCTTCCCTTGAATGTGGGCAGAACCTGTGACTTACGTTACATTACAAGGCAAAAAGGGTTTTACGGTCTGTACTCAATCAACTTTGAGTTAATCAAAAGAGAGAGTATAATCCTGAGTTAATACTTAAGAGACAAGAAGCAGCAGAGATGCTCTCCTGTTGGCCTTGAAGAAGCAAACTGTCGTGTTGTGGAGAGGGACATGTGGCAGGGAAAGGCAGGTGGCCTCTAGGAGCTGAGGGCCTCACTCCTACAACTTCAAGAAACTGAATTCTGCCGACAACTTGAGCGCGGTGGCTCAAGCCTGTAATCCCAGCACTTTGAGAGGCCGAGACGGGTGGATCACGAGGTCAGGAGATCGAGACCATCCTGGCTAACACGGTGAAACCACATCTCTACTAAAAAATACAAAAAAAATTAGCCAGGCGTGGTGGTGGGTGCCTGTAGTCCCAGCTACTTGGGAGGCTGAGGTAGGAGAATGGCGTAAACCCGGGAGGCGGAGCTTGCAGTGAGCTGAGATCCGGCCACTGCACTCCAGCCTGGGTGACAGAGCGAGAAAACTCCATCTCAAAAAAAAAAAAAGAAAGAGAACTCTGGGCCTGAGATGAGATGAGATGAGCCCAGCTGACAACTTGATTTCAGCCCAGTTAACCCTGAGCAGAGGACCCAGTTAACCCATACCCAGACTCCTGACCCATGGATATTGAAACATAATAAATGGGTGTTGTGTTAAGGTGCTAAGTTTGCAATGATTTGCTATGCAATAATAGAAATAATAGTAGAAAATTAATTGTATTAGTCTGTCCATTCTCATGCTGCTAATAAAGACATACCCATGACTGGGTAATTTATAAAGGAAAGAGGTTTAATGGGCTCACAGTTCCACATGGTTGGGGAGGCCTCACAATCATGGCAGAAGGCAAAAGAGGAGCAAAGTCACGTCTAACAAGGTGGCAGGCAAAGAGATCATGTGCAGGGGAACTCCCCTTTATAAAACCATCAGATCTCATGAGACTTATTCACTATCACAAGAACAACATGGGAAAAACCAGCCCCCATGATTCAATTACCTCCCACTAGGTCTCTCCCATAATACTGGGAATTATGGGAGCTGCAATTCAAGATGAGATTTGGGTGGGGACACAGCCAAACCATATCACTAATGCACATTCCCACTACTTTATCTACTTCTCTAGAGTCAGTCACTTGCTTTGTCTTGTCAACTCCTCCCCTCTGTTACTGCTCCCCCAAAAAGGGGAAGATAATGACAAGGGTTACAACAGGAAGTAAGGCTCTATGTGTCATTTTTATCCTCCACAGCAGGAAAAAGGTTATTTGGATGTATCATTTCCCTCATCTAAGACTATAAGCTCTTGTGGGAAGCTCCAACCATATGCCAAGTTCTAAGCCAGGTGCATTATATTGATAATATCATGGTACCCTCACACAACTCAAAGAGGAAAATATTGCCCCTATTTTATAGATAAGGAAATGGGAACTCAGACAGAGTAAGTAAATTTGCTAAGTCATCCACCTGGTAAGTAGAAGATCTGGGATTAGAAACCATCTCTGTTTGGCTTCTAAGCTACCACTCTTTCCCAAACTAATATTGAAATAAGTTTCCCTAAGCTAAGGGTGATGGGGTACAGGAAGGGGAATGGGTTGTCTGCCACATAAAAAGGACCTAGTGCTTTTCAAAATAAAGAGAAAAGATTCAGAACTGCTACTATCTCTATCATCCATACTATCAGGTATAACCAAGGACTGAGTGACTCTTCCAGAAAGTGCCTAGCAGGAGGTTGGGAAGATGGATTCTACTATACCAGAAAGACAACAGCATAAACAGATAACCGCAAAACCAAACTGCTGAAAGAAAATGCCATCGCAGGAAATGTCCACAGGCCAGTGAAAAGTCTTTATGGACTGATCTTAGTTCATTCCCCTGTCGAACACTGGAGATAATGGAATTGTCTAGATCTTGATTCATAGTGATGTATTGGAAGGATGGATATGGTCACTGGGGTCCTCTGAAATGAGCTAACTTAGACACTAAGGAAAACTAGTGGCTGCCACTCTTTTGGAAAGACCAGGCCCATTTCTAAGAGCAGGAGGAAGCCTGGTTTTAGGAACTATTGGGAAGGGGTAAAAATCAGGGGCAAACTTAGTCTTGCCCCAGCCTCTCCAGCCCCATCTCCCCTGCCCTGCTAGGGGTGTTACTCATTTAATCCTCTCTTTCCTAGCCTTGTGAGCATCCCACACTGCCTTACAGCTTTATGCTCTCTGGGAGCAGTGCAAAATGCTTATTCTTGGCCTCCCTTCCTAGAAAGCCTCCTTACCTCACATCCCCACCCCACATTGGCTTTCTCCCCTGCTACTCCTTCTTTCTTAAGAAGGGAGAGGTGACAGCTGAGATCAAAGTTTGATTGCTACATGTGGTGAAATTTTCAGAAAAATGCACAAAATGACTCAGAAATGGAATTTGTACCCCTTCAAGGGAGGGAAGAAAAATTTTTAAATGTTCTTAGAGTGCCTGCAGACGCATTTACCCACCCACACCTTGCTAATCTTCTTCCTGCCCTTCTACCGTCACAGCCACCCCCAACACACAGCTTTGTGGGCAGGAACACATCCCTCCACAAACCATCCGTTCTGATGCCCCATGACAGGGAGGAGTGTGTTGGCATACTAATCAATTAATAAGCATCTGAAATTGTCAGTGTCACAGATATGTAGCCGGTTTGTTCTCCGGGTCTCTGCTACACTGAAGCCAATCCTCAGGAGCCATCAGCTTGGTAAGCAAAATGGAAAATCTCCCTAAGGTGTCTGTTGCTGCTGCCTGAGTGCTCAGATCTATTGGGAGGATGGGAAGAGGATTTCACCAAGTGAACCCCATGCTAACCATCCCCTTGCCCACTCTGCTTGGCAGTTTGGAGGAAGGAACAGGGTAAATTACAAGGAGAGCAAGGACCACCAAGGCTCCTGTCACCTGCAGAGCAGCCCAAAGCCAGAGCCAGTTTCCCAGAGTCTTTCCTTGCTGGGCTTCCTGTTCTATAGAACCATAATATTTCAGATTTGTTCCCCACTATGGATGAAATGTCTAATGTTCATCTCTCAGCATCAGAAAGATCTAGGTCTCTTAACAAATTCCAGCATCTTGAAACATTCCAACACTTACGGGAGAACATATCTGTGTTTATTTGTACACTAAAAGGACTAGAACAATTTTTCCCATAGAAATAGTTTTCCCAGCTTCAAAAACAAAATGATGTTTCATGCCAGGAAGACTGTTTAATTATTACTGTTACCATTGTTGTTTTAATGTCCAACATCCTGTGGAAAGACCAGTAGAAGCCTGGGTTCTAGTCGCAGTTCTGTCACCCCGTGACATTGTGCAAGTCATTGAACCTTTCCTGGATTCAAGTTCCCCATCTTTACAAAGGAGGGGTTTGAACTTTTTGATCTCTGAGTCCTGTGCTGTCCTGCCTGTCCTGTCCTGCCCTCCATTCGATGCCAGTCACCAAAATCCACCCAGACTCTGTAGTTAAGCTATGGCAGGATGGGGTGGTGAAAAGAGCCTGGGCTCTGGGATGGAAAGATGGATCACAGCATCAGTGTGATCCAGAACAAGTCTTCTATGAAAGGGAAATCACAGAGCCTTCATGGAGTGGTTCAGGCTCCAATTAAGTAACAACGTCTTTGGCATGTGTCACTGCTTAATAAAGATTAGTTCCCTTTCCTAGGCTGAAAACAAAAGAAGATTGGGAGGCCAGGATTAGGGTCCAAGTTCACAAGAGGAAAGTCTGGAGCTCTCCAAGTTTCTTTTTGCTTTATTTTGCCTGTCTTCTTGTTGAGTGAAGTATAAACAAAGATGAGACTACTAAAGATCACTTTTTGAGGGTCTCATTTCTGGAAACTGGAAAGAAGACTGCCCACAACTGGGGAGCCTGTGACCTCTCTGACAGGTTCAGTGTCCCCAAGTCTCTGCCATCTGTTGACATGGACAGCGTTTAGTGAAATGACTCAGTGATCCTAACTGTCTGAGCCAGTGGCAGAGCGGCAGTCCTAGACATTCTTCTTAGTAGCAGTTTGTAATTTACTTGTTTATCTTCAGGTCATTCTGCTGCCATATTCTATACCAGACACTTCCTCCAGAATGTAAGCACATAGTCATCTGTCACAGCTCAGCTATTGTTTTAAGAAAATTCCTTTAGGCATCTAGCAGAGTCATTAGATTCTACTGCTGGAAGGGACCTCGGAAATTATGGACTTCTGTATTTTTTTTTTTTCAAACTGCAAGAGCATGACCCATTAGTGGATTGTGAAATCCATTTAGCAGGTCAAGACTAGCATTTTAAAACTGCACGTTCTGCACATGTACCC
Source organism: Colobus angolensis palliatus (assembly GCF_000951035.1). NCBI lineage: Eukaryota > Metazoa > Chordata > Mammalia > Primates > Cercopithecidae > Colobus > Colobus angolensis. Next base: position 3,455,665 of record NW_012115021.1, read on the forward strand.
CAGAACTTAAAGTATAATTAAAAAACAAACAAAAACAATGAAATAAAATAGAGCAGACTGGAAAATACCCACATGCGCTGTATGCGGTGTTGTTTTGTAAAGCTATCACTTGTGTCACACATGTGCATGTGCACACATGTGTGTGTAAATGCTGGGTTGTGATGTAAAAATGTGTTTCTTACTCTGAGTAGCAGCCAAAACACTGTGAAAGCCATTGTTTAGGCCACTCCTTTCATGTGCTGATGAGAAAACTGAGATTAAAATATTTGACCCTAGATCACAGAGCTGATTTTTGGCAGAGGCAAAAACCAAAGCCAAGGTCTTCTGAGCCCAGGCCCATGCACTTCCCTCAGCAGCCTCCTCCTTCCATGGGGATAATCAGCCTAGCTACTGCACCCTTCCTGTTTCTCGGTCATTATTTTCTACCTTTCACATTTATCAGATTGTCCTTAGGGGGAAAAACACTTCTCACCTGTGGATAGTACACATTCCATCCATTTTAAAATTCCAGGTGCACTTCAGCTCAGAGAGCAGTTGTTGGGATGAACCAGCCACAGAAGCCAGGGTTTGCCCTGTGTTCCTTTACAGAAGGACACGCCCACCAAGAGCTGCTCTGAGGGGACTATGGCTGCAAGAGAGGGCCCTGCCCATTTACCACTAACAACTATGAGCCACTTTGAGACTTAGAGTATATATATCATCAGGGAAAGATGACATTGATGGAAAACCTTTGTTACAGCAATGGAAACGCACATACTCCCCTTTCTTCCTTCTCGTTAAAGATAGAAAGCTGGGTATTCAATGTATTCAGGTATTCAGTATATGAAATATCTGAACTCCTTTCCTTCTGTGTTCTGTCTCTTTTGCATTCTGAGTTTTCCAGAGCAAGTAACTCAGAAGAGGATTGGATCAGGGAAAAAGGAGAGCCCAACTTGGTTACCTTGGTTGGCTTGTATATCTAGAATGCCTGCACTGTTTGCCATCTATCTACCCTCCAAGCCTCATCTTCAACAAAAGCCTTCTACCTCCCACCCCCAAGCTGCTGGGCTACTCACTGTTTCCCACCTCTCATTTGCACTCCTCACAGACTATCTTAGATTGCCATACACATCTGCAGCCACATCCTTATGCCCCTGACAAGAGGAGCCACAGCTGATACCTCTTGAGATCCCTGACAATGCCAGGCATTGTCCCATGTAAATTCTTAAAGGAAATGTGTTTGATTGCTTTTGTTACTTGTTAATGACTCCCTGTATACTTTGGCAGGGAAATGAAATTGGCACAAATAGCTCAAGTGGGGTTTTACACCAACTGTGGGTTTCATTTATCCACAGGATTACAATAGAAGAAATTTAGATTCAATACAAAGAAGAAATTTTCAACCACAGGGGTCTAGAGAGGGAATGGATGGAATTATCAAAAGAGGTTAGAGAGAAGGGGTAGAGAGGGGAATGTGGTAAAAGAAAGAAAAATCGCAGGGGTGGGGAAAGTGAGTGGGGGAGGGCATGACCTTAGAGAGATAGTACACATTCTAGGGCCTGAGGATATTTTAGAAGAGTCTCTGATTTATAGAAAGCACTGACTCAGGTGCAGTACAAACTTGGTTTTACAGCAGGAAAAATGTATTAGATAAAGTTGACATGTCCAGCAGCTCTGGGAGTCTGGACCTTCACTCAAACCCACTCGCTTGTATTGAGCAGCTACTTTTGCAAAACTCTCGGCTAGGAACTAGGGGACACACAGATAGCTAAGACAGGATCCCTGTCATCCAAGTGCTTATGATGTAGTATTCGTTTATTCTTTATTTCTTTCCAGCATTTATTAAATGTCTATTATGTAGTAGTGAAAGGGCTACAAAGATTAAAATACAGTGCGTGCTCTCTCTCTCTCTTTGATATGGTTTGGATGTGCGTCCCTACCCAAATCTCATGTTGAAATGTAATCCCCAATGTTGGAGGTGGGGCCTGGTGGGAGGTGATTGGATCGCAGGGGTGGTTTCTCATGGTTTAACACCACCCTCATTGGTGCTGCCATCACAATAGTGAGTTCTCATGAGATCTGGTTCTTTAAAAGTGTGTGGCACCTCCCCCTAACCCCTCTCAGTCCAGCTCCTGCCATGTAAGAAGTCTGGTTCCACTTTGCCGTCCACCAGGAGTAAAAGCTCCCTGAGGCCTCCCCAGGAATAGATGCTGCCATGTTTCCTGTACAGCCTGCAGAACCATGAGCCAATTAAACCTCTTCTCTTTATAAATTACCCAGTCTCAGGTATTTCTCTATAGCAGTGTGAGAACAGACTACTTCTCTCTCTCTCTCTCTCTCTCTCACACACACACACACACACAGTCATTCAAAAAAGTCTAAAAGAACAACAAAAAGCCACTCTTAATCCTGTCGCCAAAGGCCACTGTTAGCATGCTAGCATGTTTCCAAGCAGTTTTTTCAAGTACATTTCTAAATAGTTGAGATATAGCATATATACCCTATTGTATACTGCTTTTTAAAAATAAAAGAAATTGGCCAAGCGCAGTGACCAAGGCGGGCAGATCACATAAATCCAGGAGTTCAAGACCAGCCTGGGCAACACAGCAAAACCCCATCTCTACAAAAAAAAACAACTAAAACAAAACAAAACAAAACACAATAAACAAAACCCTCAAAAATTAGCTTGGTGTGGTAGCATGCGCCTGTAATCCCAGGTACTCTGAGGTGGGAGGATCTCTTGAGCCTGGGAGGTGGAGGCTGCAGTGAGCTGAGATTGTGCTACTGCATTCCAGCTTGGGTGGCAGAGTGAGACCCTGTCTCAAAAATAAAACGAAATAGAATAATTTTCCTTTGTCAATCAACCTCAATACTTGTTAACAGCTGTATAATGTTCTGCCACGTGGGTGTACTGTAGTTTATTTACCCATTCTCCTAGCACTGGACTTGGATTAGCTCCCAGTTATAACACAGACCGCAAGGAACATCTCTCCTTAAAAACCCCTGTCTAGGCCTCATTCTCCATGTGATTGTGAGTATGCTGTGGGCCAGACTGGAGATTTTGCTATCCTTAGCATGAACCAGGCTGTCCTTTCCTTGGCCAGTTTGAACAGAGGCTATCAAGACCTAGCTAACCCTGGAGTCCAGCTCCCTAATCAATGGATGGGGAGCAGACTGGCATCTTAGATGTACACATGGCCTAGTGTTTGATATATATATATATATATATATATATCATATATATCTGATATATCTGATATATATGATATATACATACATACATATATATACACACACACACACACATATACATATACATCAGCAAGGTACATCCTTTTAAAAACACCAGACACTAAGGTGGCAAAGCTAGAAATTGTATTGTTTAAGCTACCGTTCCACAGAGCACACAATAGGCAGAGGATTCACATTTGTTCTTGTCAAAATGTACCATCGTGCCTCAACAATGCTGATGGAAATATTTGTTCTTAACCAGGAACCATCATTGTACATGAGGCTGTATGGATACAAACCACACCATTGGGGAACTAAGAAGGCTGCTCTCAAAGGCAGACTTAAACATTAACATAATAGGTTAAAATGGAGCTTCCCAAACTCCAATATGCATAGGAATCCCCTGGAGACTTCGTTAAAACAGATTCTACTGCCAGAGATCTTGATGCTGTAGGTCTTGGATGGGATCTGAGAATCTGCATTTCTAACAAGTCCCAGGGGGATGCTGATGTTGCCAGTCAGTGGACCACAGAGGCCCAGGTAACAAGGTAGGTATTAGATTGAACCATATTAAATTGGTGATGTTCAACCATCTTGATCTTAAAAAACTATCTCAATAGTTCAATCTAATAATTAGTTCAACTCCAAGGTTAGCTTTACCAGAAGGGCCACTGTGCTCTTAGATAGCATTAAAGTGCCTGCTTTTCAGCAACCTGTACTGAAAGTGACCATCCCATCACCAAGTCGTGAAACATTTGTGCCAGTTTTCAAGGCTTCCATGCCTGAGTTCAAACCAGGGTAGGAGAAATGGGGGCTTGACTCAATCCTTACTTCATCAGCCCGACACCAAAGAGACACTGTCAGTGTTACAAGTTTGCAAACAAGTAAAAGTATAGAAAGATAATACTGATCAGAGATAAGGAATTTGCTCTTTCAGGAGAGTGAAAGAAATAGTTAAGAAATACTTCCAAGATTATGGGTTTAACAAGGGTTAAAAATAAAACTCCTTGGTGAATGACACAAATCTGTTTCCATTATTTGAGATGAACCAGGTGAGGCTGATTACAGGGAAGACCGTGAGTATCATCCTTTAGCACCCATAGTTTCTTGAAAGCAGGCTCTCTCCATAAAATAAAGAATAAAGGAGGCAATGCACCCATGAAGATGAGTATGACATGTTAAAATCCCTTCACTCCTGTTCAAACTAAGATGAGATGTCATAAACATGGGTGCCTCTGACATCCCAGGGAAGAAAATGGAGCTGGAGTGGGACAGGCAGGTCAGAGAAAGCATGTGAAAATCACCATTTTATTCAAGAACCACTGCACTCAGTCACTGGATATAAGAGAAAAAGGGTTCTATTTTTCAGTATGGCTCATGGAGCCTCTTCTGTCCTCTTGGACAGATGCCCTTGGCTTGGTTAGATTGTGAAGCAGTAAGGTAATTAGCACATGCATCCAATTATATATGCTAATAAATCCCTTCTCCTAGGTGGAGGTTAGTCTCTTAAAATCTACTTAGAGAACATCAGCGATGATGGAAAATTTTAAAATACTTACAAAAGGCCCCACATACCACCTCCACTACACTTACTTAGAATCACTACTTGCTAATTAGTATCTTTGCAGGTAGAAGAGAAGTGATGCTCTTTATTGGGCCAACAAAGAAGCTATAAATACATGAGCCTGCAAGTCAAAAGGCATTCTTTTCCAAGGACATTTCCACCCCAAAAGCCTAGATATTTGTAATGAGTTATGTGCTCTCTATAACAGACGTAGCTAGATGAGTGGCAAATACTTAACTCATAATGAATTCATTCTGGTGTCAGAAGAGATGGGTTCTCTTGTGACTCAATTAGCTTGAGTCTAGCTGAGTCTGCAGCGGTATCAAGGGAGGTGTACTACGTTCATCTTGCACATTTGCTGCCTCAGACCTAGAATCAGCCCTTTCTTGAAGAAGCCCTGACTCCTCTCAGAGGGAATGGACTTTAGAGACCACACTCTGCATGGTGGGGGTATTCATCATTGCTAGGTTGTCATTGGTTCTAGCCTTCTTCAGTAGACAGGACTAGAAAATGTGTAAGAAGGTGAAAATAAATAATGAGTTTAAACCATTATTGCCAATTCATATCTAAGATTACAGGTTTTAACTTCCTTGATTTTATAATTGATCTCTTTTGTCTTGTGCTGAAAATCTTGATTCCTAATGGCTTAACTACTTATTTGAATAGTTGCAAAATGACTACAATAAGACAACTTAATTCAGTTTTAGATTTCTTTTTGTTTTTCATTTGTCATTAGGATATTTTCTACTAGAAATGTACAGTAAAGGGTACTTCGTTTGGAAGTCACATGAAATGACTGAAGGTGTTGAATGCAATGATTGCTAAGGTCCTGTGTATTCCTTTGGGTACATAAAGTGAGAAAACTATGAAAGGCTCCTGGCCATCCCATTCAGGTGGATCTAGTTCATAAAAAACTAAAATCCATGTGAAGTTCCTGCATTTTTAATTTCCAGTTTATTTGAGAAAAACATAAAGCCTTCCTTCCCTTCACATTCATCTGCTCCACGTGTTGCAGTATTTCGAAAACTAGGAGCTCCTCCTCTTCCTTCCTTAACTCGTGAACTCTGCCACTGGCCCCTGCAGGAACTGGGGTTGCTTTGTTGAGTAACAGCACAGAGAAGCCCACACAGTGATGAGGAGAGACTTTGATCTCCAGAAGACTTGAAAACTCAAGTCTGGAGGTCTTGGCATTTATCCCAGAGATCAAACACATATGTTGGCACCTGCAGGGAAAAGGGAAATATGAACTAGCCCTTTTTGAGTCCAGAGCCTATGATGGAAACTCCACAAGCAATGGCAGAATCTACCAAAGGCCACAGGCCCATCAGAAGCTATGAGTAGCCTCCATGGGGATCTCTTTACCAAGGATTTGGTGAGTAGACCACCCATAGGGATCAGACAACTTCACCCCTGAGTGACTGTGCATGAGCCCAAATACTAAAAACTAGGTTGAACCCTATGAAATTGACATTTTTGTAGGTCAAAATAGTTGAATATTGGCAATTTCATGTGGTTCAACTTTACAGCTCTTAAGTAAGCAAATGAAGAGCCAAAAACTCAATAATCGCTCAAGCCAGATAAATGACACCCTATTTCCCCCTCCCAAGTTCAAGGCATTTCGTGCTTCTCTTCTCAGGTTCATTTGCTAAGGAGGCAGACAGAGATGAGGGGAGAAGAGAGAGCAAAGGTATAACAGGCAATTGATTCTAGAGGGTCGCGTTAGAGAACAAGTGCCTTGGGCCCTGGTGCTGGCTGGCATGGTGTGGAGGATCATCAGCAAAGCTCGACTCCAATCCCTCCAAGTGTACTGGAGGCCCCCGCTAATCACACTTGGGCCTGGCAAAGGAAATATGTCACCTCTTATTATGTCCAAGGGACTGTGCAGAGGTGCTTTAAAGAGAAAGGAACACCATCGGTGCCGTCAAGCAGTTTATAACCTGGTAGCCATGTTAGACAAATTAGGTGATAATCCAAAGTAGGATCAAGTGTGCTGCCACACAGGTTCAAGAGACATGTTCTCTGGTTAAGGAAGAGGTGCAGGGAAGAGGTAACATTGAAGTAGGGAGGAGGGTTAAGGGCTGGCTAGGATCGGCAAATGCTGGGAGAGATTAGCATATGCTGAAGTGTTAGGTTGAACCATATGGAATTTCCCTTTTGAGGCAAAAATTTTTGAATATTAGCAATTTCCTGTGATCCAACCTAATATGAAGGTTAGAACAAGTCTGTTGGTATAGGTCCCAGGAGTAGTTCATTGTGGCTTGGCCAGGAGTCATGTGAATCTGAGAGGGGCAGGTAGGGAGCTTCTTAGGAAGAAGATGAAGACCACTTAGTGAGTATGTCCATGAACCACACAGCGGGTTAGGCTCTCGATATAGCTAATATTATTTGGTTCCCACGATAAACCCAAGATGAACATTTCATTATTTCCGACTTACTGTATAGGTACAGAAAGGTTACGATGCTTGCTAGAGGGCCGCAAGATGATAAGCCATAGAGGCAGGACTGGAAGCAAATACATCTGATTCCAAGGCCCAAGATCTTTTTGCCCCACATCACTTCCCCACAAAGGAGCAGATATTGGTGTGGGGAGACATTGTTCACCCCAGAAAGGAAGACTGAAGTGGTTCAGTGGAGGACGTTGGTGGCCGGGATGTGGAGCTCAGGCCTAATCCTCTTATGTAAAGGGAAGTGTCTTAGTCTCTGGCTCAAAGCAGAGCTCAAGACAAGTTGTTTGAGAATAGAGATGAGCTTTCTTGTGTGTGTGTGTGTTTTTTTTTCCTCTTCCAGCTGAGCAATGGTCTAGAACACTGGCCTGTGTGTAATAGCTGCTCAAATGTGAGTTGAATGGATCTGGCTCAATTCCATAAATGGTTCAATCTGTATATCTTGTGGTCCTTTTTGTCTCCTTTTAATCTATGTCCTTTCTTTCCTTGATCTCTCCTCCTAGACAAATTCTACTCAATACCAAACTCGAGCTTCACTTCTTTTGTGAAGCCATTGAAGACCTCCCAAGACCCAGCTGGTTCATTCATTCATTGATCAATGAGTTATTAAGGACCTCCCATGTGCCAACCACCATGCTAGGCACTGGAATAGAATGGTGGACATGACATGTGCCATTGTCCTGTCCTTATAGAACTTACTTCCAGGTAGGACAAAAGCCAGTAAGTAAATTGATTGATAAGGAAGAATGTCATTGGTAGTGATAAGTACTCTGATGTACTAAAACAGGGAGATGTGAAAGAGAGTAAGAATAGTGGGAGGTGTGGCATTGAGGAAATGACAGTGGCGACCTAATGACCAGGAAGGCCTGAGATTCTCAAGTGTAGGCATCAGAGACACCAAGGAGAGGGAGTGAGGGTCCCTGTCCACATGGAGCTGAAATCTAGTGGAATGACCTCTTCCTGTAGCTCAGAGTGGCCATCTGGCTTCACTGGTCACCAAAGCCATTTCTTCTTCTTTCTGGGCACAAAGCTAAACTATATTTCCCAGCCTCCCTTGCAGTTGGGTGCGCCATATGCTGAGCTCTATCTGTAGAATGTGAGCAGAAGTGACACACACCACTTCCAGCCTGGTCCATTGAAACCTCCCACACATCCCCTTTCATGTTCTTGATGAAGATGAGTACAGAGACCTTAGAAGTCATCTGCTGAAGATAGTAGATTCCTAAGATGGAAGGAATCTGCATCCTTCAACTCCAGCTAGGAGAAGAGCTACCCACCAATGAGGCAAAACTCATTTTGGACACTATGCAAGTGAGGAATAAACCTGAATTTTATTAAGTCACTGAGATGTTTGGGTTTGTTACAGCAGCTAATGGTACACTAATTCACTGAACTCGCTGTATCATTGCTATGGGTACTCATTTGGTCCCTATTTATCCTAGGACATGGCTTCTATTGTATCACTGATTCTGTGCTTTTCTTTAGTTTTTCCTTCCTATATGTCCCATCCCTCTCAACTCAGATGGCAAGAGTGCAGTCAGAGGCTCGCCCTTCCAGTGCTTTGGTATCTTACCAGCTCTTACCAGAAGTGGGCATCTGCTTTCACTGCTCTATCACGTCAATGGATGCTTTTATGTCCCTTTAAGTCATTGGTACTTTTAGGTAAGGGAATGACCAATTTTTTCATGTTTTCCTTTTTTTAGTTTGCTGAGAAGACATGATTTCTAGACTACTATTATACAAATGTAATCCTATCACAGCCCCTTTCTAAATGGTGTTCAGTTCTGAATCGGGGACCTGGGTTAACAAGACAGGACCACCCATACACTGTTTTAATTGCTTGTTTCCCTGTCAAACTAGATGCTTTTTCAGGGCAAGGAGTATTTATTCTCTGTATTTCAGCATCAAGGACAGTGTTGGACACATAGTAGGTGCTGCATAAATGCTTGCTCTATGAACTAATCAGGTTGTCTAATGTTGTTAAATACACCGGTATGCTATAGAAATAATCTGCCAAAGTTTTTGTTCTTCAGAAAACATTGCTAAAGCCACACCCTCAATTTACAGTCAGTATTAACAAAAGCTTTTCCTTGAAAACCAGATGCATAGGAGTCAGGCTGAATTATGAGTTGCTTTGGGGCATCCACAAAAATGAAGATTGTGCGGGAGGGTACACTAAATAGGGCTCTGCTTCTCTGCTGCAGCTCTGCTAAGTGCTGGCTTTCCCCCTCCTCTTTTGCTTTTTCTTCTCTAACTCAACCTTCAAATTAGCTCTTGGAATCTGCAGGTGAAGTAACTCTTTGTTCTAACACACCCGTTGCCAAGACTTGCCAGTGAAAGCTGCAAGCACCTGGTTGGCCCAAAGGGTGAGTTTGATTTCTCTTCAGGGTGGATCCTCAGGCAGTGCATGAGGATCTGACACTGCCTCTGGCCTTCAGGCACCCTCCAGCCCCAGACAGTGACTTTCGTTGCAGAGCTCACTCACTCAGAGACATCCAGGCCAGACCAACTTGGCCAAAGATCATGATCAGAAAAGGAACGGGCTACTCCATAACCTCAAAGAGTGAGGAAGTACTTTTTTGTATGTCATTTTTTTAAGCCCTCAAACCCATGCAGCAATTGGAATAGAGGTCAAATTGCAGATGACAGCAACCTGCAAACTGAATGGAATGAGTCAGTGTCATCAGACTAGAGGTCTGTTTTGAACCCAAGCAATGGTCCAAGCCACACGGAGGGTCACACTGATTGTTCTAACAATGGATCAACTCCAGACATAAGCATTTTTGACAGAATTTGACAATGCAGAAACAGCTGGCTAATCTGGTCATTCCAGTAACAAATGAGAACCATTAATTATTTCATTACACTTAACCCATAAACCAGTCCTCTAACTGGATGTTTCCCAAAAGTTTCCAGTGAATTCAATTAAATGTGCTGATCCAGTCCTGTGTAGACATAGCATAGACCCCTGTTAGTGGGTGGGTTATGAGGCTTCTTCTGTCAGTTCTGTGAGGGATTAAATATCAGGGCAAGAATGCATACATGAAAAGATAAAGGTATTGAAGAGAAGGCAATTGGAACCTAAACACAACTTGGGAATCTCATTTTATTTAAGAATGAGCTTTGGCCACTCTTCTGACTTTTTGTAACCTGCTTTTAAAAGCTGTCAAACCAATAGGTTTGGTGAATACAACATTTATTTGCTTTTATCCACTCACAGAAAAGTGTTCTTTCCAGAACAAAAGCCACTGGGGACAAGTGGTACACAGAGATGCCCAGATTCCCATCCCTTTCACCATTGTGTCAGCTTACCATTGTGTACTTCTGAGTCTTCTGAGTAGCTATGGGCTCAAGTCCATTCTAGAAATGCCAGTGTCCTTTGTGATGGGGTTTTCTGCAAAGCCACAGAGAGCAGGATCTACTGGGGCTGCCTAGGCAAGCTGCCTTTTCAGCAACAATATACTGCAGAAGTTTCGTCTTCCTGTGGTGAATTCAAGCCAGGGGCCTTCAGCAGAGTGTTCAGGGCCTGAACTATGGGACTAACAGGCCTTTACAGTAACAAGTGAGGATTTGGGGCTTTGGGGTAGGTTGTGTTTACTCGAATAGGTCCCCAAAAGCTCATCTCAAAGTTAATAAAATCCCAGTTGAATATTTCATTTTTAGTGAGGACTCCAAGGTTGTTAGGCCCTTCCTTTGCCGCCTGCTTCCCTGAACTGCATTTTCTCCATCACTGTCTCTCCCTACTTCCTTCCTTTGTCCCCTTCACATTTCTTTCCCTGTTGTCCTTGGCCTGAACCCTCTAGTGGATCAAGATTAGGGGGCCCTTTTTTGGACATATTAAGTTTCCCAGACTGCAAAGAAACTCTTGTTGTTGTTGTTTCCATTTGGTATATAGGTCAAAAAATAATAGCTGTTACAGCCATGGCAAGGATGAAATCTTTAAGTCCCCAGAAACATCAGACCAGGAAACTGGAATAATGTTCTTATCCATTCATATTGAAGCCCCTGCTATGGCCCTCATTGTCCAATGCTTACCTTCATTTGTGCAACTGATTTCTGCCCTGCTTCTCTCACTCTTTAATGTGCTGAGGATAATATTGATGTCAACGAATTTCAGTCTTTCTCTGAATATTCATTCACTCAACAAATAATTACCGAACACCCACTACCTCCGTCTGAGGCACTGAAAGACATATGAGGTCTCTGTCTTCCTGGAACTTGCTGTCTACTGGGAGAGATAGATGACAAATAAGCATACAGATGTACTGTCAGGTGGCATAAATTCTGTGAAGTCAGAAAGTGGAACAAGGTGATAAAGAGTGATGGGGTTGCTATTTTAGAGAGGATGTTGTGGCAGATGCTTCGTGCCTTGCCAATGTGCCTTCAGTATTCACTTCAACACTCAGAAGGCTGCTTCTCGTGATTCCCCAAGACCCTCTGCCTAATGGTGATTTTTTTTTTTTTTTTTTTGAGGCGGAGTCTTGCTCTGTCGCCCGGACTGGAGTGCAGTGGCCGGATCTCAGCTCACTGCAAGCTCCGCCTCCCGGGTTTACGCCATTCTCCTGCCTCAGCCTCCCGAGTAGCTGGGACTACAGGCGCCCGCCACCTCGCCCGGCTAGTTTTTTTTTTTTTTTGTATTTTTAGTAGAGACGGGGTTTCACTGTGTTAGCCAGGATGGTCTCGATCTCCTGACCTCGTGATCCGCCCGTCTCGGCCTCCCAAAGTGCTGGGATTACAGGCTTGAGCCACCGCGCCCGGCCCTAATGGTGATTTTTTCCCCTTTGACGATGGGAGAATGCTTGGCCCACATGCAGGGCAAGCAGGAAGTGTTAGATATTTAATGATACTGGGAGCAGCCCTGGAGCAGTGACAGATGCCCTCCTCTGCGGTCAAGATAACTCTGAAGTATGTTCTACAGTATCTCTCAGAGTTCCTCAGCAGGACTGAGTCACAGCTGCCCACATGGTAGCTGCTTGATAGCACACCTTTCTTAGATCCTTTCCCTTATCCCTCTCACTTCCCCATTCCCCTGCTGTGTTACTTGGGTTTATCTCTCTGATAGACTACTTGTACTCAAATTCTTGTCTCAGGGTCTACTTCTGGGGGAATTCAAACTAAGATAGTAGTTAGGCAAGGCATCTCTGCAAAGGTGACATTTGAGCAGTCTCCTGATCCAGTGAAAGGGTGAGCTGTGTGAAAACATGTGGTAGGAGAATTCCAAGCAGAGAGAACAGCAAGTGCAGAGGCCCCAAGGTCGGATCTTGTTTGAATGTTTGAGGAACAGCAAAGCCAGAATGCAGGAACAGAAGGAGTGAGGCAAAAGGCATTAGAACAGGTCTTACTTTCCTCATTTCACAGTTACCGATTTCTTCCAATATGCTCACCTCTCATTTCTCTGATGGCTCATTTTCTGAGAGTTCTGTCATTTTTTTTTGTATTATTAATTTCACTCTATTTAACTGTATTTGTGTGTGTGTGTGTGTGTGTGTATGGGAGAGAGAGAGAGAGAGAGAGTGAGAGACAGAGACAAGGTCTCACTGTGTAACCCAGGCTAAAGTTCACTGCAGCCTTGACCTCCTGGGCCCAAGCAGTCCTCCCGCCTTAGCCTCCTGAATACCTGGGACTACAGGTGTGTACCATTATCCCGGCTAATTTTTGTATTTTTTTTTTTTTTAGAGAGAGATGGGGTTTTGCCATGTTGCCAGGGCTGGTCTCAAACTCCTGAGCTCAAATTATTTGCCTGCCTTGGCATCCCAAAGGGTTAAGATTACAGGCATGAGCCACCATGCCTGGCCCTTAACTGTATCTTTAAAAAGGAAAAAAAAATGTGAGGCAGAAAGTCTGATGTGGAACCACTGATTGGTGCAGGGGAGCTGGGGGACTCTCCATGACCCCTTTTAGGGAAGCCGCCTCCAGGGGAAAGCAGCAGGCTCTCTGCATTGTCATTGTCACCCCCTCTCCTTGCCAAATTTAAGAAAGATGAGAGACTTCTTTTCTCCTGCTCCATGGTTATCCTCCTATTACCAGTACCTTCTCCTGAGAACTCACCTTAGGCCAAGCTTCATCCCATGTGGTTGACCTTCATCATCTCTGATGCTCACACCACTCTGAAAACCAAACAATACCTACATCTAGCTGAGGAACACAACCTCCTTCCATCTAGTTTACCCTCCTGTGGCAGATGAGGTGCTTCCCCTCACACCTCTGGCTCCACCTGAGACACCCCGGCAGCATTTTCCAAGGTCACAGAGCCCTCACTGTGCATTCCAGGCCCTGGGGAGGCAGCTACTTTGATACTGAACGGGAGACTTCAGATCACAGAGGATGTGGAGTTCTCTTTAAGGCAGCTGGCATGAGCTCAGCACAGATGCCTCCCAAAGCAGGACTGCTTTGCTGACTCCTGGGAGGTTTATCATCAAAACTCCCTGCCTTGACCCATATCCTGCCTCTCTCCATTTGTGCTTCTGGCTGGAGCTACCGTGTAACCAACGGCAGTCTATTAGTGCCTCATTCTGCTCACAGTTCCTCTTGGAGGAGTTGGCTTCTAAAAATTAGTTAGCAGTAAGTGAGCCACGAGATTATAAATGTTAAATCCTGAAAGGCAGGCCTGAGAGTCTGAGCTCTATTGACAGAAGTAATCTGTAATCTGTATGGGGAGTCCTCAATAAGTCCCTTAACATCTCTAGGACTTAGCTTTCTCTCAGGCTGGAAGCAATAACAAATAGGTTTTAGGGCTCCCTTTTGCTCCTTTCTAATTGTCCTTAGTGTTTACCAAATTTCCATTCCACATCTGTATTTTCCAGCTTTCTCGGCAGTTCGATGGGGGCCAAATGACTGAGTGTTGGCTAACGGGATGTAGGCAGAAGTGATGTACACCACTTCCAGGCTGGATCCTTAACAAAACTTCCCAAGAGCCTTGGTTCTCTCTTTTCCCCTGCTGCTAGGAGGGTACATGTTCTAGACTTACACTAGACTTTGTGTAAGGAAGGAAGAGAACTTTTATTATGTTAAAGCACTGAGCTTTGTTGGTTTATCTGTTATCATAGCATAGCCTAGCCTATCCTGACTAATCCAGTTTTTTATCCTGCCTGCTCATTCACTCATTCATTCATTCATTCATCCAGTTGCTCATTCATATTTTCAGCTTTCATTCATTCCTTGGTATTAACTAAGTGCTTACTGCATGCTGGCACTAGTACTTTAGCATAGATAAATCTTGGGGTCTTTCCCCAGAGGAGCTGGATGTCCAGGTGAGGAGATGGATATGGGAACAGAGAAAATATTAAGAGTGTGATAAGTTTGTACTAGGTGCATAACACCATGTTGTTTACAGAGAAATAAATACTCAGAGGCCTACTCGGTCCTAGCTCCATTCTTTATCAAACTTGTTTCACCTAGGCAGTGCTTACCACTGCATACTGCACCATTCTAAAAGAGTTGCATTTACCTCTACCCTTCTTTCACCAGTCCATCATTCTAAATCATTTCCCTCAATACCATTTCTGCAGGCCATGCCCCTGTTTGGAAATAATATAGGGGTTTTTCATTTCCTACGTAAGATCTAAACTCCTCAATTTGGCATTGATCTGGCTCCACGGTATCTTTCTATCATTGTTTTCCACTTCTTCTTTACCCAAAACTTCCACTACAACCAGATGGGGATAATCCATATTTAAACAACCCACACCACTGGTAATCCCACACCCCATGTCTTTTCTCACACCATTCTTTCCCCAGGACTCCCCTCCGTGTCTAGCCAATCTCTTCTCTTCAAAGTCCTACCTCAAGTGATACGTTTGGTCTTTCTGCCTACTCTAGCCTACAGTATTGATACATTTAACAACTTAGATGAAACAGAAAATTCCTTGAAAAACTTAGCAAGGGACACAGGAGAAATAGAAAATACAAATAGTCCTGTAAATTCTAAAGAAATGGAATTCTTAATAAAAACCACAAGGAAAATTCCAGACCCAGATGGCTTCACCAGTGAATTCCATCAGACATTTAGGGAAGAAATAATACCAATTTACATAAATTTTTCCAGAAAATAGAGGAGGAGAGAACACTTCCCAACTCATTGTATGAAGTCTATATAATCCTAATATGGAAACCTGATGATAGGCATCTCTGAAAAATCTATAGCTAATATACTTAATGGTGAAACATTTATTTCCCTTAAGATTGGGAAGAATTTTTAAAATCACTCTCACCAGTGTAATAAGACAAATAGATAAAAAAAGAAGAATACTGTCATTATTTAGACAATATGATTGTGTAGGTTAAAAACCCTATGGAATCTACAAAAAACTACTAGAAATAAAGAGTGAATTTAGAAAAGTCACTGGATACAAAAATATCAATATATAAAAATCAATTGCATTTACATATATACACATACATATAAATATAAATGATTATATATTGATTTATATATTATTATATATAAACTAGTAATGAAGAATTAGAGAATGAAATAAAAAGAATACCATTTATAATAGCATCACAAATATCAAATACAAGGGCCAAACAAATCTAAGAAAAAATATGCAAGTCCTTTACACTAAAATCTGCAAACTTTGCTAAGAGAAATTAAAGAAGACCTATTGATCAAAAGCTATAGCATATCCAGGGCCTGAAGATACAACATTGTTAAAAATGTCCATGCTCAAAATCCATCTATACATTCAAATGAATGCCAATCAAAATCATACCAAGCTTTTTTGAAGAAATTGACAAGCTGATTCTAAAATGCATATAAAAATGCACAGGTTCTAGAATAGCTAAAACAATCTTAACAGAGAACAAATTTGGAGGATTTTTACTATCTGATTTCAAGACTTACTATAATTCTACAGAGGTCAAGACAGTGTGGTTTTGGCAAGAAACTAGACATATAGATCAATGAAGCAGCACAGAGAATTCAGAAATAGACCCACACATAAACAGTTGAATTGATTGTTTGAAAAAGGCGTTAAGTCAATTCCATGGGAGAAAGGAAGGAGTTTTCTGGTTTTCTTTTTACAAATGGTTCTGGAACAACTAAATATACATATGGGGAAAAATGAATTTTGACCCTATCTTACTCCATACACAACCAGTAATTAGAGAAGGACCATAGACCTAAACATAAAAGCTAGAACCATAAAACTCCTAGAAGAAAATGTATGAAATAATATTTATGAACTTGAGGGAAGCAGATTGTTCTGACAGTGTCCAGAGGCTAGTCATAAAAGAAAACATTAGACTTTGTCGAAATTAAAAATTTCTACTCATCAAGAGAACACTATTAAAAAACAGGCAAGGTAAGGACTGGGAGTAAATATTTGCAATACAAATATCTAACAAAGAACTTTTACTCAGTGTATATAAAGAGCTACTACAAATAAAAAATATCAATAATAAAAAGACAAAAGAATTAAAAACAAGAAAAAGTCTTAATTAGACACTTCACAAGATATATGAATGTCTACTAAGTACATGAAAAGGTGTTCAACGTTATTTGTCATCACAGAAATGCAGATGAAAGCCACAATGAGATACCATTTCATATCCACTAGCATGGCTCCTGACATACCAAGCATTGATGAGGATGCAGAACAACTAGAACTCTGATACGTTGGTGATGAGAGTGCAAAATGATACAACAATTTTTGAAGAATCTCTGCCAGTTTCTTACAAAACTAAACATGCATTTACCCCATAACTAAGCAATTTTACTCCTATTTACCAAAAGAAATGAAAAATGTAAATCCACGAAGATTTGTAGAAGAATATTCTTAGAAGCTTTATTCATAATATCCCCAAACTGGAAACAGCCCAACTAAGTCAATGAATAAAGTATGGTATATTCTTACAATGGATTACTGCTTAGCAATAAAAAAGAATAAACTACGGATACATACAACAGCATGGATAAATTTCAAAAATACTATGCTGAATGAAAGAGGCTAGACATTTTTTAAAGTCATACTTATGATTCAATTTATATAAGCTCTTGAACCAGTGAATCTAATCTATATGATAGAAATCAGAATAATGGTTGCCAAAAGGTGTGGGAGAGTGACTGGAAAGGAGTACTGAAGACATTTTGGGATGATGGAAATGCATTATATCTTGTTTTGGGAGGTTGTTACATGGATGTATATGTCAAAGCTCATTGAACTTAACACTTAAGACTTAGGCATAACTCAACTGTATGTAAATTATATCTCACTTAACAAAAAATATTACTCCTTCCCTCCCCCCCACCCCACAAAATGACATGTTGGATGCTACTGTGTTATACCATTATTTAGTATTTCCATGCATGGTTATCCATTTTAAACTTTCTTAGATTCCTCAAGCAGAGCCTGCACAATACTAGGGATTCTACATTTGTTGAATGAATGAATGAGTAATAATCAGACAGAGTAAAATGGAAAGGAAAAGTAAAGAAAAATCAAAATATAACATCATACCAATTTCTACTGTTTCTATTTTCCTGGGAGTCAACACCATTGCAAACACAGGTCACTATTCCCAGTGAAAAACAATAACCCAATATCTAAGACATTTTGCTTTTATTTACAACAAAAGAGGAGGCAAGGAAATAAGAGAAAGCTTTTTGTCTCCTAGATTTTGAGGTAACACCACATTATTATTACTATATTTCTTAACTCTAGTGAGATAGACCAAAAGACATCTGATGAATCACCTTTTCATTCATAAAAGCCTGCTTATATCTTTCATCACTTTTATCCTGCTAGAATAATAGCGGAGAAACAGTACTTGATGGGCCTGCATTATCAGACGCTATTGGAAAGGTCTAGATAAGAGCACTGAACCACCTATTAGTATTCTGCATGCAAACCCTTCTCTATAACCCAGAGTCATCTGTATCCTGGCAACCCTCAAAATTTCATTCTCATTGAATTGCTAGATCTTTATCAAAATATAATTATAGCCCTAATTTGAAAGATAAATTTTGATTGCCAGTGCCATGCCCAAAGGAAGAAATAATCAGGTGGGAGAGCACTTAGGCACAATTGTTAACCATATAATCAATGTCATGAATCATCCATCCCCTAAAAATCGCAAAATACAACTTTGGGGGACGTTGTAAGGGGTAGTAGGAGGAGGGGAAAATCCTTGAGGCATCAGACTTACTTGTGACTCTGGTACATTATGTTTGCTTAACTTCTCATGCTGTCACTTAAGTGCTTGTCATGTCTTCCCAATTGGAAGTCTGGGGAAGGCCCAGGCTGCACGTCCCACTTCTGTGTGTGCCCACAGTGGCCCAGCCTGTAGTAGGAAGTAACCCAGTCTATAACCCCTCCTTCACTTGACCTCCAGGTAAAGTTTCCTGGAAGTAAGCTTTGAGACAGAAATTGGGGTGTGGGAAGCATATCAGGAAATGTTCTCTGGGCAACACCTGTGGAAGAAATGGATTAAGCAGGGCTGGGCAGAGCGAGAAGTTGGGCTAGGAAAGTCACAACAAAGGCTCAGCCCATCCCATGGGGAGCTCTAGAGCTGCGATGGCCCTGTAGAATTGTCCTGAGTTGAGGCAAGGTGGGTGGGCCTTTATACTACTGTATTGACCATTCATCAGATGAGTACTGCCCTTGGAAGGAGTGTGACCTTAGGCAGGGTGACTTTCTTCAGGGAAGGACAATTCCCAAAGAGGGATACAGCTGTGAGCTGTCAGCCACGGCGCCTAGCTCTGGCGAATGAGTGCTTGGGGAATAAGTGCTTGAGCCCTGACGAAGAGGGGTAGACAGTGAATCAAAGTAGCCATTGCACCCTCACTGACTACAGTGACTCAGAAGCCTGGGGAAAATAATCTGAAATGGATTCCCAGTGGATTGAACCCACCAGCCCGTTTCTGCAGGAGAGCAGTTCTACCTCCTGAGGCAGGCAGGGGCTCCCGTTGTGCATGCTGAATCCCCTCAGAATGTGTGACTTGCCAGAGAAGAGTAAATGGAGATTAGAAATACTCCTGTCTTCAAGAGGGGAACATCACACACTGGGGCCTATTGGGGGATGCGGGGCAAGGGGAGGGATAGCATTAGGAGAAATACCTAATGTATGGGGGGCTTAAAACCTAGGTGATGGATTGATGGGTGCAGCAAACCACCATGGCACATGTATGCCTAGGTTACAAACCTGCACGTTCTACACATGTATCCCAGAACTTAAAAGTATGATAAAAAGAAAAAAGAAATATTCCTGTCTTCTCATCCAATTGGTATGCTCTTGCCTTTTCAGAAACTATCCTTAGTTTATGTCTGAGGATAGGTATTGATACCTTTTAAAAAATAGATACCTTTGAGACAGTATGGCAGGGGCAAGAGAGCAGAAATCACACACTTCTGTTCCCCTTCTCTTTGGGCAGTCACATCTACAGCCTCGATGCTTCCATAGGGCATAAATGATTTGTTAGTTTCAGGATGAAGAAATAATCAAGCATCTATTAATATAATAGTCTTGCTCCATTGGAGCAAAAGGAATGGATTTTATTTAACCTACATTTTAATGTACAGTCAACTCCTCCTGAGATCTTTGGGAATCCTCAAATTTGTAAATACAGAAGCTTCAGACTTTACCTTTGTGGATGTCTGTTTCCATGTCTCCTGTTATTTATGCCCCTGGTTAATTCCCTTACCTGGGGTTTGGGCTGGGCCTGTGACTTGCCTCATTCTGTCCACAAAACCAGACACAGGCCCAACCTAAGAAAACCTGGAAGCTCCTGCCTTTGCACCCTTGGGCACTCTGAGTTGCCAGGTAAGAAATCCAGTTACCCTGCTGGAGTGATCACATGGAGAGACCACTGGGAAAGACTATGTGGAGAGGGAGAATCCCTGAGACTACCCAGAAAGAGACATAGGCACAGCCAGTCCAGTGACCCAGCTGAACCTTGCCTGCAGGTGACATACCATCTGACCAACCACCAGCAAGACTAGCAGAGCTGTCCAGTTGAGCTTATCCCAGATTGCAGAATTTTGAACCAATAGATTGGCTTGTATCTTAAGCCAGTAAATTTTGGGGTGGTTTCTCCTGCAACAATAGATAAACCACCACAAAAAGCAATTTCCTCCAGAGTTAAGTGACTATGATGGCCTTGCCTGCCCCTACCAAGTCAACTGCCTCTTAATCTTGCACCAAAGGTTACGGTTGACCATGGCTGCTTTTCACAAAGAAACACACGTTTTTATTACTTCACAGTGGTAACGGACTACACAACAGTGTCTATCCCAAAAATCTTGAAAGAAAAAAAAAAGCTTCATTGGGCTGTTGGAGCTGGAGGTTGGGAGCTGAGCTTCTTCACTAGCTAAGTAGCTCAATCCTGTGTATCCATTTTATATGCTTGAGGCTCAAAGACATGCCTCAGCAAATTTACAAATGACTCCCCTCACGGATCTTCAAGGTCACTCACTTAAAAAGGAAATTAAAAATGTCCCAGTTGGACATCCCAGAAAGGGCTGGAGAAGGAGTCTACCAGATCAGAGAGGTAGTATAGTAAAATAATCCAGGGTTGGATTCTAGAGCCATAGTACCCAGGATCAAATCCCAAATTTGTCATTTGTTTGCTGTAAAATCTTGGACAAGTTATTTATCTTCTCTGTGCCTCAGTTTTTCATCTGTAAAATGGGGATAATAATAACCTCTACCTCCTAGGGTTATTGTGAGGATTAAATGAGCTATATATGTGCAGAGCATAGATTAGTGTCTGGTTATTCTTTCCTGATTATAAGTGATTATACAGTAAGAACCAGAAGAAAATCATACATAGATGTTAAATCATATGAAGTCATTTTTAGTGACTACACATTATGAAAGCATGTCAGCTTTCAGAAACAATATCCTATATAACTGTTTTCATAAGAGGGCAGGGTCAACATAGCATGGTAGAAGGAGCACTGAGCCAAGAGAAGGGGATCTAGGTATGATTTCAGCCCTGCTATAAACCAGCTGTGTTATATGGGGAAAGTTATCTATAAATGGAGGAAAATGATAATGACCTTGCCTACAGAGGTTGGACTAGATGGTCCCTGTAGGAGCCTTTTATGTTTCTATATCTTTACAAATCCCTTTAAGACAGGAAAGAGGAGGTGGAATTACTACCATTTTTAAGATGGAGATCTGTATTTGGCCATATGACTTGTCCAGAGCCAAACTCCAATATCAAAGTGGAGCTTAAAAAGGGCCCCTCCATGCCAGAGAGTGTGCTGCCATAGCACAAACTGCACAAACTACATTTCCCAGTCCCCTTGCAGTTAGATGTGGCCATGTGATTGAGTTCTGGCCATGGAATGTGGGTGGGAGTGAGAGGTGCTGCTTCCAGGGTAATCTTCCATGTTCTTGTTTTCCCTTCTCCTGGTTGGATGCAGAAGACCCAGAAGGGGCTTCAAGGCCCTAGGAAATGGTAGATTCATTAGAAGAGACTAGGTTCTTTATAATCACAAGTCAAAAAGCTGTTTTGACATTATGTAAGAAATAAACTGCTATTGTGTTAAACCCTGAAATCTGGGGCTCACCTGTTATGGTGTTTATCCTTCCCTGACGAGTATACTCACTGTAGGTCTCTAGTCAATTGCCGGTTCAGGTTCTGATCTTCAAGAGGAAAAGCTTATTCGACATTATTTAAGAAATAAACTGCTATTGTGTTAAACCCTGAAATTTGGGGCTCACCTATTATGGTGTTTATCCTTCCCTGACCAATATGCTTACTGTGGGTCTCTAGTCAATTGCTGGTTTAGGTTCTGATCTTCAAGAGGAAGCAGCCCATTCTATTTAAGACCAAGGGATCATTGATATCTTATTTGGTACACGTCGAGTCAAGCCAATGATGTTCTTATAAAATTGAAATCTCAACCCATGATCTTCCCATATCTACTCTTCTAAGCTGGCCAAACTTGGTCACTGTTGCACTGGGTCCTTATACTACATTTCATCATCATTAATCCTTTGTCTTCCATGGGGAACACAAAGATGGTGGAAATTTTTAGAATAAACTAGCAACTGTGTGCAAGTCTCCACTAGAAGACTAGAGGAATGATGGATATCTCAAAGGTGCTGTTTCTTGGTCTCTTCCTTCCCCCCCATCACGATCTCTATCTTAATAGTTGCCCAGTGATTATAGTTATGACATACAGAAAATAAAGGTAAAAATTTTAAATCGAAATTCATTTTGAAAGAGAGGGGAAAATCACTTGGTAGATTCCATCTTGAACAGAGAATGCTTGCCCTTACATTCCCTTGCTGTTTAGTTCATTTATTTCACTGGAGAAAAAATAGGCATTTACATTTTTCAGCAATCGCTAATGCATTCTTGCCAAAAAAATAAAAATAAAAATCCCATCATCCAACCAAATCAAGAACAGAGGGGGCCTTTTTTCTTCAAGCTGGACTTTGCCACCATCGCCATGAAAGAAAAAGTGAACAGGGAAGTAATGAAGGCTTTTGAAAATAAATAATGAGGGGAGCCTAGCAGGCTTGCAGAATCTAGGACCCACAGGAGAAGACCTGCGCTTCCTGCTTCCACTGCAATCACTGCAAAGTCCTCAATCCCTTCCTATCTCCATTCCAGGTGGCCTCTTTACCATCAGCTGGAGGCGGCCCCCTTCAGACAGGCTGGGGCCACCCTCCTGCTGACCAGGAAGAGGCTCCTCACTCAACTGTCCAGG
The DNA here is from genome assembly GCF_000951035.1 of Colobus angolensis palliatus. Taxonomy (NCBI): domain Eukaryota; kingdom Metazoa; phylum Chordata; class Mammalia; order Primates; family Cercopithecidae; genus Colobus; species Colobus angolensis. Next base: position 3,478,545 of record NW_012115021.1, read on the forward strand.
GGTTTCCACCTGGAAAGGAAAGAGTAGTAGCCCAGCTGCTATCCACACAGTAGGAAGTTGGCATGGTTTGAGTGCCACCTGACCCCTTTTGTCCCTCTGCATTCTGGAACGAACTCCATCGTGAGGGAGTTGCTTGTTGGCTTTAAAGTGCAAAGGAGGAAGCCCTTTGGGGCAAGAGAGGGACCCCGTCCAGGCTCCCATCCTCCAGTCTTGCAGCCCAGTGGCTTTGGGCCTCACCCAGGAATGGATGAGGCTTCTCAGAGCTGCTGCCTTTCTCACATGGACCAGCATTCAACATTCTGCCTTGCCTTGAGACCTGAAGGTGAATTGCTCTGAAGGATGTGTGGACCTGGTCTGAGGCTGTCTGGGGGCCCAAGTTTGGCTCACCCTCAGGGAGCTGGGAAGGAGACCCCACCCCTCTAATAGCAGGGTCAAGCCAAACTATACCTCCAACTGCAGGGCTATTTTTAGATGCTGTTATCTTTGCCTTGCTCACAAGCAGCTGTGAAAAACAAACTGGTCACCAAGAGGCAAGAAACTGCAAAATAAAAACCTCATAAAACAAAAGCTCCAAAACTCCAGAGTATACCACACTATGGCAAAACACTGTGCACCATCATGGCGGGACCTGCTGAGTCTTCCCCTCAGGGGGGTGAGGGGAGGTGTTGCTCTTTCACTGCCCACACATTCCTGGCCTAGCATGCCATGAGCAAGTCCAGCTTTGGCTCACTGTCCCTGGAATGGGTAGTGGGTCAGGCTGCCCCACTCATGGGCACAGATGGTGAGCCCTGGGGACAGGTGTGCCAGGTAAGTGGGAGTGATGGGGTTAACACTGCCACAAAAGGAAAAGCTCCAGCTCACTCCCCTCTCTTCCAGCTCATCCTAACAGCCCATTTGCCTTACAGCATCACAGCTCCTTGACAGTGAAACCCCTGCGCAGGCAAAATGTCATCTAACACCAAGTGGCAGGGCAGGAACACAGGAGAGGGCACCAAGCAGGATCCCCGACTTCTCCCCAGCCCTTAGAAGCCCTCAAAAGGCCAAATCTCAGGGCGCCCTTTCACTCACAGCACCGTGGAATCATCATTCCCCCTGCAGGAAACCCAGCACCAGACGCTGCAGACCCTGCAGACCCTTCCACCCAGAGGGTAGGCAGCGTGGAAAAGTGCCGCCCCGCCCCAGAACCCGGGATCTGGGGTAGGGAGGAGGCGGCAAACTTAAAAGCTGCAACTGCAATATGCTTTTTAAAATAATAAAAGACCCCTGAAAGCCAGTGTTGTTCCATTCGCCCCTCCAAGCTATGTGCGGTCCACCTTGACCGTCAGCTCACCCTCGCTCAGTTCTGCCAAGGGGACCCAGCTCTCAGATCTCGACCAAGGGGGATCTCCTCTCGGGCTAGCGCGCGGCTGGGCTGCGCCTCGAGCCTCCCCCGACCCCCAAGTTCACCCAGCACCCAGAGGTGCGAGAAATTAGTTTAAAATGATGTCACTTGCCCATACCCCCTCCCCCCAGGCTGGTCCCATCTCACACACCCGCGTGGCCTGGGCTGCGAGTCGTGGAGCATCCCGGAGGGTTGCGGTGGGGCGCCACGCCGAGGCTAGCCTCCCCCGGCGCCCGCTCAGGTTCAGGCTCGGCCCTGGGCAGCCCGCCCGTGCATCGTTCCCCTGGTGCAGAAATCCTACCGCCGGTGCGCCCTGGGCGCGCCGCCGGGCCCCGTGCCGGCTCCCCGGGAATGCGGCCGTCAGGTGAGGTAGGCATGCGTGCCGGCTCCGCAGCGAAGCAGCGGCTGGCTGGGGCGCTGGGCTCGGAATCTGCCTCTTCTCCCTCTCCCCGCAAAAGAGAGGCCTCTCGGGGACTTTCCAGTGCCTTGTTGCGTTAGGACTGCATTCCCCCTTCCTTTTCCCTTTTATCTTAGTTTCTCCTTCAGATGCAAAAAGAGATCTCAGGAGTCCATGCCCAGTTCCAGCCTAACTCGGTCCACAGGCAGAGAATTATGAATGGATGCTGCCTTCTGATGAGGAAGTCGACTGGGGAGGTCTCTGCGCACGGCGTGCTCCATCAAAGCAGGGGCATTGGCCCCTCCACTGCTTCAATGCTGCAGGCTGAGACACCTAATTGACCACTGGGAAATCAGGTGCCGGGAGACCTGGGCGGGACGTAGCCCTGGGGCCACGCTAGGATCGAGAGCCTTGCCGGTGTAGACAGCTTCGATTTACAGCTCAGTGAATGGAGAGGACTGCGGCAGCCAAACCTCCCGGGCAGCAAGGCACGGCTGCACCAACGCTCCGCGGACAGCCGCCTGGCTCCGCGAGCATCTCCTAGCTCCACAGGGCTAAAGGGAACCTGCTAAAAATAATCCGTCCCCTGCCGCCAGCCGCAGTGAGCTGCAGGACCCAGTCCCTAGCCCCAAACTCGGTGGTGCGCGGGAGCCGGCCACAAATCCCGGCCTGTGAGCTTAGACAAGCTGGAGGCTGCGGAGGATCCCGGATTCGGATTTCTTGTACCTCTGTGTTTCCTTCTCCCGTAGCGCGACCGCTGGGGCTGCGCGTTACCCATGACCAGAGTGGCGGCGGGCTCCACACATCACCAACAGGCTGGACCGACCGCAGCTGCTCAGCACCGCACCCCCGTGGCTCTCTTCTCACCTCCCTTATCCCTAGTCTATGGCCAACAGCAGAGGAAGGAATCAGAAACGCCGACCGTGCCAACCCCTCCAGCCCCGGCAGGAGGGTGGACAGAGACTGGCACAGAGCATGTGCCCGCATATAACAGGACTAGAGCACCCCAAAAATGTGACATTGCGTCCCCTCCCCCCATTCATCTCCGTACGCTGAAACCTCGCATCCTAGACACATCTCACCCTGCCCGGGCTGAAAAACACTGCAAGGACAATGCCTTTGCAGCCATGTATTAATCTCCAGGGAGCAGCGATTTACTAAACCAGATCTGAGGTTGAACCAGGGTTAAAAACCATGGCAGTGTGTGCCCATAGCTTAAGTTGGTAGGCTCTCCATATAGCAACCTAATGCAGAAGGCAGAGAGCCATTTAGGGCCACTTCAAAGACAACACTTACGGGATATGTCCTAATCCCATACATAACAAGAAGAAACCCAGTGAATGAAATTATCCAAAGATGATTTGTGGGATGTTGTTTTTGGTAATATGTCTTTGAAACCTATTTAGGGAAAACTTGACTCTTTTCTGACTGGGTTGCCTATTTTCAACTAGGGATGTTTAGGCGCTGGGCAGATTTGCATGTGTGGGCAATACTATATCCACCAGGCCTGTAACTTCTCCAGAATTCACAATTGTGAAACACTCCACTTGCCAAGGTCATGAGAAATATTGGGTTTTGCCTGTGTATGAAATAAAGAATATTTCCTAATTGGCATTACTATGAATTAATGTAGTATCACCTAGAACCCAAGTCAGTCTGGGTTAGCTGTTCTCCACTAGCCTCCTCGGAGGGCTGCCAGCTGCTGGCAAGGACAGAATTTAGTGGGAGTCCCCCAGAAGACAGAGTGTGACTGGGACAGGAAGGATGAGGTGGGAGGAGATGGCATGGCCACTCCCCCAGTGAAGGTGAGAAGACAGCCATGCACCCCAAAGTTTAAGGGGTGGGTGGGTAAAGGAAAAGGTCATCAGAGAGGAACAGAGACATTACTCAGAGAAGCAGGAGACCAGGATGGAAGGGGGGAAGGGCCCCATCTCAGAAACAGGGGGATGGACAAAAGAGTTTTAAGAAGGCAGGGTGATGTATAATGTCAAATGTCACTGAGCGGTCAGTGGGAGGAATTCTGCCTGCCAAGGGCAGACCTGAACCCCTGAGGCTTTGGGAAGGCCTGATGGATTAGCTACTGATGGGAGATGTGAAGTGGGTGGGAATACCAGTCAGAGCTTCTCAAAGGTAAAGGGAAGTCCTTCCCTTAGCCTTGCTCCTCAAAGGACCAGCAGCCCCGGGGGTTTGGTAGGGATGCACCTTCTCAGGTCCTCCCAGACCTGCTGAATCAGACTCTGGAGTGAGGCCTGGCCATCTGTATGTTAACAAGCTCTCAGATCAACTTCAAACAGGAAGTCTCACCATGTACAGATTCAAACCTCTCAGGTCTTGACATTAGAATTTACATTAGGGTGAGCAAAATGGCTGCCCTCGACAGCAATCCCTGGCAAGTGCATGGGTAGCTAGTGGCCAAGTCACTAATCACGCAGCCCAAGGAAATGAACTGCATTGCTTGGGGTTTTCAGGTCTGCTCTATCATGGGAGAGCCTTGACAATGAAGTCTGCAGAATTCCACAAAGCAATGAAAATGGCCATGTCTTTTCTCCTTTGTATTGATCTTTACAATAATGAGGTGGTTGTTAACAGTGATGGCAAAAATAATGATATAACTAGATTGCTTAAATTTGAATGAGATTTTAGCAAGTCCCTTGGCAGAGAGGTGAAAAAAAAAAAAAAAGAAGAAAGAAAGAAAAAGTAAAGAGAAGAAAACCACATAGGCTTTGTACGCAGAAAGACCTGTGTTTGAATCCCAGCTCCTCCAGTTCTTAACAAGTGTGGCCTTGGGAAAACTATTTGACTTCTCTGAATCTTGAATCTTCTTGGAATCAGTTTCTCATTTGTAAAATGAAAATAAGAATACCTAATTTATAGCGTTGCTTAAAAGAGTAAATAAAACAATAAAGCACCATGATAGTGCCCAGCACATAATAAAAGCTCAACAAAGATGGTTCCTTCCTACCTGTGTTTGAGGTCTTCACACGTAATGCTCATATTGCATTTTTTTGAGGTCCCCCTATCCCTTGTATGGTGGTTAGGCTATCTGATGCTTCCTATGGCTCAAAGGTTCAAATATAAGCCCTTATTGAGTATCTCTTAGATGCCAGGTACTGTGCTGGGTGCTTGTGGGGATACAGCAGAGTCTGGACCCAGTTGGAGCTGACGTTCTAAGGAGTGAGTTTGCATCCCAGTCCATATAGGTATCCTTTTCTGATATATGTTTTAAATTCTTATTTTAATTGATACTTAATAATTATGCATATTTTCAGTGTAAGGTATGATATTTCAATACATGTGTACAAGGTGAAATGATCAAAATAGGGTAATTAGCAAATTGATCATCTAAAGCATTTATCATTTCTTTTTGTTGGAAACATTCAAAATCCTCTATTCTAGCTATTTCAAAATATACAATAAATTCCTGTTAACTATAGTCACCCTACAGTGCTATATGCCACTAGAACTTATTCCACCTATCTAGCTGTAATTTTTTAATTCATTAACCAAACTCTCCTTATCCCCACACCACCATCCCCAGCCTCTGGTAACCACTATTCCACTCTCTACTTCTATGTGATCCTTTTGGTAGCTCTCACATATGAATGAGAACATGCCATGTTTGTCTTTCTGTGCCTAGCTTATTTCACTTAACATAATGTCCCCCAGTTTCATCCATGTTGCTGCAAATGATAGGATTTTATTCTTTTTTATGGCTGAATAGTATTCTATTGTATATATAAGCCACATATTCTTTATCCATTCATCTGTCAACGGACACGGGTTGATTTCATGTCTTGGCTATTGCAGTTAGTGCTGTAATAAACATGGGAGTGCAGATGTCTCTTTGACATACTGATGTTTTTACTGAAAGCCAAGGGTACCAGGTCTCACAGACAATTGCAAATGTGTCCTTCTTTAGGACAGTGATGATCTATAGCAGGGGTCAACAAATTTTTTCTGTAAAGGGCCAGGCAGAAAATATTTTAGGCTTTGCTGGTTATGTAGTCTCTGTTGCAACTACTCTACTCTGCTGTCGTAGCTCAAAAGCAGCCATCGATGGTGCATATGTGGATGGATGTGGCTGTGTTTCAATAGAACCTTCTTCACAAAAATAGAGAGTGGGTGGGATTTGGCCCATGGGCCATAATTTGCCAACCTCTGATCTACAGTGTGGCTCAGGAAATAACTATTTCCTTTAACTAGTATTGCCAGGAAATGGTAAAGTCTACATAGGTAATTTTCCATATAACTAAAGTTTATCCAACCAAGAACAACTTTCTGAAGCCCCTTATTGTTCTGAAGCATATTTTATACTTTCCCTGGAAGAAACTGGCTAATCAGTTGTTCACCAAACTGTCTCCTTCTTTCTCCTACAGCTAAACTACATTTCCCAGCCTCCCTTGCAGTTAGGTACAGCCCTGTAACTGAGTCCTGGCCAATGGAATGTGGGCAGAAGTTATGTGTGCCTCCAGCCTTGGCACATAAAAACTCTTACCTATTCCTACACACATTTTCTTGTCTTCCCTGCTGGCTGAACACAAAGGCTCTGTGGGATGGTGGATTCCCAAGATGGGAAGAGCCTAGGTACCCACCTGCATGCTAATCAGCATTAAACTGCAAGGAAAGTGAGAGGTAAGCCACTGAAATATTGGGGGTTTGTTACCAGAATTAGCCTACCTTGAGTAATTCACTTTCCTATCTCTTTAATCAGATGCTACAAAACACAATTTAATGTTTTGTTGATTACTTAGGGTCTTTATTAAGAAAGCTTATTATTGGTCTCTATGGTAACACATTTCTAAGACTCCTTTTTGGATTTCCATGCTTTTTCCTTGGTATTTAATTCTCCACTATCATTCCTTTCTCAACCTTCTTCTAGCTCCTTTCCCCAGAGTTTAAGCCTCCAGTGAGCTGGGGATAACAGACACCCATGGTTGAGAAACATCTGTCCATTAAAGATGAGTTACCAATTCTCTGGCAAGAACCAAAAGGATACATGTGGGCTTGCTGACAATTATTTGTAGCCTTGGGAAACTCTTTTCACTTACTTCCAGGTTTGGTGCTGTATTCCTGAAAGCTGAAGTTATTGGAAGTTCAGCAGCCCTGAGAAGAGTGGGGGTATTTCTGTATTGTTGAGCTTACAAATTTTCAAAGCTTTCATTCTTTTACTAGCCATCTTGGGGGAGTCCATGATACAGATTCCAGTTCTGTCCTTCAACATGCATGGACTATTCAATTATCAACATACTGTCATTTCCTGATTTTGTACATATAGATTTTAGCTGTTATATGCTCCAAATCTCCATTTAAAATTCACCTTTTCTGGTTAATTTACTATTTTGGTGACACAAACAGATCTTAATTGACTCCTATTTTACAGGAGCTGGAAGAATTGACTCTAAAAGGCTAAATAGTTTTAATTCAGTTCAAGAGGTGGTATGCCTCAGACAATTTACCAAGAAAATCCAAGTGCGCTTTAGACATGGTCTTTGGATTATTCTGACAGGTGGGAATGTGGTCCTTTCCCAGCATGAGGTGGGATACAGGAGAGGAACTCGTGGGGCTGGATCGAGGGGAGAAAGACTGGAGGAAGCCAATGGAGCCCAAATACTTTGACAGTCTGATTTTACTTCTTTATTGTAAAAACTAAGATGATCATATTTAAATGATCCTCTTGGTCTGTTTCTTCATCTATAAAATAAGGAGGGTGGAGATGATCTGTAAAATTTTCTCTACGTTTTTCATTGTGTAAGTCAATTTTTCTATGAGACTTGGAACCAAAAATACCTTCTAAAATGATTTCTGATCATCAGTACTTATTTTATCTTCCTGTTTCAGCTGAGCATTCAGAATTGGCCATGCTACCTATAAACTTCAGCATCTGCAAGGGAAGTAATAATGTTCTGTGATCTGCCCAGGGCTGGATAACCTTTTGGTCCCAGAATGACCTTGAGGGTGAACTTGGGGATCCCAATTCTAGCTCTACTGTATTTATACCACACCCATTCTCTCCTTATGTTTACCGAGGGTGACTTTCCTGCTTTATTCTCTTTGACTCAAATACGTGCTGAGACCCAATTATGAAAACTCAGTTTTGTCTCCAAGGCTTACTTCCCTGGAGCAAGTTGAATGTCCCCTCCAGAACTATGCATGTGGTAGAGCTTTACTTCTCACTTATCCCAGTAGCAGCACATTACTATTGCTGCTGCCCCACCACTGCTCACAAGGGACTCCCTTGACTTCCAGAAGAAATAGCTGCTATAAAATGGATCACTCATTCATAAGGAACTATATGTTTATTCATATATATTTTATATCATAACAAATGTAAATTAATTTCAGGGTGCGACTACCCAAGCTAGCATCTATATGGCTGCCTGTATAAAATTTCTCCCTCAAAATTCTCCACACCATCTGGCATAAACTACTGTATTGTGACCTGTTAAAATAAGTAACAGCTGTGATAATCCCTCTCAATTTATAGCAAGCTATAAAACTTTGCATATACTAGCAATGAATATAAAATAATAAATAAAACCATTATCATTCTGTGCTGTCTTGGTGGGAATTATGATGATTTAGCCAAAATGGAGCCCTATAGAATGCATCAGAGGAGAAGATTAAGCAAAGGTTTTGCTCAACCTGGCCTCCTCTAGACCCCAAAGACTAACCTCACTACTTAGAATTCCTGGATATGTTTGAAAATCTTATCCAATGTAAATACATCCTTTCTGAAAAAACATGGTTCCCATACATTGCTGCCCAACTTCTAGTATTTCAAAGCCTCCTTTTCTGATGGTGGGTTTCCAAAATTGCACAGTATATCCAGACCATAAAGAAAAAGCAAGCTCTGCACAACTAAAAAATGTGAATAATCTATAGCACCAAAGCTAAGAATTGTCTTGGAATTTTTAACTGTAAGTTTATGTTTGCAAACATTGCAAAGATCCCAGGTTGAAAAATATTGTATTGAAGTCATCTCTCAAAGATATGTAATATGTGAAAAAAGACAAGCTGGTATCTGGAAGGGAAAGGGGTGGGACAGCTTTGATTCTGAATGAAAGAATCACTATGCCCACTACACACTAATTTCACAAAATTAAGGGGTCAAGGAAGGAAACTAGCACCATGAATGGCTCTTTACTAGGTTCTGGGCATTACCCCACAACCTTATTTAATCCTCACAACAGATATGTGCCTTAAGTATCATTATTCCTGTTTTATGGTTAGGAAACTAATATTCAGAGAGGTTAAATAACTTGCCCAAGGCCATCCAACTAACAAGTTGGAGAGATGGAGTTTGAACTCAGGTCGGCATGATTTCAAGGTTCATGCTCTTTCTACCTCACTATACTGTCTCTTGGGCAGCTGTTCAAAACCTTTTTCTGCCATGACCCATGGTATTTACACGAACCACTCATTATCACAACCGTGGGAAATTCCCACCCCTTTTTCTCACATTTATTTGAATACAAGGAGAATTAGCCTACTATTGGAAGAACTTCAAATCCATTTTAATTTATGCATACAAAAATTTGCAAACACAGGTGCTTCGTTATTGTGGTAGATTTCAAAAATAGCCATGCTACTTTTCAGCTCTTCCCAGCAAGAGGCGGAATCTGTTTCTCCACCTTGAATCTGAGCAGGCCTTATGACCTGATTTGGCCAGAAGAATGTGGTGGAAGTGACATTGTACATGTCTTAGCCTGGGCCTCAAGAAGCCTTGCAACTTCTGCTTCTGCTGGTCTTGGCACCTGTCCCTGCTTACTGCTGCTCATGAAGAAGCCTGGTCCAACCTGTTGGATGATGAGGTACAGGTGGCCCAGTTGTCTCCTACCCCCTATCTTGGTCTGCTAATCACCAGACATGAATAAGGCCACTCTAGGTCATTCAGCCCCACCTGACTATAGACACATAAGCAAGCTCCACAGAGCTTAACTGAGCCATCCCAGACCAGAAGAACCATGCACTAAATTTTAAGCCACTAAGTACTGGGTGATTTTTTATGCAGAAAAGGCTAACTAATGCCGTTCTTTAAAATAAATTTCTGGCCATATGTCAAAACAGATACTAATGGTTGAGGATTGTTGGTTTGAGCACAAGGATCATAAACTAAAGACTGAAAAAAATAAAAGATAAATCCTCTCTGATGGCTCCAAATACTGTCGCTGCTCAAGGTCTTCACAGTACTTCAATATGACCCATGAAAGTGCCAGTTCAGAAAGGATTCCTATGGATACAATTCCAGAAGACCACCTTTCCTCCTCCAATCCTGGGCTTGGCAGCTTGATTTTGGGTGATATGGTTTTGGGGAAAGAATCACCAAGGCGAATGGCTCAGAGCTTCCCTCAAGAAACAATCAGTGGATGGAAGGAAGAGAAAAAGAGATCATGTGTTTAAAGACTGCTAATGCCAATACACGACCCCTAGAAATGCATCATTGAAATTAAAAAGTAATGCTGTGGGCCAAGAAGAACTACGATTTGTTAGAATATGGGGTCAGTTTTGTATTTAACAACATAGTCATGCTGTCTTCCTAAGAAGATAAGGTATGCAAAGACACAGGTAGGAGAGAGGGAAAGAGATGTCCACCCTCCCTTTCCACACACTTGGGAAATGTACAGATAGAAACCCTCAAAAGGAAGGAAGGAATATTGTAATTATAAACCAAATTAGGGCCAAAGTGAACTATCTGAGAAAGGAAGTTACAACTAAGTACTTAAAGCAGTGTTCTCAACCTTGACTGTATGTTGGAATTTCAGCATAGTGAAAGCAACTCCAAAGCTTGCATTCTTAATCTCTACAGGGATTACTAGCTTTATTTATTATACTCAGAAAAAATGTTCAGATTTGGACTTTCCACCAGTTTCTACAAAAGCCATTTCTTTTTAAGAAAATGCTGGGGTAACATATTACTTGATCGTTCAGCTATCTTAGCATGTGAATGCTTGTGCTCTTTTTCCCTTTTCTTATTTTCTTAGTAAATCTTGGAGCCTTTGAACTTTGAATAATTTCTTTTTTCTTTCTCCCAGTGTCCTCTAGTTACACAAACACACACACACACAATTACAGAAGCAGTATTTACATCTATACGTCTATGGCTTTTTCATTTGGTATTTACAGTACTGAGTGAATGAATTAATTTAGTTCATTTTGTTTCTTAGGAAAAAAGATGTGTAATGAAAAGAGGTCCCTTTTAGTCTACTCTTGCAAGGTTTCATAAAGAGTAGATAAAGGAGAAACAGAGAGAAGGAAACCTTCCTTATAAACCTAAGAAAATACATTGGTCTGTACCCTAAACATTTTTTTCTACATCTGCAGTTAAAAACATACTAATTTTGTTCCAGTAAAGGGGATGTTTTGCTGAGCAACCTTGTAAATTAAAACAAACCTGTCTATACCAGTATTTGCAGTCTCACCTAGTTCAGGTTCTGAACTTGTTTCCCAACAGTTTTTCCCAGTCTGAGAACATGCCTAGGACAGTGGATTAAGGGTCTAGTCTGGGACGTCCATTGGTTGCCTTCCCAGCAGAATCAGAAATGACATTTCCGGAGCAGAGGAGACATAAAAGTAGTATCATGTACTCAATTGGGAGGGAAGGTTTCCTCGTTTGAGGATAGGGTTGAGTGGAATAGCAGGAAAGAGAAATGACCAGGTATGGATAAATGACCAGGTATGGAGAAATGACCAGATATGGAGAATCAATGGCCCCTCTGAGATACTAGAAGCTTTACTAGAGAAGCCAGGTAAAGAAGTCTCCTGTTCTTGTCAAAAGCCCCTTATCCATGTCTTACCACCTAGACTTTGACGTGAAAGAGAATCAAGGCACAGTTTGGCTTGCTCTTGTAAGGTTTTGGTTTACAGTAATTCACTTCTAAAAGGATAAAGGGAACTGGGCATCGTGGCTCATGCCTGTAGTCCCAGTGCTTTGGGAGGCTGAGGCAGGAGAATTATTTGAGGCCAGGAGTTTGAGATCAGCCTGGGCAAAATAGTGAGACCCTGTCCCTACAGAAGATAAAAAATCAGCTGGGCATGGTGGCTAATCCCAGCCACTTGGGAGGCTGGGGTGGGAGGATTACTTGCGCCCAGGAGTTCGAGGCTGCAGTGAGCTGTGATCACGGTACTGCACGCCATCTTGGATGTCAGAAGAGCAAGACCCTGTCTCTAAAGAGATACATACATACATACATACATACATAAAAGGAGAAAGACAAAGCAACAGGAAGATTCTGCAGAATAATTTCATAATAAGTGGACCATGTGTTAGAAAGTTGCTTTGCACATAGGAGCTCCTTCACTCATAAATATTTCTTAACAAACAATATTTTTAAAAATTGACTTTTTAAAACAGAGAAAACAGATGATTCAGATGTTTCTTGTCTCAAGAGGGAACAGGTTTGGGATCATAGAGATGTAAATTCCAGTAGGATTTGTAAGAAAGAAGTTTTCTGGCTTTCTGGGATGGTCAATATGTATCCAAGATGGCCTAGTGATGATGCTGATAGAACTTTGAAAGAGCCCAGCAGGGGACCACACTGAGGTCCTCCCTGCCAGCTTCAGCAGTTCTAGGATGTCACTTTATGTCTCTGGATTTAGGCTCCCTCCCTTAGGCCCCCAGGCTTCGGGCAGTAAGCCGTATAAATTGGAGCCATAGGATGCAGGGGTCTGATGCTTAAATGCAGTCAGTCTTCAGCCTCGAAGTGTCCTGAAGCTCATTTCTAAGTCAGTTTTCCCTTTTAATTCAGGACATATTTTCCCATGGAAAAGAAACTACAGATGGTATTTAGAGTTCCAGGTTTTTCCATCAAGGCTTATTTCCCCCATAATATTGCTGGAAAATATGTATTTGCAATGAAGAGTGGAAAACAATACTGGTATCATGGTAGTGAGTAAATAATGTTAATATAAGTCAAGAAGATAGTTTTAAAACTTAATTTTAAATGCCAGTGCCTGATGAAATGCAAGAATAATTAGAGAAAGAGTAGTAGGCTGATGGAGACTTTGGGGTCTACAAATGAAATATCTGTCTTTTTGAAGATTAATGACACTGATTCTCTATTATGTCTGATATCACTTGAAAGATTAACTCATTCCAAAAAATAATATTTCTTGAGTATCTAAAATCCACTAGACAATACTATAGCAGAGATGAAAGACCTAGTGCCTACTCTGAAGGAGACCATTGAATGGCTGCCTTGAGAGACACTTTTTTATACCTGGTTTTCAGGGGGACTTACACACACTCCCAAGATACACTGTATTGTGCCTGGCATTTCAGGAAGCCACAGGATAAATATAGAAGGATGTTCCTGGACCACTAGCTTTACTCAATGATTGTTTGAGGAGAGATTATTTTACATTACATAACATAGGTAATACTGCTAATTTTATAAGAATGCTTAGGATGAGGCATGCAATTACAAAAAAAATTCAGATGATCATATAAAAGACTGTTTGGGGCCATGCCTGACTTTATCTCTCCCTATCTCCACCACTGGCTCAGGTCCTCATAGGGGTACTGGTTCACCCTCTTCCCTTGGAAGCACCACCATCCACTAAAAGATAGACAGGGACAACTATCTTTTCTTTACATATGGGCTATGGAAAGGGAGATATCTAAATCACCCTGGGCAATTTCAGGGAAGGCTTCCCCCAGAAAAGTGATGCTTAAGCCAAGGCTTCTAAACTGAAGAAATAGCCAGGCAAAATAGGTCATAAGAGCATTCGGAGGTTTTAGTGTACACAGACCTGTAGGCGTGTGAGACAGCATGATGTGATGAGAAATTGCAAGCAATTTTGTATGACTGGAACATCTGGCTGGTGTGGGGAACTTCGGAGACACATGCATTATCATTCCAAGGTGCAAGAAGGGAAGTGGAGGGGAAAAAAGATGTTGAATCCAAGAGTTCTCTGTTCCAGTCAACAGGCGGCATTGTTGGCCCAGGGCACCTTTGTGGTTATCCAGAGCAAGTGGCCTTGGGAAATTTGAGAAAGCAGATGGTGGTATGAAGATAGCCAATTGTAGATGGGAGACATTTAAAAATAGGTTTTTATAACTACAGAAAGAGTTGTAATCATATTTGCTACTTGTTACTTCATTCAGAGACTTTGAATGAGATAAAATATAGTCCCTGCAAGCAACTTCACCAGATGCTAAAGTTAAGAAATTAGAGGACAAACTATCATCTTTCTCATCATGGAAAAACACCATCTCTTCATGCTGACCTGCCAACATATCCGAACAACAGTGTTGGAAATTCTGCATTGTAACTTCTTGACCTATCACGACTACCAGCACTTGTTAATCTATCACCTTATATGATACCAGAGGACATTTACAACCTTCTCCTGGGAAACAAACATTTGAACAATATGTCATTGATAAACAATGCTTAGTAATAAATATATCAGTTGCAGACAATCAAGTTAATTAGCAGAAAGTTCTAGTGTCATTAAAGAAACCAAAAGTGAAAGTAACAGACTTTACCTACCATGCCTCTCCCTTTTTTCAAGACACAGGACACTATTGGCTCTGTCCTTTGTCCAAGTGACACCACTTCTCAGTTCACAGTCTTGCATTTTGGTTGAGGCCATTTCTTCTGATCAGTTTTTGCACCTTCGAATCAGAACTAAATTCCTTCTACTTTGGATGAACTAAACAGAGATTGTAGCACAGGCCATAGCACATCTTTTAACCCTTAACCTAACTGAGAGCTCCCATTTCCCCAAGGCACTGTATGATAACCTAAAAACATCACTTCCATGTTTAGTTTGGGATCATTATTTTCAAACCCCTGCAGACAGTATAATCTACTGGTAAAAAACAAAACAAAACAAACAAACAACAACAACAACAAAAACATAGGTTTTGGAGCCAGAAAGAACTGCGTCTAAATTCTGGCTCTGTAACAACTAAGCTGTAATCTTGGGCAAATTGTTATGTAAATATTCTAAGCCTCATTTTCTTCATCTATGGAATCAGAAGAATAATTGTACCTGCATCAGAGGTTTGTGATGAGGATAAGCTATGGCCAAGCAATTAGCATAAATCTCCTGAGCGCATAAGTCATTAAATTACTTTTAACATTAACATCCTGGTTTCCCCCAGCCACTGCATGTGACAATCTCCTCAATCCCTAACATCAATGGACAAGCCCCTCTCAAACACATTATATCCATCACTTATGAGGCAAAAATACTTAGACTGCCATCTTAAGTGCTAAACTTAAAAAAGAAATGTTTCATTGCTTATTTTCAGAAACACCTTTCCTTTCTGACTTGGATGAAATCACTGGAAGATAAACAGATTAGAAGAAAATCAAAATAACCGGAGTGAATAGTTTTTGAAATTGCTAAAATAAGTTGCTAAAAACAAAGACCCCTGGAGAAATTATAGCATAAGCTATCAGTTTTATATTTACATCTTCACTTAAATATTCACCCACTACCAAAATTGTAAATCAGTGTATAAGATGTTATATTGGGAAATGGAGTGGTGTTAAAAAAAATCTTTTGATACTTGGTTGGGTCTGCTTTCATCTTGCCAGAAGCAAACTAATATTAACCAAAGTATGCCAAAATATAAAAGATGACAGTCTCAGAAAGAATGGGGTAAGATCAGAGGAAAAGAGGTCAGGAAAAAGGGCTTTAATTACCTATGGTAACATACTTCCAATACCACCTCCTAATTGCAATGATAGTAATAGTAGCAATGACAACAATTACAACCATTTATTCAGTCCTTATGTCCCAAGCAGTGTGCCATGTGCACTATTTTAATTATGTCATTAAATATTTACAACAAGTCTATGAGATTTTGTAGAAGAAACCAAAGCTTAGAAAGATATACCCTAGGTCGAGCACGGTGGCTCACGCCTGTAATCCCAGCTCTTTGGGAGGCCGAGGCGGGCGGATCACGAGGTCAGGAGATTGAGACCATCCTGGCTAACACGGTGAAACTCTGTCTCTACCAAAAATACAAAAAAACTAGCCAGGCCTGGTGGCCCTCACCTGTAATCCCAGCTACTAGGGAAGGTGAGGCAGGAGAATTGCTTGAACCCGGGAGGCAGAGGTTGCAGAGAGCCGAGACTGCGCCATTGCACTCCAGCCTGGGCGACACAGTGAGACTCCAACAACAACAAAAAAAAAGAAAAAAAGAAAAAAAAAAGAAAGAAAGAAAGATATACCCTAAAATGTTTCTCTGGCTAACACATTTCTACCAATTCATCAAAGCCTAGCTCAAATCTCACTTCCTTAGAAGCTTTCTTCCTTTTCCCTTGTTACCTCCTCCATCCCACATCCAGTTTTTCTTTCTCCAATCATTTTGAAGTTTGTTTTTGTCTTTTCTTTTTAAATAGACACACTTGGAAATATAATCACACATGGATATTTGGTTCTACTGTTCTTTCACAGAATGCTGAATGGGTTGGGTCTCTAAATGTAACTGTGACACTTTAAAGATAGGTTCTCAGCTTTGCCCCAAATATAGAGCAGGATGTAGGGTAGATTCTATACCTACAGAATCTGACCTAAGCCCATATATCTATTAAATTGCAATAAATTGGATTTTTGCCCTTTACCAAGTTTCAGAATTCATACTTATTTTCAGCTTGATATGTTGGACCAAGGGCAGAGAAATGTTGTTGTCCTACAGAGGGCTCCAGCCACAAGAATGTTGTGGAACAGGAAAGGAAGTCATTTTTTATCATTGAACTCAAAAGCTTCTTTTCTCATATGAATCAAAGGTGTATCTTATCTCCCAGATATTTCTTCTGAGTCCATCAGTGGCTGGGCCTGCCACCCTCCTATAAAAGGAGAGTAGACAAAGAGAAGCAGAATGTGATTTGGCAGCAAAGGACATTTTTTCCCGGCAGAAAATGTAGTGACTTTTAGCTTATCTGTTGTCACCTTGTTAATGTGGTCATTGTTCTTCAAAATAAAATCTCCTCTTCTTACCCACGATGTCTTTTGTGTAAAAGTAAATAAATAAATAATAAAAAGGCAACTAAAAACTCAGTGGAGAGAGGTAGAAGGGCAAAAATAAAAGCCTAATCAAGAGAAGCAACAAATCAACTCTTTCTTACGGAAAAACACTCAACACACAATTATCTTAATTCTCCCAAGTGGTTATTTTGCTTGCTTTCTGAGACAGGTGTGGAAAGCACTAGAAACCCATGGCCCCTGTCATCACCCCTGGTTTTCAAAGCAGGAACTATAGGCCTGTATTAGTTGGGATGCAGAATTTGTCATCCGTTTAAGCCTAGGGCTATGTGGCCGTTGATGTGTGCCCCTGGCCTGTTCTCAAACACATCCTTATTCAAAAATTAATCATGCAGCTCTTACTTGCCTGTGAATGTTTCCAGGGATAAAAACTTAGATGGAAGAGGGAGCTTAGTTGTTAATGGCCAAATGTCATCCATGGCAAGCATAACACAAAGACAAGGTGGTGAGAGAAGAGTGATTTACTCTATCTTGAAGAACAAATGAAAACTTCCTCCTCACTTAATTGCAAAGGTGGGATCAAGAAGGGAGCAAAGACAACATTCCTGGGAGGCCTCAGTGCCTTGAAGCTGAGGAAGCATTTGCATCTTTCCTCTTATTGGAGCTTGACATTTGACCTCTGGATGCTGAAGAACCAGTTCTGTGTTTCAGTTGTGAATGGATATGGCTGAGATTAATTCCCTTCTGGATGTCCTTTCTGCCATTTCAGGAGCCAGGGGGTGCAGCTACATTCAAGATCAATGAGTTATAGCCACATGCAAGGCCATGAAAAGTAATATCCTTCAGGAGAGTGGAGTTTCCATTATTCTTGCTGAGCCAAAAGGAGTAGGAGAGAGAGAGCCATGCTACCCAACAAAGTATTCAGAAGTACAGGGTGGGTTTCAGAGAAAATTAGAAGATTCTGCTTTGAACACAGATAAGTTCCACTTCCACTTCAGTCTACCTCTGTATACAGTGGAGTTCTGCAGGATGGAGAGTGTGGATAACAGATTACAGTTGCTTATAGCTTCCTGCAGCCTTATCCCTTCCTAAATCTTACTATCTCCTCCATCACCTCCTATGCCCTGCAGACTCAGAGAAGGCAAGAATCAACCAAAGGCAAATAGGCATTTTTTAAAACTCACCGAAAACTTGATACGTCTTAACCTACTTATCCTGACAAAGTCAGTTCAAAAGTCCTCTCCTCCATCAGCTTCACTTGGCTTCCCATGCCACCCCACAAGAAAGAGTTGGTTCCTCCTTCCTGTGAATGGGCCTCAAGGCACTGTGTTTAACCTTTCTGGTGTTCATGGGTCAGTATTCTCCTGATGCTATGGTTTGAATGTTTGTCCCCTCAGAAACTCATGTTGAAACATAATCTCCAATTTAACAGTATTAAGAGGTGGGGTCTTTAAGAAGTGATTGGGTTATGATGGCTCTTTCCATAACCCAACGGATAAATAGATTAATGGGTTAATGGATTAAATGGATTAATAGATTAATGGGTTAATGGATTAAATGGGTTATCACATGAATGGGTTAGTTATCACAAGAGTAGATATATTATAAAAGCCAGCTTGGCTCTCAATGCAACCCCCCTATTACCCTGCGACGCCTTCCACAATGTTATGACACAGCATGAAGCCCTCACCAGAAGCCAACCAGATGCAACCACTTGATCTTGGACTTCTCAGCCTCTAGAACTGTAAGTAATACATTTCTTTTCTTTGTAAATTACCCAGTCTGTGGTATTCTGTTATAGCAACAGAAAATGGACTAAGGTACCTGACTTGGAAGTCCTCAAGAACAGAACTGTGACTTAGTCATGTTTGATACTCAGAGACAAGCCTAATGCCTAGCACAGAAATGCTGCTCCATAAAGTTTTGCTCCCCAAATGCTCACTTCCCTCAAGGCTATGGCTATAATGTGCAGTCAAAATCCTACAGAGGGGAAAGCAACCCAGCTGAGTAGCCAGGAAAGAAGCCAGATCTGGGGTAAAGAAGCTCAAATAGTTCATTGAGGAACACCCCACAAGAGAAAATGAGATCAAGACAGTTTAGGGGAATTTCTGAATGGTGAGTTTTTGTGCTGAGTTTTTTCCTGGATTGCCTTGGCATGCTCAATTCAGTGTAACATTTGGCTGCATGCCCTCCCCTAGGCACACTGTTGGTATTTCATGTCCCATCTGCCAGTGTCTCTGGAGGACATTAGGATAAGCAGTTTGATCCAGAAAGGATACCCACTGTCCTGGCCCTCTGCCCAAGACACACAAATGGAGAGCACTTCCCAGCCACAAATCTTTTGCCTGTGCCAGTGATGTATTACTTTTGCTATTATTATCCATAGCAACCATGGATTGAGCATCTACTAAGTGCACCATGCTAAGTCCTTTGCCTGAATTCTTTCATTTCATCATTATTTAAAGAATACAACAGGCAGATATTATTATCTCCATTTTAGAAATAAGGAAGTTGTGATCCTATAACTTAGTCACACAACTGATAAAGGGCAGAGTAAAGATTCACATCCAGATCTGGCAGACACCAAAACCCATTTTCCTCACACCATGCTGTCTTGCCCAAAACTAACTATTCAGAGGATGCAACCAACAACAATAAGCCCACATAGAAAAACCAACGGAAATTACCAAAGCTATACTGTGAGGTAAATTTATAGTTTTCAATTCCCACATTTTTTAATGAAACATTCAATTTAAGAAATATTTTTAATAATTAAAAATCTCAAGTAAAGAGTATAAAATCAGATACATTAATTTTAAAATACAGAACATCAGTAAAATTGACAAAATGGTCTTTGCCATGAGACAGTGGCAGCCTATGCCTTGCTCCCTCTGAATGCAGGGTTCCCAGGAATGAACTAAGGGACCTAAGATGACATTGATACTGACATGAAAGCTTTGCTTCTGGGAAAGACAAATGCCCAGAGATCTGGGAACACATAATGACAATAGCTGTTGTACTCTCTGACCACTGACTATGGGTTGGCATAAGGGTCTGTGTCTCTGAGAATTTCCCTGATCAGCTTAAGTGATTCTCACACCTGCCCAAGCCTCCAGGACACCCTTCTAAGCTAGACGCAACAGGAGCCTGAAATTTGAGTCACATACCCACTTTTCCTGAAGACCATCCTATCCCTGGTAAGCCTAGCCCAAATATAGTCTATCAGCTACAACATCCAGCGCGTGGCTGTGCCTTCCTCCTGACTGGGGAAATTTGGCAAGGGTTGAGAAGGAAAGAAACCAGAGAGTTTGTTTTTCCCTGCATTATTCCTATGCTTATAAGGCAGTCATGAGAAACAATTGTTTCACGGCTTTAAATCTAGTAAATAGAACTCCCTTTGAGATTCCAGTTTGAAAGCTGGTGAAGATCAGAGCAACTCCATTGTTTATGTAATAAACACACACCCAAACCTCTAATATTTTTATAATGAAACCTGGTGGTAATAAAATTCGTGTTAAGGTAAAAGTGGTCATTCTCCCCTCAGCTTTTATTGTGCTGAATGCAATATCTGCCAAGTCCTACTTGAAGGCATCTTTGATTAAGGGCCTAGTCTTCCCACTTGTGAGCCATCCAGAGTTGGCAGGAGTACCATGACCTTGCTGAGACTAATGCCCAAAGATAGCCAAACTCATGACACGCCAGCAGCTTCAAAAAAGTTGAGCCCTCTGCCAAGTAGCCCTGTCACCACCACCAGCCCCACCCAGTCCCTTCCTGGTCTGTCAGCCACGCGTAGGCCTTGGATCTTCAACTCTTGAGGGAAAACTGGGTCAAGCTATTCTAAAGGCCTTCTCATCTTTTGTATTGAGCCTAAACTGAAACTTCTGGCAGGGCCTTATTTCTTTGGTACACTCTCCCATTACTTAGTTCTTCAGGCCTAATAAATAAAGACTATCTGGCTGTTGGGCATTCTCTCCTGAATCCACTGATCTGTATGAAAAAGTATGAACTTAGGCCCTTAATTGTCTTCCTTGGTTCCCTGAGGGGAATTGGGGGTTTGAGTGGGAGTGCAGTTCTTACTTCTTACCTAAATCAGTGATTCTCAACCCTGGCTGCACATTGGAATCCACCTGGGGAGCTTTAAAAACATGCACGTTATCTGGACCCACTCCCAGATATTCTGATTTAATTGGTCTGGGGTGTTTAATTGTTATAATTGGCCTGCCCCTCAAATAATGGTTATTTATCATAAATATATATGATATTAAGGACTTGTATTTGAACAACTTCTCTGCCACAAAATTCAGAAACCACAATGTCCTGAACAAACTGATAGAGGCTCCATGACACCCGTTGGAAGCTGCCTGGTTCACAGGCGTGCTTCCTTCTTCTCCTGAGGCATCTTAAGTAACAAACTTGCACACAATAGTGCCTCCCCATCATCATGGCCTGGAAAGGCAGCTCAGAGAGAGTGTTCTCAGGCAGCAGGTAGAACAAACCCTTCATTAAGAAAGGCTGCGTACACGGTGTTGGTAGCAGTTGGGCTAATAGGAGACCCTTAAAGCTTGGCCCTGTGTCAGCCTCTGCAGAGGCAGTGGAGGCAAATGTGCAGTGAAGGGGTTTAGCTGAGGCAAGGAGAGTGGCCAGCATCAACTGTCACACTAGCCACCTCCTGCAGAACAACCTAAGAGCACATAGCAAGAAACGAGAGTAAGGCACTGTCCTTGACATTAAGGAGCCTGAGTTACAACTGAAGGACTAATAACCCCAGTGCTGGAAGAATACTGTAAAAAGTTCAATGCTTTTCAAATAGGGTTCAGTTGCATGACCAACCTTATATGATAAAGAAGTATAGTGAAGGAGGGCTTAGAGGACTAAAGAAATCAAGACAGTCCCCACAGTGGTGTAACAGATTTGTGTAAGGCCATTTGAAGATGTAACAGAAACTAGAAGTTGGGGGATTTGGTCTGGGGACTCTCAGTTCAGGGCTGTTTTGGGGACACTGAGAGATAAATAAATCTTTCTCTGTAATCTCAGGATGAGGGTAAGATACTGAGGAATTCCAAGAAGCCTGGAGGGGGCAGTGTTGGAAGAGAAGAAAGCAGCATAGGGCCTGGTGTGAGCCCATGCAGGATGGGGCCCCTTCCCAGCAGTCCTGAGCTAGAGCCCTGGAAGCCTGCCCTGGAATCTCCACTTGAGCTACCCTCTGGCCCTTCTTTAAGATGTTCAAATGTCGGAGCAGAAGCAAAGGAAGAAAGGGTTGTCCTCTCTGTCTTGGGTAGTTTGATGCCTCAAAAGGAGAGCAAAGGTGAAAACGTTGGCGAGCCAGTATGAGCAATGCAAGGTCCTCAAAGCTTAGGAGCCACTGACCCTAAATGTCAAAGTCAGCCTTGAGTGAGGGTCAAGTGCAGATTCCCCTCCTCACAGCTGTTCCTGTGAAAGGGCTCAGTTTCATTGGGAAGCATACTTCTCCTCTCCCCTAGAATAGGAGGTGGCTACAGCACAAGCCCCTCTTCGTTAGACCTAGCCTCCCCCTCCCCTTTGTCTTGCCAGGAAATGCTGCAAACCCCAAATACCTGCATTCTTGGGCATGCAGCAGGCCAGAGCCATGCTTGGATTCCCGCTCTGCTCCTTAAGGAAGGGCCTTTTCTTTTATGCAAAGACGTCTCTGAATGCCAGAGAGCTGAAAGCTGATCTGCTTAAGTCAGCAAGCAGGGCAGGGGGGGATGGAGGGCGAGAGAGGGCAACCTTCTGCAAGGAGGATGGCAGATTTTCACAGAACCTCTGTGCTGCCTCTAGGGCTCCCCCCTGGAGGGGGAGATGGTCTCACCCAAGTGCTAGGCTGGCTGCTAATCCCTCCAGGGTTCACTTGAATGGCAAATCAGGACTCCAGGGCAGCCTGGACACACCCTGTCTCCAGAGGAGGGGCTTAGCACTTTCCTTTTTCATCCCTGGAGCAGTTTAGGTCCCAGTGGGACTTCTTTACAGCCTTGCTACTCCAAGTGCAGTTGGCCAGGGGGTTAGGAGCATAGGCATCAACATGGGAGCTTGTTAGAATGCAGAGTCTCGGGCCACACCAGTTTAAGAAGCTCTGCCAAGTGCCATGTGGCTATGGAAACCATTAGCACACTGCCAGAGACAGGAAGCTGGACAAATACCCAAATCCAGGGAGCCACAGCAGCCCAGCCCCTACACCAACTGCCTGATCAGGAGAAGGAATACATTCCATCCCATCACTCCATCGCTGCCCCAGGTTGCCACCCATTCTTCTCACCAGGTTGGGGCTGCTTACTTGGCTGTGAAATTTTAGGTTGGTGTGAGGGCGCGCTATTCAACAGGTCTACAAATATTTGCACACACACCGAAAGGACAAGAATGGTGGGGGTGGAGGCAATACAACTGGAGTTTGCTCTTTGCAGGTTACGAATCAATTTCTGATCCCTTCCCACCCACCCCTTACCAACACACACCACCTGTATCAACATGTTAGACTCTCGTGATGCTGATAACAGCAGTAATAGCGCATAGCAAGAATACTCAAACCACTTCGCAAACAGCAACCATCCTGGACCCTGTTCAGATCTTCCTCTTGGCAAGAAAGGGAGTGTTTAGGGACTTCCACGTCTTTGCCCTAATAGCCTTATGTTTCCATGGCACATTATTTGCCTCCCACCTGAGCCCAGCAAGTGAATCTGTGTGCAGAAGCTGAAAGGGAAGAGAGAAGGAAAGAAGATAAACTAATGAAGAGTGGGAGACGAGCTTTTGCTTTGCAGTCCAGAGAGAACAATAAAAGAACTACTAGTGAGGCAGATGGACTTGCTTTTTTCTCATTTGCCAGATTTCTGCTGATGGCTGTGACTCCCTGTATTGGATACTTCTGATCCTTAATCATGTGCAGTAAGAACCAGAACGGGTGACTTCATTTCCGAAGAGGAACTGAATGGCGCTGAGGCTCTGGGATGCATTAAGACAGCCCAAATCAACAGAAAGTCTGGCTGGAACCTCAGAGAAAATGACCCAGACAGAATCTTCAGCCTCCCAAGCATCTGTCAGTGGCATCAGTGGCTGGCATGGCCATTGCCTAAAATCCTGCTAATTGCGCTGATCCCCTCCCTTTAGCAGAGAGTCAGGCCCCTGATTGAGGGAAGAAAGCAAAGGGCTGGAGAGAAGGAGGGAAGGTCAGCCAGAGATGAAGACAGAAGAGAGAGAAAGCAAAGAGGGTGGCCCTGGGCTTTACAGGGATTTGTGTGGGTTCTTAAAAGCAATCATGGTGGCCTTTTGAGTAGAAAACCAAGCTAAGCTAGTATTTAAAAATCTTCTTCAGGGCCCCAATCTTGCCTCAAACAACAATCACTTATGAAAAGACTCTCACGAATGAAAGGAAATGCTGCCATTGTTTTATTTTTTCTGGGAAGTCATAATAGGTTTTAAAAGGTTAATCTCCCTCTCAGCCCTGTTTTTTCCCTTCCAGTGACCCCAAGCTGAAAAGGAAAAATATTTGCACTTGGTGTTTGAAAACCACCACAGTGAATTAGCTTTTGTTGTTCATGGCAAAGCCACTATTTAGCTGCCCAGAATCAAACCAGATGTCAGGGAAGAAAGAAGGCCCTGCATCCTGTGAACTTGCCTTTCACCTTTGCAGAAGGGCTGAGGGGAAAGCTGGGCTGAGATGGCAAAATAAAGGGAGTTTGGTGCTCAACAAACCTGATGTGCACTTTTGATGCAAGCACTGAGTAGCTCTTGCTAGGGTGCTATCTGCAGGACTAGAGCGTAACAGCTCTAGGACCCTGGATGCACAACGTCTCCTGATTTCCAGAAGTTTTCTTCTGTGAACACTAGGCCAGTAGCCCTATTCCCATAGGTAGCAAAGATCAGAGATGGAGAAGAGAATTAGGAGACAGAAATAAAACACAAAAAGAGATCAGCAGGACTTGCTGGAACATGAAATTTATCAGTGAAGATGAAAAAAAGAAACTGAAAGGAAAAGGATATATTTTCTTTCTGAGGCCTTCCGGAAGAGTATGAGGAGTAGATTATTACTCATTCTTGTTTTTCTTTAGGACACCACCCACCAACACTCACAGTTTAAATTGGGCAAACCCCCCCGGCCACCACCCCCGCCAAAAAAAAAAAAATACAAACAAACTCTTCCTATGGGTCTCAGGCTGTTTATCCCCGTTTCCTAAATCTGCAGCATAAGTAAACAGGAAGTTCTCTCTACATCAAAACTCTTTTTATCCACTCAACAAACATTTAATAAGCTCTGACTTTGATCAAGTATTTCAGTGATACCAGAATGCTTTGGATACTATTCCTGCCCAGGAGTTTACAGCCTAATAAGGAATAGCTTTTCTCATTAGGGGAATGTAATAATACAGTACAATAGTACAACAATAATAGCAACAATAATAGTAAAAGGCATCATTTTTCAAAATCTAATGATATGCCAGTAATTGCACTTTATATACAGTAACATCTTTAATCTTCCCAATAACTCTGCACAGTAATTTTTATTATTTCCATTTTATAGATATAGAACTGAGGCTCAGAGAACTTGACTAAGGCCACACAGCTATTAAGCTAGCCAGGGTTTGTTTGTTTGCTTGTTTGTTTGTTTATCACTGATGAAGCCCAAGTGCCTAGAACAGTACCTGGCACATAATAGGTACTCAATAAATATTTACTAGAAAGCAGCTGTGGGTGCAGGGGAGGGCTTTCTGGGGCGTTGGAGCTGAACTTTGAAGAATGGCTAGGACCTATGCAAAGGTGGTAAAAGGCACACCAAGAAAGAAGGAAATGAACAAATGTTTCTCTAAAAAAAAAAACTGTTTTACAAAATAGGAAAAAAAGATGGACAGGATGAAATAGCAGTCAGGAGAGGGATGATCATAGAGACTGGGGTCCTACTGTGACTGCCACCTATAAAGTGTGTGAACTTCACCAAGTCATTTAGTCTCTTGGTGCCTTATTTTCTTTATCTGCAAAATGGGGATAAGAATATCACCTACTTTGGCATAAGTTGTCAATTTCTTAGTAAACCTTCCACATTCTCCTTCTCTTTCAAATTTATAAAATCTCATTTAAAAAACTGCACCCATTGCCACACAACCAAAATTCTACATATCCAGGTCTCCCTTTTAGTTAGGGATCGCTACCTGGTCAATGTGGTCAAAGCAACTGTGGTACGGGATTTCTAGAAAGACTCCCCAGAAGACAAAGGGCATGTTCCTTCTTTCATCCTGATGCTTAGGCCAATGATGTGATGACTGGCACTCCAGCAGCTATCTTAGACTGTGAAGATGAGGGCCACAATCTAGGGATAGTGGAACTAGGAGCCGGAAGAAGTCTGAGTACCTCATTATTGCTGAGTCTGCATACAAGCCCTTAACTTCTTTTACACAAGAGAGAAATAAAGTTTCATCTTTTTAAAGCCTTTGTTGATCCCCAATAGATACATTTACCTCAAGGAGTTGCTGGGGGAATGAAATAAGATACTACAGATCAAGTAATTAGTGCTTGGTCTTATACATACTACGCACTGAAACGAATCTTAGCAATCATGTTTTGTTGCTGTTCTTATCACTATTATCATCAATATCATTACAAAATCTAGAATAGTCCCCTATTCTGCATTAGTCTGAGCCACCTTCATTCAGTTATTTAATTGTCCATTTGCTTAAAAATCCCTAGAACTGTGTCTTTCATGAGAACCTATTCATAAATCTTCCTAATATAGAGTCTCTGATAACAAAACAAAATGTTTCTCTTTGAATTTCATCACTAAATCATCCACACAACCAACAATAATGAAGATTTAGGTCTGTTAGTGAAAGGAGGATTAATAGGTTAACATTTCTGAGCATGGAGGATGGAAAGCATTAATTATATTTTAAACTTGGTCAAATATCCCTTTTTGGAAAACTCCATGGTAACCTGATGCCTCAAAAGTCTCTCCCTTTTCCCAACCAAATAAACCTTTACATTTCAGGACACATATGAAAAAAATTTAAAGATGCAATTTGCTGAGAAATTTCTGAGAGTCAGCATTATATGCTGGACTCCAAGAGATTTGCCAAGGACTGTGAATCTTTTGACTCACATCTCTGCTTCTTAGTGTCATTGACAGATTGTGTGATTTGTTCCTGAACTTGATCAATGAATGCTTCTTAGAAGATCTAAGAAAAGAAATAAAGACAATGGGCTAGAATGAGTGGTTCTCATTGGTCAAAGGACTAGCTGCATTAAAATGACCAAATACTGAACTCAGGAAAACTATAGAATCTCAGGCCTCACTCCAGACCCACTGAATCAGAATTGCTGGAGGTGGGGCCTGGGAATCTGTATTAGGTACAGTCAGGTTTGAGACTATTCATAAGTGCCCCTCCTCCCAACTCTGCCTAAGATTGGGTTATCTAGAAGCAAAGTCTAAGTTAAGACTGACACTACTGTTCAAGTAATGTATGGAGTGCTCTTAGTAGAAGGGGCATGAAGGAAGCTGGCTATGGTAAGGGAAGGGACTGAGCAGGAGTATAGTCTCAGCTGGATATTTGCTCCAGCCTGATCCCAAGGAGATCTCTGGGGCACAAAATGCACCACAGAGCTGGTCTCACCTGGAGGTCTCTGGGGAAGAGGGCAGCTATAGCATTTAGCAGCCATCACTCACAGCAGCTGGAGGACCGATGCACTAGCTTGTAAAGGAGATGTAGGCAGGGCATTAACAGCATCCACTACCAGCTCCGACCTGCTAGGAGTTGTGGTCAGCTTTGCACTCCACTAGGGCTCTAATGTCCCTTTGCTGGCTTGACCCAAGGTCCCCTTTTACAGAAGAGTCTTGGATATGAGTTTAACTTGCAGGAAATGTTTCAGATGAGATTGGGTGCATTCAGGGTGGTATGGCCTTAGACTGCAGGAAGGGTTTCAGAATTCGATACAATCCTTTCAGTGGCCAGGGCCACCAAGCTGGCACATTAGATTACCAATGCATCCACCGGGGTTATCATTTGCATGCTAAGTTGTACTAGGAGTTGGCCCAAAGTCAATTTCCCAGAGCCCTTCTCATGAGTTCCAGCGATATCCACTCACATGCTCCATAACCGGTGACTCAGGGAATCTGGCCACCTGGCGATTTTTACCCTCTCTCTTCTCCCTTGACAAATCAAGATGCAGGCAACTGAACTTCCTTTGCCTTATTCTTGATGAGTCCCAAATAGGTCAGATCACTTTGGAGGGTGGCCAGAAGCTAATTTTGTATTCGTCACTGACCTGTTTTGTTCCTCTGGCATTTCAGGAAAAAGTTGGGTGAATGCCTTTTCTTCTTGTTTGCCTGAGTCCCCACTCCCTGGAGCTAAATTTGTAGCCCAGGCCAATGTGATTTATTCAGAGCTACTGCTACTTGTCAGTGGATTGCTGCCCAAGCTTGCTTGCAGCCCATCTGCTGGATTCCTGTACATATGTGAACATGTGTGGAAAATTAAAGGCCTGGCTGTGGCCTGGAGCTGCCTTGCCCCTCAGCTGCTCCAGCCTCCATCCACGAGGCCTGATGCCAGTGTCTGTTGCAGCCATCCTCACCACATGGTCAAGAAATGGGGAACCTCAATGATAAAGCACTCAGGACCCAGTTCCTGAGTCCATCAGTTGCTTTTCATCAGGAGATCAACCAAGAAGAGTTTACATAGTACTCCATACCACTGTAGAGCCCGACACTACTCAGTCTCTGCTCTCATCAAGGAAGTGTTGCCATTTTGGTTTCTATATCAGGGCAGAAACCCAGGACAAGAAGCAGAGAAGGGAGCAAGAAGTGAGGAGTGCGGCAAAAAAGAGAACAGTATGCTTTGCTTTTGTGATTCATTTTAACTCAGGAGGAAGCACAACACTTCCAACCAAAGTCTGGAGCTAGAAACAGGAAATATCCAGGCCTGACTCAACTGTCTCTTAAATTAAAGCTGTTCTTTAATTGCAAGATGTCAATCTCCCTCTCCCCCTCACCCCAGATTTCATTGTTTGTTTTGTTTTCAGGCATTTAGTTGTTGTTTTCCCTTTTCCTTCATACACTGAGAAATATCTGCAGATGAGCCTGCAGGGCAATCTGGCCCTACTGTAATAACAGAAGTCACAACTCTTAACTCTCTCCTCACTGTTTCCACTAAATCTAAAGCCAACATGCAATGGAAGTTTCTTCATGGTAATAATATAATAATGATAAACTTGATGGTTTATTCATTCAGTAAATATTTATTGAACACCTACTATGTGTCAGGCATGGTTTTAAGTTCTTTGTATGTGCTACTTCAGTTAATTCTCACAGCAACTCTACAAGGCAGACAATAGTATTACCTCCATTTTACAGATCAGGAAACTGAGGTGTAGAGAG
Source organism: Colobus angolensis palliatus (assembly GCF_000951035.1). Taxonomy (NCBI): domain Eukaryota; kingdom Metazoa; phylum Chordata; class Mammalia; order Primates; family Cercopithecidae; genus Colobus; species Colobus angolensis. The sequence goes on from NW_012115021.1 coordinate 3,507,630, forward strand.
GTTAAACAACTTGCCCAAGGCATTGGAAGTGGTAAATGGCAGAGCCTGGGCTCCTGACCACTATGCTGGGTTACCCCAATGATAAATGGTAGAGAACCCATTATCCTGCCTCAGAAAGCACAGATTTACCACCTCCCATCCAATTTACCATCTCACATTCCAATCCTAGTACAACAGACAATAAGCAAGAGCAGGATTGAAATCCCAGCTACCCACAGGAAACATCTGTCACTTGCTTTGCCGAGTTTCAGGAGGAACATTCACGTGTAGACAGAGTTGTGTGTGTATGAGTGTGAGTCCATGGGTGTAAGCATGCAGATGCATGCATGAGTGGCTACATATACTCCCTTATGCAATGCTCTCCCTTGAGCCTGGATAATGAGTTCCCATATCAAATGAAGTTGAAAACAACACTCTAACCTTCCCTCTTTGCACAGATCCCCACTGCTGCTTCCACAAACTGGGATAAAAAAAAAAGCACTAACACACCCTTCTGACAAGGCTGGGGACCCTCATCCTGGGTTTGAGCTGCCTCTCGGTATTGAAACCTTCCACTTGGCAGAGCTCCAGTTTCAGCAAGAACAATTATCAAGTACCTGATCACCACAGGGAGTCCAAAGACAAATACATACAAATAAAGACATTTTGGGAGAAGGAGTGAGAGTCTGTGGAGCTGCCATGTGGGCCCCCAAGTTCCCAGTTTAGAACCTTTTGCCCTCCAGGCTGGCACTTCCTCTTCCTTTCTCCGACCCTCTGGCCTTACAGAAATAAAATTTTCATTCCACCACATATTACTTTGACCCTTCCTTCACAACAAAGTGAAAAACACCTGATAGTGGCTTAAGCCTGTCCTAGAGTTTTTTGCATTTTAATGGAAATTAAACCTATTGCTGAGAGGACCAACCTGGAATGGTAAAACCAGAGGCATCAGCCAGCAGGTAGAAGAGGATTTGGGCATGGGAGAGGAGGAGAAGCCATGGGGTTTTCTATAGTTCTAGAACTAGCTAACTCTTCACCTAAGATTGCATGAGGATCCTAGTAAAAACAAAACTGTATTAACTGTATTTTACACAGAAAGGAGAAAGAACATTAAAATGGTCCTAGGAGCAAGAGCATTCAGGAAAAGAGAGACAGCATTAGATAATCACTGAGGTCCCTAATAGTTCTAGCACTCAGATTGAACTTTTGTTCATCTTTTGATGACTCTGGTACCTTTAGTGTGAGTGCTAAAGAAAAGCTTGGCTTCCCCAATCCAAATGTATTCAAGATGGTGCACAGTTGCTATATTAGTTATGTAACTCCTGATTCTGACTTGATTGTATTAATTGAAAGGCATTTTGTGCCTAGCCAGTAGTATTGTGTGGTCATTGGTCCTCTGACACTCTGCACTGTGGCCTTAGAAACAGAAAAGTTAGGGTATCTGATTCAACAAGGAGCCCAGGAAAACTTCAGTCTTGGCATGACATTTAGCATGAAATCATTTCAACCAGAATGGTGCTAGCCCTCACTGAGTTCCTAATGGGTGCCAATTAAGTTTATTTAGCTTGGCTACCTCAGATAAGGAAATTCCAGAAGCTTTCCAGTTCATTTTAGATTTATTTTAAATGACATCTTGCACCCAGATGCAGAATTCTTGTTGAGTCCAACATTAGGAGAATGGATATGATGGAATTATAAGATTGGCTAAAAGCTTAAGCAATCAACTTGGGGAAGGGGGAATATTAGAGGGAGATAAAACTCATTTTTCTCATTTGCCCATTCAATGACAAACAATTGACCAGCTACAAAACTTGCAGCAATGGGATCAAATGTTTAGACTTGGAATTCATCTTTTTCATTTGGAGAGTAATAAGTAAGAGATCCCCATTGTGTCAAATGGAGCAACTTTTCATTTTCCTATATTCAAAATGGCTTGGAAGTGATGCAGTTCACAAACAGAACAAAATCTTTAAATAACTCTGTACAGACTTTCTTCGGCTCTCTCCTTTCAAACTTGTTAAATTATTTTTGCTGCCTTTGAGTTATAAGATGCTAACCTCAGAGCTGCATTTTTGGCTTAGAATTTCATTCCATTCTGTCCCTTTACCTCTTGGATAGCATACTATTGAATGAAGGCAAGGAGACAAAAGGCAAGAATACCTGCTCTAACTTTCTGACACTGATATGGAGTTCATCACTAAGAACTTAGCAAACTTCCCAGTGCTTAGTTCAAATAAGCATAGCAGCCTGCTCTAAGTCCACAGCATCGTCCCATTGAAGTTTCTGACATGTCCAACCAGAAAGAAGTCCAGTCTAGGGCTGGCTGGGGGCTGCAGCATATTTCACAGCTGTTTCAGAAACAAGGTGAGATTATTCTAGTTATGTGAAAACATCAAATGAGAAAGTCCTGGAAGCCAAACTGAAAGGGAACCTGCCATTGCAAACTGTGGCTGCACAGTGATTCTCCCACCCCTACCTGTCTCTTTGTCCAATATCTCAACTTGCCTATGAAGAAATCCATCATGGCACCAGTTTTCTAGGCAAATAATGAGAATGAGTAAGTTTTTCCTAATCAAATTTCTAAGCACTGAAGAACAAAGGGACAGAATAGGCAAGAAAAGCAGAAGATTAAAAATTTAGATCTGCTGTCTCCAGTATGGCAGCCCCTAGCCATATGTGGTTACATAGCACTTGAAATGTGGCAAGTGTGAACAAGGTACTAAATGTTTAATTGCATTTGATTTTAATTAATTTGAATATGGATACGGCATTCAGTTATTGGAAAACTTTTAAGTACATTTGGAAGAATCTGGATTTGTGAATCTACTTTTTTAAATTTTATAGAATTATATGAAATCTAAATACAGATCAAGTATTTCTGATGAAAATTTACCATCTGAATTCAGATGTGCTACAAATGTAAATACACACTGGAATTTGAAGACAGTATAAAAAAGAATGTAAGCTATCTCATTAATACTTTATATTAATTTTATATGATTTGATTTTTATGATTACACTTTATGTTGATTTTATATGCCAAAATGATAATATTTTGAAAACAGTGGGCTAAATAAAATTCATTATTAAAATTAATTTCACCAATTTCTCTTGCATTTTTTAAATGTTTTTTAAAATTACATAAATGACTCACATCATGTTTCCAATGCACATTGCTGGCTTAAAATGAACAAAAGCAATACATTTCAAACTGAAGGATGATAAAGTGTTGAGAAGAAAATATGGGTTTTTAATCAGCTAAGAAGCAAATTAATGCATGGTGATTTGCAGTAAGTAGCAACTCCCCATTGTGTGGGCTAAGTTAGGGGTTTCAGTTCATTGGACGTTTCGATTCTAAAGCTGGCTGACACTTGGCCATTGTGTTCTAGGGCAGTGGTCCTCAAGTTTTGTTCAGGGAACCTCTGGGGGTCCCTGAGATCCTTTCAGGGAGACTGCAAGGTCAAAACTATTTTTATAATGATATTAATACACTACTTGCCATTTTCATTCATTCTTTCATAAGTGACATGTGATACCATACCAGATGGAACGCAGGGGCAGATATGAGAATCCAGCAGTCTTCTATTAAGCCACATTGCTTGCTAGTCAAGAGATTTGCAAAAAAGTACAAGAATGCCATTCTTCTCATTGACATTTTTTGTTTTGAAAAATATAGAACTTTTCCTCAAAATATTTTATTTATAAACATGTAATATATATAATGTAGTATATATAATTATTGTTTATTGATTTTGAAATAAATTACTTTTGTTTCTCATTTTTAATTTCTTTCTTTTTTTTTATTATTATACTTTAAGTTCTAGGGTACATGTGCATAACGTGCAGGTTTGTTACATATGTATACTTATGCCATGTTGGTGTGCTGCACCCATCAACTCGTCAGCACCCATCAATTCGTCATTTATATCAGGTATAACTCCCAATGCAATCCCTCCCCGCTCCCCCTCCATGATAGGCCCCGATGTGTGATGTTCCCCTTCCCGAGTCCAAGTGATGTCATTGTTCAGTTTCCACCTATGAGTGAGAACATGCGGTGTTTGGTTTTCTGTTCTTGTGATAGTTTGCTGAGAATGATGGTTTCCAGCTGCATCCATGTCCCTACAAAGGACATGAACTCATCCTTTTTTATGGCTGCATAATATCCCATGGTGTATATGTGCCACATTTTCTTAATTCAGTCTGTCACAGATGGACATTTGGGTTGATTCCAAGTCTTTGCTATTGTGAATAGTGCCGCAATAAACATACGTGTGCATGTGTCTTTATAGCAGCATGATTTATAATCCTTTGGGTATATACCCAGTAATAATTTTTAATAGTATAAAACCATCCTGATCTATAAGTTTGTCAATTGCTGTTCTAGAAGGGCTTTGTAGCAGATGCTGTTGTCATCTTTTCCCATCATGCCTTGGCTCACCTCTAAGTCCACTTGTTGCTACTGTGACCATTTCCCACCACAAACATCCAGTTCTCTCTGTTGTTCTGCCTGAGGTCTTTCTCTCATGCTGCAGGACTATTAATGAGGGTCCAAAACCCATGAATAACCAAGTGCTAATTGATAGTAGAATGGATAGAGAAATTCTTGTGTTTCACACCATGGAATATTATACAGCAATGAGAATGAACAAGCCACTGTGACATGCAGTATGGGTGAATCTCAGATATAATGTTGAGTAAAAGCTAGACACAAGTTGTATGATTCCATTTTTCTAAAGTTAAAAATCAGGTAAATCTAATCTATGGTGTTAGAAATCAAGACAGTGATTTCCTTTGGGGAGGAAGAACAGCTCATGGGGTATCCTGGGAAGCTAATAAAGTTTTAAGTCTTGACCTAGTAGCCGGTACAGGAGTGTGTTCACTTTGTAATAATTCCTTGAATTGTATGATTTGGATGCTTTTATATATGTATGTTAGACATCACTCAAAGGGTAAAAAAATAAATCAAATATTAATTATCGCTTTTACACCATGCTCTGCTAGGCACAGAAAAGGATAAACCAGAATTTTCAGACATGGCTTGTAGTTTTGCCCTTTCATTAGTCCTTATGAGAAATAAATAATAGTAGAAGATTTCATTTGGAGGTAGGCAGTTTGGGGGGAGCTGTCCTGCCTAAACAGTACAATGACGTATATTTAAATTGACTTTGAATGCCTTTATTTGCTTAGAACACACACAGCATCTCAGTCCCCACCACTCCTTAGTATGCTATGCCAACTCTGTCACAGGTTCAAGCTGGCTGCCTGGTTGTGTAGGCAATTGAGCTTGAGACCTACAACTCCAAGGATAATTTCAGATGTGGCCCAAGCTGTTGTGCTGTGCAGACCCCACAGGCTACACTGACAGTGAAGGCCCAGGGTGTGGCTACAGAGGGCAAGGAAGGGTGCTGGCATGAGGAAGAAGAGCATGGAGGATGGCAGTGTGTCAGGTTGTGTTCCTTTCTTCTACTGAGGGAGACAGTGAGGAGAGACTGAGAGGCCAGGATTCACAGAGGGCACCACTATGTAAGGGACATGAATGTGGCCTCACCAGCAGGCCCCTGGGGATATTTTTCCAGTCAAGAAATCATTTTTTGCCATCTCTATCACTTCCAATATCCTAGGTTCCTGTCAGTTGAGACTCATACCTATATCCTGTGGTTCACCCAGGTCTCTGGGGGAGACTGTGAAGGCCTCTTGGAAGACTGAGCACTTCACCCCGACCTTCAACAGGAACAAGCTACATCTCCTAGCGTAGCCTCTGTTCCACCTCCCCTCTACCCCTACCCTCACTTCCCACAGGCACATGCAAATGAAAGAAGGAGAAAGAGGCTGGGCTTCACTGTCTAACATGACTCCACCACCACAAGGAAGGCTGGGGGATTTAGTCTTCCTGGCCATGTGTCCAGGAAGAAGAGAAGAACATGCATACTGGTAAGCAGTAGCTGCCTCTGCCTCATGTTAATTCCCTTCTCCCTGCCTGGAGAGCCAACAACATTTTGCAGGGGACATCAAAGAGGCCACTGAGGGCTGGCCACAGTGGCTTGTGCCTATAATCCCAGCACTTTGGGAGGCTGAGGCAGGAGGATCGCTTGAGCCCAGGAGTTTGGGACCATCCTGGTCAACATAGGGAGACCCCTCGTTTCTATTATACAAAAAATAAAAGAAAAAAATAGCAGGGCATGGTGGTGCATGCCTATAGTCCCAGCTGTTTGGGAGACTGAGGTGGGAGGATCACTTGAGCTCTGGAGGATGAAGCTGCAGTGAGCTATGATCACACCACTGCACTCCAGCCTGGGTGACAGAGCAAGAACCCATCTAAAAAAAAAATTTTTTTTAAAAAATAATAAAATAAGAGGTCACTGAGAAACCCCTCTCTGCCTCTCTGTCCAGGCATTGGCCCGCCCATGGAGCCCTCCCATACACTTTGCCTCTACCGCTGATGTTCCTGACTGCTAGACCTCTCAGACCACGCCTGATTGCAGGGCACTAAATGCTTGCTCTGCTGGCCTGCAGCACCCATCGTCCTGCATCTGCCCAGGATCCTGCTCTGCGCCCTGCTGTCCAGGCCATTACCACACTCAGTGGAATTGCAACTCATTTCTGCTCATGGCTTGCTTACTGGGTGTACTCCAATAGCCTGGAGGCTATCAACTTATTCCTGCCCCAAGCAGGTACAGATGTAGCCTCAGGACCTAGGGCCTGTGCACACATCCCACCCTGAAGTGACAGGACAGCTGTCTGAGGTTCCAGAACATGATTTTGTTTAGCCATCAGGACTCCTGCCTTTGTTGGAGGAAGTGAAGTTGCTTCAAGACCACCACAGGTGGTTGGCAGACTGTCTTCATAACTGACAGACTCATTTTCTCTCTTAAGCCACTTAGAAATGCCTGCCCAAATACCAGGGCTCACAAGCCCATGTTGGCATTCAAGACGCCCTTGACTAGGGATGGATAAATGGGCATGGGAAGCTGCTTGCCAATGGCTTTTAAAGCCAAGGTACATTCTTTCCTTGTATCTCCAGGACTTTGAAATCTCTCTTGCCCTCAATAAATGAAATTTGAAAAGCAAGGGGGTTGAATGAAACCTGTGGAGTAGTGCCTCCCCACACCTACACTGGAGCCTTAGGAATCCAGACGCATTCAGTCAAATGGTCAAGGTTTGAAACTGAAACAAAGCAGGAGGTTTATGTATGTTTTTAATTGAAGCTGAACAGCTGCAGCCCACCCAGCCTCCTCAGGGTCTTGCACACACAAACAAAAGCTATTCTCTCTCAGGTATTGATGGCTATTACACTAGCTCCGACTGCCAATTCAGAAGAGACCATTCACTTCACCCTGAGGACTGAGACAACTTAGAATTAGAAAATGTTAAAATTCAAAGTACTCTTCAGTCCAATCCCCTTATTTTACGGATGAGGAAAGGGAGGCCTGAACCACACTGCTAGAGAACAGCAGAGCTAGGGCATAAACCCAGGCTTGCACACAAGCTCCAGCGGCAGCCTGCTCATCACTAATGTTCAGGGAATGAGTCACCATCTGGGGGGCTCATTTCCTAGAGCCCCAGAGAAAGAACCAAAGAAATAGCAAGACCATGTGTCGGGAAGGGGAAGATCTCTGAGGATAAAAGCTAATGGGTAGGAGCAGAAAGGAGACCAGTGAAAGCCCAGATTGCTGCAGAATAGGTTGGAGAGACAGAAATGACTCTTCACCATCTTGACGAGATGGACAAGGAAGCAAAAATAAATGTCATATAAAATCAAGTGGTTAAACGTTCAGAATCTGACCTCATCCTGCCTTTCCTTGTGTTCTTCCTCTGTATTAGCACCTGGTTGTTTACCCAGAATGCCCACCTCTTTTCTCTTAGCCTAGCCACACATTAAATGTCTCCTGTATGGCCCCTGTAGGCAATACCATGGGTACCTCAGATTGGCCATGGCCAGAACCAACTCCTCAGCGTCCTCTGCACACTCACTCTTCCTCTTAGCTTCCTGTCTCAGAGGTGGGCACCCCTAACCTCTATGTCCAACACCCAAGCCAGGAACCTGGGCACTGCCCAGGACTCTGTCCTCTGCCCCAATCCCCAGGTCCAGTCTACTTCCAAGGGCCTTAAATTCTACCGCCCAAGCAGTTCCAGACCTGGCTGCTTCTTTTCACACATTCTGACCTTTCCCGTATCAGGCCTTCATCTGGGGCTGGGTTGGGGTGATTTCTTTACGGAGCAGCAGCGTGTTCTTCCTATAGTGCATGGTGGCTTGTTCTTCTCCTCTGCTTAAAATCTCTCCCATGGCTATCCATTGCTCTCTGACTTAAATCCAGACTCTGGAAACAGAGCAAACAAGGCTTTCCATAAACAACCCTCTACCTGTCTCTCATCCCAACTCCTCCCTTCAACCCTCCACTTTTCCCCTCCCCACCCAATATACTCTCTGCTCCCACCACTCAAGACATAGTCCCATTCCTGGACAGGCCACTTTCCCTCATCTCAGGAGCAGAGAAATTCAGGTATGTTCCTTTGTCCAGAATGTTCTCCTCCCAGATTTCTATATGGCTGACTACCTTTGGTCACTCAGACTTCAACTTCTGTGTCAGGGAAATACCCCATCCCCAGATGCCTTTCTGACTATGGAATCTTCGGGATCCAGGCACTTTCCATCATATCAATCTGTTCCCTTTTTTTTTTTCAGGGAACTTTATCCCATCTGACATTTTCTTGATTGTTTATTTTCAGTTGGTCTACCATTCAACTGTCGCCTTCTTGAGAGCTGGTTCATTCTGTTTTGTGCACTACTGTGCCCCAGCACCTAGAAACAGACTCTGCCATAGAAGAGGCTCAATAAGTGTTCGTCAAATGAATGCACAAAAGAGTAAAACAGCAAGAGCTGTCTTGGGCCATAAACAGATGATCTGGCTTTAACTTCTACTTGTATTTTTGCTCTAAAACGTTTTTAAGGAATTTGGGCTACCAGTTATTGAGTTTCAACTCTTAAAAACTCACAGGAGCTAATAAACCAAAACCTGAAAATAGATTCTGCCCTTGTTCCTAATTCTGATTTGTGTTTTGACTGTTAATTAAAAATGAACGTCAGTTTCCCTTCTTATATTTCCTATTGTTAGGCAGGAAAGAAAAATACAGCCTGCCTTACTTAAGTGGTCTGAGGAGCAGCTCATGAATGATCCTAAGGCTATTGCTCATGATTGATAACCAAAATCCCATTGTCATTCATTTATTTCCTTTAATCATTCAGTCAACAACATGTATGTGTCAGGCACTGGGCAGAATGCTGGGGACATAACAATGAGTCAAGTTTAAATGGCCTCTACCCTCTCAGACATATGGTCTACAAAGAAAGAGAGTCAAGATCAAGAGCTAGATATTACCAGCCAGTGAGGTAAGAAGTCACTGTAGGTGCATGGGCAGTGGGACGAACACAGGGTGGGAGGCATGGGAGGTAAGCAACCCAGACATGGGTGGGGTTAGGAAAGGTTTCTCAGAGAAAAAAAATGTGACACTAAAGCCTGAAGTCTTTGGTAATTAACATGAATTTCTGTACCTTCCCCTCCATCCTGTGGAGAAGCCACTTACTGAAATGATCAGTTTTTACTACAAGAAACTGTCCACAGTTGCATCTGCCCTAGATAAAAAGCTGACTCAAACCAGAAAATCAAATAACCACGTGGCTTAATTGGACACGGTGATCAGAGACACATGGCTCATTGGTTATGCATTTTCACGACCCACTGTTCAGTGCAAATTACAGAGAAGTGCGTTCTACATGCCCCTCTGAAACTTGTAGAATATGTATGAAGAGAGTACTGATTCTCTGCCACATATACAAGATTAGTAAGGGTGGGCTAACTTGTGTAACAAACAATTCCCATACTTCACTGGCTTTAGGCAACAGAGGTCAATTTCCTACTTCTGTCACACTGGAGCTGAGCACACACACAGTTCAGCTGAGATACTCTGCTCCATGCAGTCATTCAGGGAATCAGGCTCCTTCTATCTTGTGGCCCCACCTTCTCCAACAGGCCTAGTGTGCATCACTAGATTCTCTGAATCTGTCTAACAGGCCAATACGGAGAGACTGTTTGGAGGACTAGAAAGGAAAAATTTAAGGCCAGGGCTGAAAGTGGACTCCATTACTTCTGCTCTCATCCCATTTGTCATAACTCAATCACAGGGTTCTAGCTAACTAACTACAATGAATGCTGGGAAATGTAGTCTCTCTGTGTGTCCAGAACAAAAAGAATATAGAGTTGGGTAAATATCTAGCATTTTCTATGCCATAAGGACACCTAACAGTGTGGAAAAATACAGAATGGATCAGCTTGTGAAAACAGATCTGTAGTATTGAGTAAACCAATTAACTAACCACTAGACCACTCAACAACAATTAAACTTCAAGTTAAGTCTTAAATAACAGACTGTAATTTTCAATTGGTGAGTTAATCCTGCTTACTTTAGTCAAAGCATTTCCTCCTCCAGGTGACAATCAGAAGCAGTTATTAATTGATAGAAACAAATTATCCGCTTAATGCACCAGCTGTAACTCTGACAATGTTCAAGTATATAAAGCTAGTAGAAGAAACTAATGCCTGGTCATATTCTCAAGAACATATATGACTCTGTATCTAATCACTTACTTAAGGGATATTTATTAAATATGTCAAGTAAAATTTAAGTCTGTATATCGCATGTCTCTATTCCAAAGTGAGCACACAGAAAGTCATAATTTTTCTTACCCATTGAAAAAACCCAACACAAATAAACATGTTTAAATATGCATAGCTCTCTGAAGATATTTATTTGTACTTAGAGAAATAAAAATTTGCAGAGGGTCTTACAATTTTCTGATGAAAGTTGCTCTCTAAGCACAACATTATTTGATTTGTCTGAACAGAATAATGGAGCAAGGTGAAAGACTGGAGAGTTTGGGAAGAAGCCAAGAATTAATGATGTGGATTTGGCCGTAACTGTACTCAAGAATTTTTCATAATGGTGGTACTGTGCTAACTTCAAAAGTAATAATGATTAAATATACTGAGTACTTATATATCATCTATCCCTAAACAAAGACAAAAAACAGATAGTTCCAAGGGCAAGAAATATGTCAGCACCACACTGTCACAGATCACAAATCCAGACCACCCTCAGGATGGTTATTTGGATATGTAATGAAATAATTGACAAAAGCCATTCCGAGGCCACGACCCAAATGTGTCAGCAGATCTGAATGTCTAAAGTTCATGTAGCTTGGTAGCACAGAGGCCTGCACACATTTTTCACATTAGGGAACAGATGGAAGCTGTAATTCCCACCATAGCTGAGGGATGCCTTGCACCCAACAGCAGCAGATAATAAGCCCATTTGGGGAGAAATTTGCCATTTTCATCCAAGAGCTCAGTGAACTGCTGCTGAAGCATTCATCCAACTGTGGACAGTGTGCTTCCCAGAGGGAAAGAAGAGAGACTGCACCTGTTTCAAAACCTTTAAGGGTCTAGAGTCATTTCAGTTTCCCCTTAGGTCTCAAATCTCACATCAGAGCCAGCCACAGGACCCCATGCCTCACCCTCACAGCATTCTGGGGAAATCAATTCCTAACCCCGGTTTCCTATTACAAATAAATAATACCAAGTGCTTTCACAGTTTTGCATGAGACACCGATTGGATACTGGCTTAGGTGACACATCTCATTTTCATTTGTTCCCAAACATTTTTGGTCTAAACTTTTCAAGCTTTAAATTGGTCTCTGGGGTGACATTCAATGGGAAACTTGAAGGAAGGGGAAAAATATATTCAATTCTCTTGGATTTGGAAAATATGCTGCTTGGCTGAGAAAGGTGTTTTCCACATATTTGATCACCCAAAAGCAGTTAAGCACTGAAACTTCAAATATGTTATAATCTAATCAAAGCCATGCGCATCTAAAAACATGGCATCCCAGTGCTGTGGACGATAAAACATGCAGTTGACTCATGTGCTGTGAGATGCTGGTGTAGACCTTGGCTGCAGAAGGAAGCACAGATCAGTGTGGTTGTGTGGGGGCAGCTGCAGTATAGACGCAGACCCCAATTCACAGCCTAGCCTGGCCAACAAACCCGGGAATTACACAGGTTGTTTCATCCCTGGATTTTCAAGTGCTTTGTCAACAGAATCCTATTACCTTTCATGACAGCCCCAGAAAGCCAGCAGTAGGCCAGCAGTAGGCCCCAGTTTCACAAAGCTGATGGCAAGGCTGGGGAGAAAAGGCAGCTGGCTAATCGAAGGTCTCTAATAACCATGCCTGTCATCCTTTTTTTTTCTTTTACAATTAAATTTTGAGGACAGAGGAATAAGCTGAATGATACTTAGAAATCTTTGTGCCCTAGGACTGTGTGCCCCAAAACAATTGCCACTAGTCACATGTGGCTATTGGGTATTCGAAGCAAGGCTAGTGTGTCCAAAGAATGGAATTTAAAAATTTTGTTTAATTTTAATTAATTCAAATGTAAATGTAGAGGCTGATACTGAATCCAGTTATTGGGAAAATTTTAAATACATTTTGAAGAACTTGGATATGTGTATCTACTTTTTCAACTGTAAATTTTATGAAATCTAAATACATATCAAGTATTTCTGATGAAAATTAAGCATTTGAATTAAGATGCACTGTACGTGTGCAATGCATATGGGATTTTGAAGACAATACAAAAAATATGAAACATCGTATCAATAATTTTAAAATATTGATTGCATTTTGAAATGGCAATAGTTTGGACATTTGGGGCTAAATAAAACACACAATCAAAACTAACATCACTTGCTTCTTTTTACTTTTGTAATTTGATTATTAGACATTTTTAAATGACATCTGTGTTTTGCATTGTATTTCTAAGGGACAACTACATTCAAGAATAAAAAGAGATTTGCACAAGCAGATGTCATCTACCTGCCCAGCCAAGCTCTTATCACAGATGCACATACATACAGACCCACCCAATGTATAAAATAACAAATGGCGACCAAAAATTTAGTGCCAAGATCTCTGAAGAGGTGGTGCCACCCAGCCAACTGGGGATTGTGACAAAAGTGACAGTGTCTCAACTTGACTTGCCCTTTGAAGGACCTCGGACAAATGAATCCCTTTAGCCATCTTCACAGCAGCAAATGCTCTTTACCTTTGATACAGGGATATCGCTCACTCAGTTCATTTACCGGGTTGTCATTAGGGCCAGTCCACTTGCTGGGTGCTATAGTGGGCCACAGAGACAAATGAGACATCGTCCCTGGGCTCAAGGGGTTTGCAATCTAGTTGTTTTCAAGCACGTAATTAACTTTTTCTTTTCTTTTTTTTTTTTTTTTTTTGAGGAGTCTTGCTCTGTCGCCCAGGCTGGAGTGCAGTGGCCCGATCTCGGCTCACTGCAAGCTCCGCCTCCCAGGTTCACGCGACTGCCACCACGCCCGGCTAATTTTTTTGTATTTTTAGTAGAGACGGGGTTTCACCGTGTTAGCCACGATGGTTTCGATCTCCTGACCTCGTGATTTGCCCATCTCGGCCTCCCAAAGTGCTGGGATTACAGGCTTGAGCCACCGCGCCCGGCCACTTTTTCTTTTTAAAGGTAGACTGAACCAAATGCTGAAACTGAGCTCACAATAAAGGGTTCCCAGAGCACAAGGGTGAAGAGTGATGAATTCTGCCCATGGATATTAATCAGGGTGGGTTTTCCATGCAGTAACACTTAAGATGAACTGTGATAGGCATGCAGGATGTTGTCAGTTTGGGGGCGGGGGAGGGGGGCGGCATTGCAGATAATGAAAACAGCTGAGCCAAGGAATGCATGTAAGTGGATAGTGCATTTGGGGAATGGTGTGGGGGAAAAGGGAGAGAGGTCCTGACAGATGAGGTTGGAAAAGTCCAAAGGGACCAAATGCCAAGTGAATCAGTTGAGACTAGTGTGGTTTTGGAGAAGGGGAGTGATGGGGTCATGTGACCATGGCAATACTCCAAGCAAGAAACAGCAAGAGCCTGGCTGGGTGCAGTGGCTCATGCCTGTAATCGCAGCACTTTGGGAGGCTGAGGTGGGAGGAACGCTTGAGTCCAGGAGTTGGAAACCAGCCTGGACAATATGGAGAAACCTCATCTCGACAAAAAAAAAAAAATTAGCCGGGCATGTTGTCATGCACCTGTAGTCCCAGCTACTCAGAAGGCTGAGGTGGGAAGATCACTTGAGCCCAGAAGATTGATGCTACAGTGAGCTATGAGTGTGTCACTGCACCTCAGCCTGGGCAACAGAGTGAGACTATATATATATGGCAAGAGGAGCCTTCCCTGGGACAGGGAAAGAAAAAGTGAGAGAGGGAAGATGCAAAAGGCATAGTGAAGGAATATTAAGCTATCAGAGAAGTAAGGGAAGAGGGAAAGGAGCTCATGGTGTTGTCATTAAGTGAGATTAGGGAACACAGGAGGAAGAAGAGATGTGACATGATATGATGTCTGAAAAAAAGCACTGAAAACTCTTTGGAACAAAGCCTGGATTAACACAAGACACTGATAATAGACCACAGGCCCATGAACCCACCTAACGTGTAGTGCTGTACTTGGCTGTTAGCAAAAACCTTTATCACACAATGAAGATGGGAAATTGCTAAGGAGGGAAAAAATTCTTCATTTTGTGATTTCCTGAGTTAATTTTCAAACGTGAGGTAGCATGAGTGTAGATTGTTGACATTTAATACATGTAACATTGGAAATGAAACAAACACATATCAAGCGTGGGTGCTAGAGTCCTAACAATACACCTATAATCAGTTGTAAGTCAAAGCTCTGCCCTTGGAAAATGTAACCCGCCGTGACGAAAGGATTATGTAATTTTTTTCAGGGTCAAAATTATGAGAGGGTTTGCTTGTACAAGTGGAACATACACCAACACCCCCACCCCCACCACCGTTGCAAGGAGAGCTCAGGTTTCAAAAGCAAGCTTTCTGCCTAGCCCTAGCCCTCAGGCTGAGGTTCTGTGGTTTCAGATTGGTTTTGGCTTCAAGCAAAGGCAAGTCCTTCCTTCTGCTCTCAGAACTAATTCCAGCATTTATGGTCAAGCCTTGTGGCCCCTTGTCTGCTGACCATGTTAGGAGCTTCAAAGTCTTCGAGATGTGATTATTTGTTCTGTCAACAGCTCCACGCCTCTGAAAAGTGAGGGCCACTGCTTATAGCTATCACTCATCCTCTCTCTCTCTCTGTATTACTTCTCAACAGTGCAGACTTTCTTCTGGAGGACGCTCAGCACCTTAACACCACCTCCCCAGTCCAATTGATACTAAGTGATACCAGGTGTCTCTTTTAATCTCACAAGAACAAACCAAACACTATGCCCCTATTCCTCCCCCCAGAAGAAAGTGCATATTGAGCAAAATGGGTCTACTAGTAGATGAACCACGAACCCATTAATTAATTCCATTTCATGGGGAACTGATGGATCTGTAGCTTCTTTATATTTTTCCATCATTTTTTGTCATCCTCAATAGAACCACTGGTCAGAATGATCTTCTTGACCATTATCCGATCTATAGACCATTCAAGTCTCTTGTGCTTAACTGCACTCTTCAGTATTTATCCCACCGCCACAGTACATTTAAAATATTTCTTTAAAAGGCCACCTTAAGAGGAACTGAATGGAATGCGTGCACTGTGGAGGGGAAGGGTCATTCTCTTATGAGAAGTTACAAGAACAGAAGTGGGATTTGTGCTCTAAACATGAACCTGGGTTGAATTCAGATGCCAGGGATGGGCTTTCCTCCAGTGCTGACATTAGATGTGCCTTCAGAAAATCAGTTTCTCAAGCTCTAAGAAGGGGGGCAGAAAATGCTGCTTTCATCACAGGCAGTCAGAAGGGAAGAGTTCTTGTTCTAAAGATTATGACAATCAGAACAAGTAGAAGGTCTCAAGGAAATGAAGTTAGGCTTTGCAAATAAACTGAATCTAGGGGGAGGGGTTGTTCTTGTAGTATGAATGTCCGTTTGGATCTTAACCCTGGCACTTGGAAACACTGGAACACTACCTTTAAGACCAGTGGCACCATCTCAGCTCACTGCAACCTCGGCCTTCAGGGTTCAAGCGATTCTCCTGCTTCAGCCTCCCAAGTAGCTGGGATTACAGGCACCTGCCACCACATCCACCTAATTTTTGTATTTTAGTACAGAACGCGTTTCACCATGTTGGGCAGGCTGGTCTCGAACTCCTGACCTCAAGTAATCCACCTGTCTCGGCCTCCCAAAGTGCTGGGATTACAGGCCTGAGCCACTGTGCCCAGCCTTAGCACCATTACTTTTTTGTTCAATGTCATTACTGCATCATGACTGTGAGATGTGTTAAAGAAGTGATGAAAACAGCAATCACTTTTGAAAAATGATCAATCAGTGCATCGATACAGCATATCTATCACACACAGGCAGCCGAGGGGATGCAATCTAGTTTGGAAGGTAAGACATGCATACGGGGGAGAAATGCCTTGCAAGGCTGTGTTTGAGGGTGACCAAGAGAGTGGTATAGGTGGTAAGAGCTCTGATTTAAGGAAGGATCACTTCCTGCTGTGGAAGCCAGAACGGGGCCTGGCAAAATAAGCAGAGTTTGGATACAGAGAGAGATGAGGAAGGCACATAAACATGGGAAACACTGGACCAGACGGAAGATCCAAGGCATTTCCAGAGTGCAGTGAACAGGGCAGCAATCGGGGCAAAAGTAGTGTGGATCTATTTTCCCATTTGCAAACTGAGGATAATAATTACCTTCCTTACAGGACGGCTGTAAGAATTAAATGAGATAATGTGCAGAAAGTGCTTTGCATGGGGTGTGGCACGAAAAAATGCTCAATAAATTTGGGGGGCAGTAGGGCAATAGCAACCAGAAAGGAACAAGGAAGGCTGGGAGAGATGTTTCCAAGGGAGACCTGTCACCCAGCTGGACCTGGAGAAGCAAAGGACAGGGAGCACCAAAGATGCCTCTGAGTCTGGGGGGTCTTGGAAGTGGGAGTGTGGGAGGATGATTGACAGAACCGGGGGAAAGAGGCAGGAAAGCGAAGATTAGCAGTTTCAAACTTGAGGTGCTCAAAGTGCCAGAAGATGGTGTTTGTCTATTTCAGCAAGATGAACAGCCACATTTTCACAATAATGTGTAAGCCTGGCCCCACCAGAAAAAAAAAAAAAAAAGTCATGGGGAAACATGCAAAGTCAATTTGGTCTGAATCTACCTGATTCAAATTCCTACTACTTGTTCCAGTTCAGTGATGTTTGGTACTTTGGGGGAAAACTGTGCTGTTTGAAACTTTTCATAATAACATGCTGGGGGTGTGCGGGGCAATCCTAGAAGAAACTTGTTGTGTGTGGAGGGGGGCGAGGTGCAGTAATGAATTTTACTATTGACTCTCATTGACTAACCATGCATTTGTGCTTTACCAAAAGTTCTTTACCAAAAGTGCCAAAAATTCTGGTTCTCTTCAAATGCACAAGATCCGAATAGCAACCAACACTGACATCTTTGCTTCCATGGCAGTTCTCTAACTGGCTGTATCTACACACCCTGAGAACACAAATTTCACAAGGTCCCCTCCTTAACAGTATGGATTTGAAGACCCTTGGCTTTCACTCCCAAGGAGACTCCCTCATCTCTTCTCCGAGTACCTGAGTGTGGATAATTTGGTTCTTGTTTGTCTGTTGAAAATACTAAAAGTTTGAGAATTTTGCCCTATAGTCTTCCCTAACCTACCTATTGATAATAATTTAAATGGAACTGACATTGCTAAGCCAACTTTATTATGAAACAGTCAGACAAGTTCCTATTCAAACAAAAAAGAAAAACTTTTCAAAATGTTTCTTTCCCTTTGATAGTTCTTCCCCTTAACTTTTTATTTTAAACCAGAAAATCACATGTTATATTCCAGTAGGGGGAAGGCTAAAAGCCTTCAACTAGCTAAGAGCACATTTTGTCCACTGATCTAGGTCCATATGTGCAGGCACAGCCTTGAGCCTGAATGCAGGAAAGGTGCCTCTGGAACAAGGAAAAGGAAAGCGGAGGGTAGGCATGGCTGAAACAAACCGTGTGGGTTTTCCCTTCCCCTCTTATTGTGTTCGCTGGTTTCCCTCATATAAATGGAAGTCTAGAATTAGTTCTTAAATCTGACAATGTGCCTAATGACAGGATATGGGTTGAGATCAAATAACCAACCAAAACAAGGGGTCTGTTTCACCTCGGCCACTCGGCATTTTGCTTTTATCTGCCTATTTGTTTCATGATAACTTTCAAAGCAGTTGACTGATTCTAATCAAATGTGGGGCATGGCTAAGGGTTTCAAGATTCATCTTAAGCTCAATTTGTGGTCCCGTCAGCCATCCTGAAACAAAACAGTAGCCAGTAAAAGTTTCTAAATGGGCATATCTGCTGTAATCTTCAGCAGACTTCACCAAGGATCATACATGAGTAGTGGTTACAGATCTATGTGATTACACGGAGTGAAGTTTGCAGATCACAGACCCAGGAAAGTATCTAAATTCACTGCATACAATGACTTCTCACAGTCTTTGGAGAGGCAAGTGTTATCACCGCCCAGACAAGGGGGAATAAAAGCCTTAATAAAGGGGGACAAAGTTACATTACTTTGGCTATATCCTGTGAATGATTCATGAGAGAAACAGTTCAATAGATGTAGAATTCAATCCAATAGAAACAAGCAAAACTCCAGTAGCTAAATCTATGTAGTTGAAACAGGATCTTCAAGAAGCAATGTGGCCACAAGGTGATAGATCTAGATGTTAGAAAAGGAATTGTTCAGCTTGCTATATTGGAATTAAATCTTCATAATGGCAGCACTAAAGGATGACTTGGAGGGCTATTAGCCCCTCCAAATATCCATCAGATTCTCACCAAAATCTACCCCAAATGAACAAATAATTATTCTGCCTCTATGAAACCATTTAAGTATCCCTTATAATGAGAGCAAATTATGCAGTTACACATTTTCATTAATTATATTTGTTTTGTTTTATTTTGTGTTGATCAGTCCCAGGGCAACTGATTATACCACTCATGTTAGAGGTAAAGAATTATGTTTTGGTGATATTCCTAAAGTGATTTATTTGATATTAGTTCTTTTTCCTTGTCCTATTTTTATAGACCCATAATACACAATTCACTTAAAAGCAATGTGCTTCCTATGCAATGGAGACTTCAAGAGAAGTCTCCTTTCAGCCAGGCAGTCATCTTTAAGTACTTCTTCTGTAGAAACTCTGCAGTCACCAGGGAACCTTGACTATTCAATTGTATAACAAATAAGGAAAGCCAGCTGAATATAACAGATCATTAACAACTCAGAAAGAACTGAAAGAGAAAAGTCTTCATGCTCAACTGTAGGGTTAGGATAACATGCTGATGGACTTCCAATTACCTCCCGGACCAAGTATCTCAAAAGTCTCCTGTCTAAAGCTGAACATCCCATTTCTACCCAAGGCTGCCGCATCTTAGTTTAAAATGTCCATCTCCACTAGGCCCACCAAGCTAGAGTCCTCAGAACCATCTTCACCTCCTTCCTATCTTCCAAATCCAGTAACCAATAGCTGCTAATCCTGTGTCTCAGTGGCACTCAACTCCAGCCACTCCTTACTTTCCATCACCTAAGTTACTGCCATAGATCAATGGTTCCCTTAACTCCCATGTGAACTGTTGCCTCCTTGCTAGTTTCCCCAACACTAGTCCATTTCTCTCCTCTGGTGATGTTGTCACATGACTGTAAATATCTTCCTCCAAATCAAACCCCACCATCTCTCAACATGCTAACATAAACTGTCTTGGCTCCCTATTATTTACAGGATTAAGTCAATTTCTGCCATGGCATTGGAAACCCTTCAGAATATGACACCAACAAAGATCCTCCACTTTATCTCTGGTCGGACTTCCCATCCTAACCACCAACACCACCCAAATGCTATGCTCAAACACACGGAACTTGTGATTCCTCTCTTTGGTGTTTCAAACATTGTTCCCTCTGCCTAGAATGCCCTGTGTCCTGCTGAGCTCCTACTCATCCTTCAAGATCCAGATCAAATATCACCTTCTCCTTCAAACTTCTCTGATACCCCAGGTCAAAACAATGTCTTCCTCCTCTGGCCTCCCACAGCTTTTTATGAACACTTCCACTTTAGCCTTGGCTCAAGTTTTTCCATAAGGTAATTATTTATTTGCACACCTGTCTCCCTGGCTGTCTGACTCAATTTGGTATTAAATAAATCAGTGATGGGGTGGCTCAGTGTCTTCCCACTGCAATAATTTCATTTCCTGGAGGCTTGGCACAGCCATGATATCCAGGGGTGATATCCAAAATATTTCACAACTGTATGGTCTGAGCACTGACCAATCAAATGGATTCTTGGCTGGGGTGGTGTGTCCCAACCAAAGCTCAACCTTGGCCTAAATCCCAACAGCCAGGATTTCAGTGAAGGTATTTTATATCTGATTCAGTCTTTAAAAACTGCTCAAGTTTCAAGCTGATTAAGTCAGCTAGGGCCTGAGGCTTTGAGTACCATTTGTTAAATCCTTCAGGATCCAAGAAATTGCCTTGAGTATAGATAGCAGGTTTTTAAAAAGTTACTATCATAATTATTTTTAGAAAGACTGGAGCCAAGAAGGTGAACAGTAGGTAATTGTGAGATTGCTTTGTAGTGACAAGGGCTTCAACACACACACAAACTTATATCCAAAAAAAAAAAAAAAAGTCTTTTCATTGTTTCTGCAGTCATAGTATAGCCACACAAAGCAGGCTTTCATTTATGGCTCCCTCTCCCTGGGAAGCCAGGCCTGAGAGTAAAAGATATCTTAATGTTCTCTTTCAAGGCTGCTGAGATTTAGAAACAAAGATTGGTAGGATGCTACAATATCAGCCTTTCTTTCACTCCCCTCCTGCCCTTTCTCTTACCTCCTACTTGCCTTTTTGAACAAAAACGATTTTTGAGCATCTCTTGTTTTACTTAGCTACCTGGAAATGTGTTCAAAGGAAACAGCAGTGGGTGGAAACTCAACTCTGAAGAGAAAGACTGGATTTGGAGTTTTGTGGCCCATGTTCGTGGATTTAAGTTTTAATCCACCAATGCACATTCAAAAGCTGCAGTTCTGGCCACCTCTAAATTTTTCCCAGTACAATTTGGTAATTTATTGGAATAACCTGGACCTGGCCAGGCATGGTGGCTCACGCCTATAATCCAAACACTTTGGGAGGCGGAGGCAGGGGAATCGCTCAAGCCCAGGAGTTCAAGACCAGCTTGGGCAACATAGTGAGACTTCATCTCTACTAAAAACAAAAATATTAGCTGGGCATGGTAGCGTGCCTGTAGTGCCAGCTACTCTGGAGACAAGCAGGAGGATTGCTTGAGCCCAGGAGATGAAAGCTGCAGTGAGCTATGATCGTGCCACTGAACGCCAACATGGGTGACAGAGCCAGACCCTGCCTCAAAAAAAAAATAAAAAGAAAAAGAAAGAAAGAAAGAAACCAACCAACCAACCAACCAACCTGGGTCAGGCTGGGAAGAGGGGTCTTGATGCCATATTCAGGATGGGAAAGTTCTAGGGCTGCACTGTTGACTAGAGAAGCCAGTAGTCACATATATTTATATTTAAATTCTAATTAGTTAAAATTAAGAAAATTAAAACTTTGGTTCCTCAGTCACACTAGCCACATTTCAAATGCACAATGGCACTTGAGTGTGGCTAGTGGCTACACTAGTAGGCAGCACAAATTTAGAACATTTCCATCATCATAGAAAGTTCTATTAGGCAGTGTTATCAATGATTCCATTTTGTTTTGTGATGGGGTGAGGCAGGAGGGGGAAAGGAGTCATGCTGGGAAACAGATAACTCCTTACTAGGGGGAGAAACAGAAAAGCCTGAAACATTTCTCCTTCCTCCTCTTTCCTCGCTCTTGTACTTATTTTCCTATTCCTGATTCTCCCCTTCCTCATTTTTGCGGATGGGAGAATCTGACCAGGACATACACTAGAGTAGAACCTCCCCAAGGGCTGGGAGTTGGAGCCTTTTGTTCACTGTTATATCTTTGGCAGTCACTACAGTGCTTAAGAGGAGATGCTTGGTAAATGCTGCTGGATGAGTAATTCGATGGGGTAGGGTATCTCCACTTTCTTCTACAAGGCAGGAAACAAAAACATCCTCTACTTCCTTGCTTGACCAGTGGGAAACTGCTGTCTGGATCCACCAAGTACACCAGGGACCACCAAGGACACCTTCAAACTGCATCAACCCTCAACTCCCTGAGGCTGGGCAAGATCTTGCTTTTATCATGAGACTCAGAGAGGTAACTTGAGTCCTGGAGCCAGACTCCCTGAGTGTGAGCACTGTCTCTGTCACTTACAAGCTATGTGGCCTTGGGCAAGTCATTTAATGTACTCTGTGCCCCATGTGCCTCATGTTTAAAACGAAGATTATAAATAATATTTCCTACCTCATAGTGTTGTTGTTTATGTGTTAATACACGTAAAGCACTTGGAATGGTTCCTGGGTTCGTTATAAGTGCTCGATAAATGTTGGCTATTGAACTCCTCCTGCCAAGCTCAGCCTGCTAAATGAGGAGTCTCAGTATGAATTGTGCCAATGAGCCCACAAATAGTGGCAGAGCTGAATACGCTCAGTAAAATGAAACACTGAAAACATGCTCCAGCCTTCTGAAACTTATATGTTAGGAGGCTTCTGGGAGTGCAAGGCATTTAAGAGATTTAAAAGCAGTACAAACCACCCCATATGTAGGAAATAGAAAACTTTAAAAAAAAACTCAGAATGGAAATCCTTTGTGGCCCCTCCAACTGGTCATTTTTGATCAAAGACAATAAATCAACAGGGTCATTTTTTATGGAAATGGGCTCTGAATATCTTCTAGTGACAGAGAAACAACTCCTTGCAAACTTATGTTTGAAGAGCCAGACCAGCATATGTAAGGAAACTTGGTGGGAAGACAACATGTCATGTCAGCCCCAGCAAGTATGGAGAGCAAGCCTACCCTCTCGTGACTCTCATGTCTACCAGGGGCCTCCTTCAGTTCAGCAAAACACTCTGACTCACAAGACCACTGTAGGCCACTGCTTCTGGGAGTCTACTCATAAACAAACTGCCAAGAACCACCATGGCCAGGAGGACAGCTTCAGGCAACCCTCCTCTGTGGGAGTCTTTACAGCAGCCCACATACTGTCCGTGGCCTCCTCTCTGGACCCGCAAGTGACAGTTCAGGTGCAAACAGACAAGAAGCATGTCAGAGAGTACAGGGTCCATCTTGGCTTAGAAGCCCCATACCCCACAGGAGGTAATTTGTCTTGTAAACAACTAGGTTTCCAGGGGCCCCATATGGGACATGCCAGTACCAAGAGTTTCACACTCAGGGAAGCCCAAGGCTATGGTTTTTCACCAGGTATTCAGATTCATTTACAATCCTGTGGCATAAAAGCAATTTAACAATTGGGTCATTTCTACTATAAGCAATACTGCCTGGTAACACAGCTGACATTCCACCTTCACCACGTTTCCAGGGCAACAGAGCTGGAAAGTTAAAACAAGGACAGATTTCCACAGAGAAGGAGAAAGGTTACACTAACCCTTTCCCCACAGTGACAAACTCTGTTCCAGAGTTGGAGGCTGGCTAGTCCCTGCTCATTGGATGCAGGGACAGGAGAAGATGCAAGGAAGCTGGATCTCCACCTAGGGCTGAAGATAAAGAACGGCTAGCAGAAACCTAAGACGAATGGCGCTCCTTGGCAATGAGTGCTTAGGATGGGAGATAGGGCTAATTGTCTGAAGGAAAGACAATGGGCAAGAGACCTTTAGGGCCCCTATACTAAAGGGGCTGAGGTGGCTAACCCATGGTGACAGAGCATCAAGATTTGCACCACCACGGAAGATGTTATGAGCCCCAAAGAAAGGGAAGAAAATCTAAGTTAACCAAGCTACCCTCTGGCTTGTAGTTAAGGGTCTTTGGACCAGCACTTTACCTAGTTTCTCACTTAGCATCTGTGTGGAAGATGCGTTTCTCCAACCTCTGTTCCAGCACTCTCATCATGTTTGTTCCAATAAGATACATCTATCTGATGGTGCAAGTGAATACAATTCCTGGCAAGCAAGCTGTTTTCTCTCTCACTCAAGAAAGCATATCAAGCTGAGAGTGAGAGTGAAGTTAGCTGTAGCCTTAAATCTGTTCTAATTCATATTTAAAAGTAAGACATTCCCAAATGTCTGGCATTAATAACAAAGTACTTGAGGCATAGCTCACAACTGACACACTGATTTGTCAGGACCAGAAACTGAGAATTGATGCCCCTTTATGTTAGTGTAAGAGCAGAGGAGAATATCCACGATGTTGTCTTTAAAACCCACCTCAGAATTATAGATGGATTATAGATCCATCTATAATTGGATTATAGATTATAAATTATTCTACTACAAAGACACATGCACACGTATGTTTATTGCGGCACTATTCACAATAGCAAAGACTTGGAATCAACCCAAATGTCCATCTGTGACAGACTGGATTAAGAAAATGTGGCACATATACACCATGGAATACTATGCAGCCATAAAAAAGGATGAGTTTGCGTCCTTTGTAGGGACATGGATGCAGCTGGAAACCATCATTCTTAGCAAACTATCACAAGAAGAGAAAACCAAACACCGTATGTTCTCACTCATAGGTGGGAACTGAACAATGAGATCACTTGGTCTCGGGAAGGGGAACATCACACACTGGGGCTTATCATGGGGAGGAGGGGAGGGGGGAGGGATTGCTTTGGGGAGTTATACCTGATATAAATGATGAATTGATGGGTGCTGACGAGTTGATGGGTGCAGCACACCAACATGGCACAAGTATACATATGTAACAAACCTGCACGTTATGCACATGTACCCTAGAACTTAAAGTATAATAAAAAAAAAAGAAATGCTAAAATAAAAAAAATAAAAAAATAAAAAAAAAAAGAATGTAAACAGACATGCCTTCATCTTTCTCAAGTCAAACTGGGAGACATCAGGCACCTCCTGCCCCAACCTGAATTGCCCTTGAATGTTTTATTGGGGTTGGGCTACAGTTGTGGGACACCCGAGGTAAGCCAGCTTTGACATTTCTTCATCTGATTTGGTCATTTATCTAATGTGAGGGACCCCAAATCGTCAGGATGCATTTTACATTCTTATATGATCCTGGGTCCAGAGATAATCAAGACCAGCTGGTGCTTGGCTTACTCAGGTTTAGAGGAAGCATTCATTCATGCATGCATGCATTCATTCACCCAACAATCAAATATCAAATACCTATGCTACATGCTGATGATGGTGACCTCAAAGAGTCCTCAAGGAATTCCTGGCCTCAAGACCTTAATTATTCAGATACCTGGTTACCCTTGGTCAACAACTCCTTCTCCCCTTCTTCCTCTTGAATAGTCTCAGAAATTCCTCATTTCTAGAGGCATGGCATGGCCTGCCTGCCCTATAAAGGATCGCTGTTGCAGGAATTTACTTTCTAAAACAGCATCTCTGAAAATGTGTTTTATAGAACCCAATCCCAAATGTGGTAATAGAGCTGCATCTTCCAATGAGTTTAGAAAACTCTTCATGTTTGATCCTCTTTGAGAGAGTTATAATGTACTTCAGGATATTAAGGCTTTGATAGGTTCTGCAATAAAGAAACCCATTTTATTTTGAAATCATCCAGTTTTCTCAAACTTTTTGGACCACATTAATAAGTGTGTGTGTGTGTGTGTGTGTGTGTGTGTGTGTGTGTGATCTATTAATATCCTGAGGAAACCATGTAGTTTGGGAGACACTTTATTAAAGCAATACACCATTAATTTGTTATAAACAACTCTTATCTGGAGATGTAATTTATTAACATATATTTGTGCTACATAAAATACCTTGTATTTGTATACTATTATTAACTGATATATTTTAACACTATTATTTAAAAGAATATTAATAATATTTCATTATGAGGACATAGATATTGTTTAAGTGATATTCATAAGGTCCTAGAGTAGTATGATATGGGGTAAAGATAAGAGGTCATCAAAGAGGCAAACTCATAGCCCTTCAGGAATCTGTAGTCTTCCTTTCAATGACTATGAGAGGTCATTGAAATCAAGCTAATAGCGCCTGGGCCAATGCTATGGGCAAAATAAGTTTCAGTAGCTTATTAAAATATGTGCCCCCCTCTTACTGCCACTCTAGCTTTGGGTGTAAATCAGACTTAAGGCTTAAGAGGCTTACTGACTTGGCTATGAAAGCAGTAATGTTAAGGTGGTGTTAAGCCATGTGTGAAGTCATAGAAACACCTTTTAGCACTTATAATTGTATTTTATTATGTTCTTTGTTTGAACCATTAATAATGAGAATGTGAATGAATGAAGAAATGTCTAACTGTATAGTAGGTTTGGTAGGCATTGGTGAGAAGCTGTAGATTCTGGAAAGAGAGAAAAAAAGCAAATTCCTTTTGTTCTATTTTCTGAGCTCTGAAATGTCTTGGAGAGAGATTTGAAATGGTTACAAGAATCAATTCAGTATCTCCAAATGAAGCCAGTATTTTTTGTCTGAGACTATTCTGGCTGTTAGCCATCGTATTTCTTGAATTCACTCTTCAGAAATAAGGAAAGTAGTTTATCTTGATTTAAACCCCCAAGCCTAAAATCACTGTTGCTAAATTCCAAAGAAAAGAAATACAAATGAGTGCACAAATGCACATACAAATGGAAATTAAAAGTTTAACAAATTTGTCATGTTAACAGCAGCTGGGTTGTTGCCAAGTAGCCTCATGTTCTAAGGGCACCCCCTACACACACACAGAAGAAACCCCACTTAAAGAATTATAGGCTGGGCTGGGCGCGGTGGCTCAAGCCTGTAATCCCAGCACTTTGGGAGGCCGAGACGGGTGGATCACGAGGTCAGGAGATCGAGACCATCCTGGCTAATACGGTGAAACCCTGTTTCTACTAAAAAATACAAAAACCTAGCCGGGTGAGGTGGTGGGCGCCTGTAGTCCCAGCTACTTGGGAGGCTGAGACAGGAGAATGGCGTAAACCCGGGGGGCGGAGCTTGCAGTGAGCTGAGATCCGGCCACTGCACTCCAGCCTGGGCGACAGAGCAAGACTCCGTCTCAAAAAAAAAAGAATTATAGGCTGGTTGCAGCAGCTCACACCTGTAATCCCAACAATTTGGAAGGTGAAAGTGGGAGGATCACTTGAGACCGGGAGTCGGAAACTAGCCTGGCCAACATACCAAGACCTTGTCTCTACAAAAGAAAATTTTTATAAATTAGCTGGACATGGTGGTACATGCCTGTAGTCCCAGATATTCAGGAGGCTGAGGCAGGAGGATCACCTGATCCCAGGAGTTAGAAGCTGCGGTGAGCTGTGACCATACCACTGCATTTCAGCCTGGGTGACAGAGCAAGACCCTGTCTTAAAGAAAAAAAAAACTGTAGTTCTGCCCCATAAATATCCACAATTATTATTTGTCTAGTAAAAGTTTAAAAATGTAAATAAAAAAAAAAAGAACTATAAACATTGTCTTCTGTCTTTGAACCTTTCTCTTTCCCTAAATACTGTTCTCAGAGAAAAAAAAAGTCAAAGTTAACTTGCTTAGTAAAGCAGCAAGCCACTTGCAACATCCATACTAGGCTACTCCATACTGTTTTCCATTCAAGGTCATAGGTATCTCACTAGGATATTTATCTCCTCTCCATTTGCAGCAAATACACTACCTTTCTCTAGTAGTGTCTCATTGGCACCTTCCAGAGACTCACTCCTTTCTTAGAGTATAGTGGGCCCTCTCCAGTTGAGCAATCTTGCCTTTTCATCCTTGAAAGCCTGCCCCACCCAATTTCTGAGGCACAGTAGGAAACATTGTCAGTTATTACCAAAGACCAGAGGCCCATGTGGATGGAAGGGATGATTCTTCACCTCTTCCCTGCCTTACCAGTTCTAAGCACTCAGGATGTTTTCCTGGGAAGATTCTAAAATGATTTCTCAGATTATCACATAGTTCACCAAGGAATGCCTTGAGAGCCACATAGGTTTGGTTCTCTTTTTTTGTTTGTTTGTTTGGTTGGTTGGTTTTGTTGTTGTTGTTGTTGTTGTTGTTGGTTGTTGTATGTGTGTGTATGATCAGTTCTTATGCCTGATCTCACCAATGCTATTCCTTAGGAATCCTAGCTTGCATTATTTAGAAGGAGGAATTGTTTGCTGTTTTAGTTAACAGCTCTAAGCTCCACAGGAGGACTTTGGTTGCAATCCTCTTATCTTCCTGGCATGCACTGACACCTCACATTTATATGTTAAAGCCAAGTTTGTAAGAGAATGTGTTGAAAAGCCACTCTCAAGGTTAAATAACAATAGTTGGGAACTTGATCTGAGCTTCCAAATAAGCTTTGTGACTTTAGACAGTGACTTAGTGCCTCTGACTTTATATGTCCTTTTATGTAAAAGAGGCTAGTATCGCTCACAGTGTTTCCCAGAGTATTGAGGGTGAGATCGAATGAAGCACCAGTGAACAGCAAACCTTTAAAAACCAAGTAGTTATATTCCTCCCAGGCAGAAATGTTTCTATGAATTATGGTTTCGGGACAGTGCTCCTTAAGGGACTTGAAAAATCTGCATGAGACTGCTAGTATCCAAGCCAATCTGGATGAATTTCCACACAAGATTTCCTAGGACATCATAGAAACATCTTTTATTTATTTATTTATTTATTTATTTGCTTATTTTAATTTAGATGCTTTTTTCTTTTTGTTTTTATACTTTAAGTTCTAGGGTACATGTGCACAACGTGCAGGTTTGTTACATACGTATACATGTGCCATGTTGGTGTGCTGCACCCATTAACTCGTCATTTACATTAGGTATATCTCCTAATGCTATCCCTCCCCGCTTCCCCCATCCCACGACAGACCCCAGTGTGTGATGTTCCCCACCCTGTGTCCAAGTGTTCTCACTGTTCAATTCCCACCTATGAGTGAGAACATGTGGTGTTTGTTTTTTGTCCTTGCAATAGTTTGCTGAGAATGATGGTTTCCAGTTTCATCCATGTCCCTACAAAGGACATGAACTCATCCTTTTTTATGGCTGCATAGTATTCCATGGTGTATATGTGCCATATTTTCTTAATCCAGTCTGTCACTGATGGGCATTTGGGTTGGTTCCAAGTCTTTGCTATTGTGAATAGTGCTGCAATAAACATACGTGTGCATGTGTCTTTATAACCATCTGATCTTTGACAAACCTGACAAAAACAAGAAATGGGGAAAGGATTCCCTATTTAATAAATGGTGCTGGGAAAACTGGCTGGCCATATGTAGAAAGCTGAAACCAGATCCCTTCCTTATACCTCATACAAAAATTAATTCAAGATAGATTAAAAACTTAAATGTTAGACCTAAAACCATAAAAACCCCAGAGGAAACATCTTTTAAAGCTCTAGACATAATGTTCTTCCTCCTTATCCAATAGTTACATATGTTTTTAAGGATGATGGCTCCTTTCCATCATCAAATCCATTTGTCTTGATTTAAGATGTGGAAGCTGCCCATCATAAACAGTTCCACCACACCTAGAATCTTTTAGTATTTTCTTTCCATGCTTATTCCTTACTTTGAGAACAAAATAATGTTCTTTATCTGACCTATAATTGACAAGATTGTGCTTTACCTCCTACGAATGACAAATGCTCTACAGAGTCATCTCTCCACTTGACAACTTTCCTGCTTCTCCATGATTTCTCAAAACATAATTGGCAGGAAGCACAACGTCTATTTCTCTTCCTCACCCAGGTATTTATCCATCAAACCTGCTGAATCTACAAGTCTGGGTTTTCCAAGTAGCTTTTAAAAAATTAATTCCATACCCTTCCTCTCCTTCATAACCTATTGCCACCATCCCCTCCAATACCACCCCCTCTATGGTTTTACCACTTCTTAATAGTTACAATGCTAGCATCTATAATGGCTTTCCAGTTGTTTCCATGAGAATTTATTGGTGACTTACTTTCTCCCAAGTTCTTTATGCTTCTCTGTGCCCCGAAACCAGTCTGACAAATTGCTTGTTTTAGAGTCCCTTTATATTTGTTCCTGGAGGTTTGATCTTGGCATTTATTATTATATGACTGGCACCTTGCCTTGAGGGCCATCATGCCAGATAATAGTACCAGAGTGGAAAAGCTCACAAGCTTCCACTCATATTTTCATTCTCTCCTCTCTCTCTCCTTCCTTTTCAGTGCCCCCCGCAGCCTTTCTGTGTTTTTTTTCTACCTTATTTTCCTCCTTCCCTTCCCCCCTCCCCTGCTCACCATTCACTGAATTACCTCTCTCCAAATTCCACCTCTCCATGAATAGAGCCTGACAATACCAGACAGCTGAGATCTACTGGAAAATACTAAAAATAATTGCCTTTTGTTATTAAAGTCAGATTTGGGGCTGCTGTTCCCTCCTAGGAATTTGTACAGTTTCCTGCAGGGATTCAGAGGTCCATACCCTAGTGCTGTTTTTAGAATGCAAAGGGCTATTTCAATAAACATGCCACTAAATTGACGGTGTCATCTTAAATTAATGTATATTGTTTCTTGTCCCATTTAGCTGTGGTTGACGCTTTTCTGGAATTTGCCATTGGAATATTTTACACACTGATCTCTTCCTGCTGTCCTCCACACCCTGTCTGACATTTAAGTTCCTTTTGAGATGCCAAAGGGCCACAATCCCCAACTCTCTCTCTCTCTCTCTCTTTCTCTCTGTCTCAGCTGCCTTGCCCCCTGGGGACGGCAGCATCATTTAACTTTTCCAGTGCAATCTTTTTTATTCAAGGTCTTGGGAAACCTCACTCAAGAGTCATCCTCCTTAGAACTCTGGTATTGATAGGCTGCCTTTTTGTCCATATACCTTTACATTATTAAAATCAGAACTAAATTAGTGTCTTAATAGTAGCTGCCCAGCCCAGAAAATGATATGCCCCCTAGACTTAAAATATTACAGGCATTATTTATTGGGCTTGCTTTTCTATGTCTAAAACATAGGTTATCAGGCTTTAGGATGTATTAGAACCACCTGAAGTTTCTTGATCAAAAGGCACATTCTTGGTCTGCATCTCCAGAGGTTTTGATTCTTAGTGTGGGGAGGGGCCCAAGAATGGACATTTAAATAGGAGCCCCATGTGCTCACTGATATAGAATGATCATCATAAAGGTTTATGCTAGGTAACAACTTCCCTGCACTGTGGTTTTGACTTTATCCAGCAAAGAACTGTACTAGAGTCATCAATCCATCCCATTATTTAAATAATGTAACTGGCAAACTGTTACCTAATAGCCCTCATTTTACATAAAAGACATTAACATTGTTATTCATTTTTGGGGTGCGTTTGCAATTTAAAAATAATTATGTGAATGATAATATATTAGTATTGGTTCATGAGTTGTTAAGAAATGTACCATACTAATGTAAGATGTTAATAGCGTGGGAGGTATATGGGAGCTGTCTTTACTATCATCTCAATTTTTCTGTAAATCTAAATCTGTTGTAAAAAATAAAGTCTATTTTTCTTAAAACAGAAGAAAACAAAAAAAAAATTCTGCCACCCACCAGAATGGCTATAAACTAAAAGACAGAAAGTTCCAAATGTTGGCAAAACTGGAACTCCTGTACACTACTGGTGGGATTGTGAATTGGTGCCCCCACTCTGGAAAACTGCTTGGCAATGCCTGTGAAAGCAGAGTATTTGTTTCCCCTATGGCTTTGCGCTTCTGGGTATATAGCCAATTGAACTATATCCATGTGTTCACCAAAAGATGTGTACATAGCAGCACTCTCTGTAAAGTCCCAAACTGGATATTAGCAAAATGCCCATCAATAATGGAATTCATAAATCACTTGTGACATGTTCAGAAAATGAAATACTACACAGCAACAAAAAGAAAGAAATTTAAACTATACTTAACAACCAGGGTGATGCAGAGGGAAATAAATCAGACACAAGGGAAAGTAGGCTGTATTATTCTACTTATATAAGTTCAAAAAACCAGTTCGAACTAATCAATGAAGGAAAAATCAGCACAAGGGTTATCCTTGGGGTGGGGAGCGAAATGAAGGGGTCTTCTGGGGCCAGTGATCTTTGGGGTTTTTTTTTGTGAGGAGAGTAGGTACTTAGGTGTGTTCAATTTGTGAAAACTCAGGGAAGTGTGCACTTAGGATTTGTGCATTTTTCTATATGTATGTTATACCATTTTATGAAAGCAATACATGTTTTCTTTGGGGAAAGAACATAGAAAGGGTCACTATAGTGAATATAGACTCTAACTAGATTGCCTTGGTTCAAATACCAGGTTTACCACCTATAAGCTGCATGACCCTAGGGAAGTCATGAAGCCTTTTTCACCTGTATGCCCTTATCTGTAAAGTGAGGATAATGATAGTACCTTTGTTGTGATAGTACCTTTGTTATTAGATTGTGACAATCTAATAAGTTAATATTTGTACAACACTAGTGTAAGGCACAGAGTAGGCATCATATAAGTGTTTGTTAAATAAGAGTTTTATTTGTGGGGGCACACTTAAAAATGTCTTTTGATGACCACTAACTACTTTAAAGGAGACTAAAGAAGAGTTAAGGAAATAAGAAAGGAGTTAAACTTATTTCCTAGGTAGGATTCTTGCTTATGAGGGAAAATATTATCTTGGCACCTGGCCAGTTAATTCTGTTCTTCCTGACTCGGAGTCTGGACTCCCAACAGGCTCTGGGCATTGGTCCAGAGGCTTGACAACGAGCCACATCTGGGACTGCCAGGAACTGCCACAAAAGAGTCTGCCCAAGAAGGCCTGCTGGAATTGCTGGTGAGGGAGAGTGCCATCCAGTCAGGACCCATGCCAGGTCAGAGCCCCCTGAATCTACCTGCTGGGTAGAACAGGCCCTGAACCCTGGCCTTTCTTCTAGCTCCCAGTCAGAACCTTCTCTTCCATCACAGGTCTCCTCCAAAAACAGCTAAGACAGGGCTGCATTCATAGGCAGGAGAAGAAAATAAAGAGAAGAGAGACAATCAAGCAGGAGTGTCCTACCCTCCCAGAAATAAGCCTGTAAGCATTCTGGGCACCCTCTCTCGCTTGAGTTTGTTCTTCCCTGAACATCCCTAGTGAATGAGGAACCTGAGGAGTATCTCCTTTCACAGGAAACCTCCAGAGTCCACCACAATCAGGTACCCGCAGTGTGGCTCGACCCACTCTTCCTCTCCCGGTTACTTTCTGACACAGCTGGCTCTCCAATCAAAGCTGAGTTCCCTCTTATCTAATCCTTTGCTTTAGGAAGTTTAACTCACCCTCTAAAGCCTGTACCTGGAAAAAAATAAACCCAAATGAG
Source organism: Colobus angolensis palliatus (assembly GCF_000951035.1). Lineage (NCBI taxonomy): Eukaryota > Metazoa > Chordata > Mammalia > Primates > Cercopithecidae > Colobus > Colobus angolensis. The sequence goes on from NW_012115021.1 coordinate 3,541,008, forward strand.
AACAATTTTTATCTCCCATTATGAGTGGAAGTGAATCTCCTCTAGCTTGGCAAGTCTCCAGGAATATCCCACTAACTTTTAAGTCATTTCTAGCCTGCTCTCCTTTTTCTCTGTCTCCAGCTCTCTTCCAAATGCTCATTGAAGAAGAGTGTTTCCCTTGTCCCTGCCCCTGCCACTTTAAAAAAAAAAAAAAAGAAGAAGAAGAATAGTCTTAAGTTCCTGAAGCCATATATGACAGACCAGCTAGTTTCACACCAAAACATTTCCCTTTACATCTTGGGCACACAGATGACTCTATTTCCTAGCCTTCCTTGCATGTTAGTGGGGCCACATGACAGTTCTGGCCAGAATATAGGTAGGCCCATAAAACCCCCATGCTATCCTCCACACTTTCTCTTTGCCTCATCTGCAGTCTGGATGCAGTAGCTGAGGTAGACTTGAAGGCCTTAGGGCACAGGGAAGTCATAAAATAGAATGAGCTTGGGAGCCTGAATGCCTGCGTGGAACACAGGTCCTCATCCCTCACCTCCCCACTCCCATGCTTGGAATGTGACATGAACAAGAAATAAAGTTTAATTTGTGTGAAGCCCCTGAGACTTGGAGTGGCTGGTACTGACTAATACCCCAAGTTCCAGACTCTCAAACTTTCTACAAACTGGAACACCACATTCCTCTCTCCCAGTGGTTCCCTGTGCAGTCATCTTTGACCTTTCTGCATGGTAGGCCACACCTGGAGCATGAGCATCAAAATCCCACATCCTGATCCTTAACCTTTGACCTTGGTTCATGTTTCAATTTTTAATTTGGTTTCCTGCCTATTGATTAAAATGTATTTGTTGGAAGTGAATTGAAAGTCTCAGAAATGGTGCCTGTTATTTCCATAACTGAGTCTTCAAGCCATATGCTCTGTGTATCCATCTGGGCATGTCCGGAATATTTGAATTAGTCCCATTGGCTGCAGTGTAGACAAACGAGCAAAGAGATTGGAAGCTGCCAACTCTCTCTATGATAGACAGGTCTTCCCAAGCCATCCTTCCCATTTTAAGGAAGAACAATTACAAGCACATTACTAAGAACAAGCCATTCATCATCCAGACTTTGCCTCTGCCTCGACTTGCATCCATAATGACAAGATACAGGCAGTTTTGTGGTAAACAGAGGCTGTCACAGACCTACAGACTGAAAAACTGAGTGAATTTGTTTGGCTTTGTGAGAGTTGAAGCTACCAGATTTCAATAAATAGTGGTGAATACAAAAAGTCTTCATCTTTTTTTTTTTTTTTTTTTTGAAGGGACGGAGTAGGTAAGCAAATTATCTGTAATTTAACTCCAATCCAGGGCTCTGAACTTCCTTCAGTAAGTTCTTATTTGGTGGGAAATTGGAACTCTTAGAGCCATGTAAATTCACTTTTCCGCTATTAAAGAACCAACACAAGTAACTGTTTGACTCAAGTTAACATTCACTCCTTGGAATAGATGATGAGTAAATATTTACCCACTGGCATAGCTGTTGAGTAATTGCCCATTAAAGAAGTTAAATGTTAATCACTTATTTCTGGACTGAGTAATTTCAACAAGATCCTATGACTAACCCATAAAGTCTAAAGGCAAGAAAAAAACCCACATCCGTTTATTTCTTTCAGTCTTGACCATACAGGAAAGGACTACTCTTAGGAATGTCTCAAGTTAGAGTCATAACCAGTTTTCACTCCCTTAGTACTCAAAGCCAGCTAATTAATTGCCTTTTCATTGTTCTTCACCCAAAGAAACCTTGACCTCAGGTTAAGTATTAACAAGATTTGAGAGGGAAGGGTTGGACAGGAGTTTAGAGAGAATATGAGGGACATCTAAACTAAGAGGAGAAATAAAACCTGGAGATAGAAGACAGAAGATGTCATGAGGTTGGCTGTCTTACATCAAAGGGAAGTGTGCATGATAAACGCCATTAAAGTCAAAACCCTAGGCCAGATGTCACCACACTAAATTTCAACTGAGACGGAGGAGGACTTCAGCAGCAGATGGCCCACAAATAATGGGTAGGGAAAGTGTCTATACCATCAGTCTCATGGAAAGGATCCTTGCTTGGTACCCACTCTTCTTCAGGATCAAAGAATGAGCTTGCAGGTGAGCTATCTGCACCCAACAAGGCAGCCTGCATCTGAATGAGAAGAGCCAAAATCCCTACAGAACTTCTACATATATTCCATGTCAGCAGGAACATATATAGCAGCTTGGTGGGTGTAGTGGCTGCTGTTGATATCTACCCAGATCCCTTTAACTGTGGTGGAATCCTCCTCCCCACCACCTATGAGTGTTGGCTGCTAAAAGCAACTCCCTTCTCTGGAGAATTGCCCTTCGCCAATGGCAATCATCTAGCTCAGAAGGTGATTCCTCCTCTCCCAGAGGCAGCCCATAGCTAATGACTGGCTGATAGCGTGGTACAAAAGGCCAGCACCCTACTTCAAGGTGGGATCAACTCTGTGGTGCAATTCCTGCTGCAGTGAGATTGCACTGTAGCTAGTCTTTAGCTAAGGCCACAAACTTGCTTAGATCTTTTCCCCAGTCACAGCCTGCTTCCCTTATGCCCCTTCTGAGAGCACACTCTCAATGAAGCACGTGCACAAGAATCAATGTCTCAGTGCCTGCTCCTGTTCTGTTTGCTTCTTTTTCTGAACCTAAACAAAGACAATAGGACAGGCAAGACCTTCAGTCTCCCCCACTGCCTCCAAGTTGCCTCAGAATTTGTTGACAGAGATTGTGTGGACAGGTGGAATAGCCTGATCCCAGGGGTACCCCAGGCGGAACAGAGACAGAGTAACCCACCTTACTCCTTCCAACCAATGACTGAATTCCACTTGGAGGACAAGCCTCAGCGTGTAAGACTGCCAGGTACCTCTCTCCTCCCTTTACTGATCTATGCCCTCCCTCACCTGCCACCCACCCTCTCATAGATATCCAAGCAAAGACTCCCTTTCTTCCATTGGACTTTCTTCTGCCTAGTGACCCCTTCCCTCTAAGAAATGTCTTTGAGTTAGTGACCCCCTTCCTCACTTCTACACTGGCATGTTTTTTGCTTTTGTTTTTGGTTTTGGTTTGTTTTGCTTTGCTTTTGCTATAGGAATGTCTACATTGTATGGTGTACCAGAAAGAGTATGGACTTATTATATAAAGTGGGTGAACATGGGTCAGTTATTCAACTTTTCTGAACATAGATTTCTTCATCTGTAAAGTGGTGTTAATAAGACCTACCTCACAGAGTTGTCGGGAAGATTAAATGATATAAAAACTAGATATTCATTGTTATCCTACCTGGTACACAACAGGTACTCAGTGGTAGACTATCTGGTATATAGTAGGTGCTTCTCCTTAGTGGAGACTTCAAAAAAGGACAAACAGGTATAAAAAAGAAACTGAAAAAGCAAACTCTACTCTTAGCACACACAGACACACAGGCATCCTGCTTCAGGTCAGTTTCCTCCATCCATCCACCTACTCTCCCATCTATCTGTCCATCTACTCATCTATTCATCAGAAACCCCCTCAAAACCTTAGTATTCCTTGTGAGCCATGTATTGTGGATACAGAAGTAAATTAGACATAGACTCCATGTAAGAAGTTCACAGCTCATTGCTAACAATAGCTGCATACCTTTTCCTTTGGGAATCCAGGGGTACCTGGATGGAGGTGGAAACAGGAGATCAGGGGCTCAGTTTCACACTGATAAGTCATTTATTCTTGAAGTCCTTCCTGTGTGAAGGATTCTTGCATTCTCCTATCAAAACAACTAGGTACCCCTTGGGATTTCATGGGAAATCATCCCCATTAAGTTGCTGCAACCTGAAAGAGACTCCCAAACTACCAAGTTCTAAGAAATTGGGACTTCTTGGCTGGTCTTCCCTATATGCCCGAAGAGCTCCTGTTTTCCTGAAGACCAAAGGAATGGTGACTCCGAAATATGTTCCCTCCCAGTGGGCTCACTGGAATCCACTGGGATTCTTAATCCACTTACCATATTAATAATAAAAGCAGGAATGACTATCAAGGCCAAATAGAGTTCTAGGTGCTTGACATATATGTTAATTTCTCATGGTCCCAGCAACTCTGGGAGGTGAGTGTTGTATCCTTATCTTATAGCCGAGGGGACTGTTGAGGTCAGAGAGGTTAAGTGACTTAAGGTTTACAAATGGAGTAAGAGTCATGACTTGAACTCATATCCTACTTCAAAGCCTGTGCTCATTTTAAATTTTGTGCCATGATGTTTCAATAAGTATGCTCTTACATTACATGCTGCTGCTTTTCTTCACCACTTACTTGTTGAATGGCCTTGGCCAAGCTTGTTTCCTTCTTCTTTTAAATTTTTTTTGGAAAAATGTTTAGGTTTTTATTATGGTGAATGATGAATTTTTAACATACCCCAACGTAGATAGAACTTTACCATGAAATTCTACATACCTATCACACACATGTTAAAACCATCTAGGGCCCATCTGCCCTGTCTATACTCCCTCCACTTCTTCCCTCCCAGCTTGGCAGTGTCAAAAATCAAACCCCATTGGTCTGCCTCCAAAACCCTCCACCAAGCTGGTCCTTGCTTTGTCCTAGCACCGGGCTTTATTATAACATTCCTAAGGTCCACTTTAAATTATCATTTCCTGGCACATTTCTCTTTTTTAAAAAGTCATTGTCAAAATGAATAAATTTGATAGAACATTCAAATGGACTATAGAGAACATTTCAGGGCTTATCCTCAGATTTCCATTTGCCAGGCAAAGTTCTAAGGTGCCATTATTAAACTACACTGGTGATTGTTGAGACAATGTTAAAATGGGATAGAATTCAAAGCTCTTTTGCTCCAGCAAAAAGAAATATATAACCAAGTCGCTGGCTTGCCAACTGGGGAGTACAAGTTGTTCCTTTTCTTCCCCTTAATTACCTCTCAATGGAACATTCTAGAATACCCAGGGGGTAAGTTTCCACTAATCTTCAGGCCTCTTTAAAACCTAGGGCTGACACAAAAGCTAAATATAGAACAATATTCTATAAACAAAGTCCTGAGTCTAAGGATCCAAATGAGTCAGACATTGTTTTCAATCATGGCTTACAAAGAAAGTAGCCTGAATTGTGCTAATGGCTCCAACACCTCCGGATAGTATTATACTGAAGTACAAAAGACACAGAAGATCATCTCCAAAGAATGTATAATATGGTTGAGTGTATGGACTATGCCTAAATAAAATGACAGAGATAGACAGGCATATAGTGATTATTACAGTGACTGCACACTATTATACATACGTGTATTTGCATGCACATGTACACACACACACACACACACACACACACACAGACACACCAGTGGACCACTCCATCTCAGATGCAAACAAACATATGAAAAAAATGCTCAACATCACTGATGATCAGGGAAATGCAAATCAAAACCACAATGCAATACCACCTTACTCCTGCAAGAATGGCCATAATCAAAAAAATTAAAAAAAATAATGCACACACACACACACACACAGACACACCAGTGGACCACTCCATCTCAGATGCACAGTCACAGTATGATGCAAACACACAGAAACACAAGACTATCCAGGGACCATGAGAGTCAGAAGCTTTAGTTTTGGTTTCAAGTTGGCCACCTCAGATAAAGGCAGCCAGAGGGAAATGAGGGAGCCTGCTGGACAAAATTCTTAAGATCGGAAATATATTCCATTCCCTGTTCAGCCAGTAATGAGTCATTGCTTTCAGCAAGCTCCATCTCAGTCTTTTTGTTTCTAAGGCTCCTTCCATTCTATGATGTTATAAAGACCAACTTGAAAAACAAGCAACAAGGTCAATTTCACACAGTATGGATTTATGGGGCAAGCAGTGTGATCTGGGGTCACACATTAGTTAGTGCACCTTGGGCAATTTATTACACAGTTTAAAACTAAGCAGTGTCAAGTGAGTTTGACCCGGGCACGAATGCAGAAAACATACCTATTCTATGTGAAATTTTAAGGGCAGGGTGGAGGATTCTGTCTTCATACCAAATACCATGGAAAGAATAGAGACAGATGTTTTCCTATCCATTATGAGGGCTTAAAATGTAATCTGCAAGTATGTATCGGCTTCTGATCTTGGCTAGTAGATCTTGGGTCTGGTTGTGGAAGTGCAAAACTTGCTGCGTTGACACCCTTTGGCCACCAGAGAGCTCCCTGCATCCAACCAGGGGGGCCTATTGGATCAGCAAGCACAAGTTTGCAAAATGCAGGGTGCCTCCCTGCAACCTAGAGCACAGATTCTATTGCTATCTCTTACACCAGCAAAATCCACTCATTTTCTCCATCAACAGTAACTCTGGCCTTGTCCTTTTGCCTTTTACAGTGTGGGACTTGATGTATTCAGGAGGCAGAGGATTAACATGGGTACCAGGTTCCACATAGGACAAATGATTTCCCAGCTGTGGGGTAAAAGTCCTGACCTTCAGATTCATGTGTTGCTTATGGCTACCAGAGCCAGTGACTACATGGAATACAGTACTCAAGAAAACTTGCTTTTATAGGTTTTATTTGGTGGCAATTTTCTTTTTTTACTCAAGTGGAAAAATACAAACTAGTATAAGGAAGAAAATGATGACAATCCATCATTCCACTATCCCAGAGAAAATGACTAAGATTTGGACATAGTTCCTTTCATTTTCTTGGTTTTTCTTAGTGTGTGCATGGGGAGGATGTGTGTGTATTCTTAGAGATAGTTGGAGCCCATTTGTATTCTGACATTTTTGGTAATTTTTCTAACTTGATATGATATTTTCTCTTAATTTTATAAGTGTTTTCCACATCATTAGACGCACAATGCAAGACAACTTGGAGAATTCAGAGGCACAGAAGAAAATAAAAAACCATTGTTTTTTCAGTACCCAGAGATAATCATTTTCACATTTTGGCATTTTACTGCCAGTCATTTTTCCATTTATGGTATTTGTTTTTACAAAACTGCGACTATACTATATATAATGTTTTATAGACTGCCCTTTTTGAATAATTTTATATAACAACCATTTCCTCCATATCATTAAATATCTTCCCAAAACATGATTTTTAATATCTGGGTAATACTAAAAATCATGAATGGAGCTTAATTCATTGAATAAATTGTCTATTGTTGATCATTTGTGATGATTCCAATACTATTTATACCAGATAGCACCAAGATGAACAACTTTATACTAATCGTATCCTACCATATCATCATTGATGATCCACCTAGCATAAGCTTTTAGATTTTGAATTACCAGGTCAAAGGGTTTGAACATTTTCAAAAGACAGATTCCAATTGCCACACAGTCCCCCAGAAATGTACCATTTCATATTCCCTTTAGGAATATATGAGAATCTCTGTCTCATCACACCCCCACCCATGCTGGGATCACCAATTTTAAAAATGTTTGTGCATTTGATACACACACACTTGCACGCACACAAAGAGTTATTTCTCATTGAACATTTAAAACTTCACGTATTGCTCTCAAACAAGGACATGAATAGACAATTCTCAAAAGAAGATATACAAATGACAAACAAACATATGAAAAAAATGCTCAACATCACTGATGATCAGGGAAATGCAAATCAAAACCACAATGCAATACCACCTTACTCCTGCAAGAATGGCCATAATCAAAAAAATTTTAAAAAAAATAGACATTGGCATGGATGCGGTGAAAACAGAACACTTCTACACTGCTGGTGGGAATGTAAACTAATACAACCACTATGGAAAACAGTGCGGAGATTCCTTAAAGAACTAAAAGTAGATCTAGCATTTGATACAGCAATCCCACTACTGGGTATCTACCCAGAAGAAAGTAAGTCATTATACGAAAAAGATACTTGCTCATGCATGTTTATAGCAGCACAATTCACAATTGCAAAAACATGGAGTCACCCCAAATGCCCATCAATCAACAAGTGGATAAAGAAAATGATACACACACACACACACACACACACACACACACGCATACATATATACCATGGAATACTACTCAGCCATAAAAAGGAACAAAATGATGGCATTCGCAGCTATCTGGATGAGATTGGAGACTATTATTCTAAGTGATGTAACTCAGGAATGGAAAACCAAACATCGTATGTTCTTACTTATTAGTGGGAGCTGAGCTATGAGGATGCAAAGGCATAAGAATAACACAATGGACTTTGGGGACTCAGGAGTAAAGGGTGGGAAGGTGGGGAGGGATAAAGGACTACAAATTGGGTTCAGTATATACTACTCAGGTGATAGGAGTACCAAAATCTCACAAATCACCACTAAAGAACTTACGTAACCAAATACCACTTATTCCCCAAAAACCTATGGAAATTAAAAATTAAAAAATAAAAATAAAACTTCATGTATTGGCCATTTGTGTTTCTTCTTTTGTGAATTATTGAGAACCTAGTAAAGTATCTAACACTGTGCTATGTGTTGAAAAACAAGTATCACTAAATCTTCCAAGAAACCTGGAAGACAGGTACTATAATCTCAATTTTGCAGGTGAGGAAACTGAGACTTAAAGATGCTGTGTTTTCTCAAAGTCACACAGCAAAGGAATGACAAAGTTTGGCTTCAAATGCAGATCCATGATTCCCAATCTCATGCTCTGACTATGATACCACATTGCCTCCCTGAGAAATTTTTGAAATGTATTTTTATAGAGGAGATAAGATTAAACAACCCTGCTATATCTGTACAAGAAATGTTGAGACTGTTAATATCCATGTAACTTCTATTCTTAAGTTTTAAACAAAAAATGGATGAAAGAACAATGGAGACCGTTTTATGGCTGCAGAGTCCAACTGCCTCACTTTCACAGATAAAGATTCTGAAACCCTGACGAGTTAAATGACTTGCTAGATAGTGAGGTTTGACCAAAAAATGGGGAAAGAGGGCAAAAAAAAAAATCCCCCACAAACAGCACAATAATTTGATAAGCTCTTTCATGCCTCTATGCTTTGCACATTTCTCTCTGTCATCCACCTGATGACTCAGTTAAGCTGCCAGGTCCTCTATAAAACCTCCCATTATTTTTTAAGGCAGAATTAACTGTCTCTGTCTTCTGTATGCATCTGTACTACAGCACTTACTGTATTATGTAGCAGAGATGTCCAACTGGCCAACAAAAGTTTTTAATCCCTTTTGTAGTCTTGAGCTGCTGATGGAAAGTAGCTGCAGAGCCAGACTGGATTTCCAGGCACCCTCTTCCCAACCCTGGCATCCAGGAGTGGCCATGTGACTTATTTTTGTGAATGCTGTGTGAGAACATAGATCTCCTACCACATTACACCCCTCCCCAGCCCCTGCCTTGCTTACTGCTTTTGAACTCTGTTATTTTGGAATATGATGCTTGGAACAAGGCAACCATGTTGCAATCACGAGACAAGTCTAAGAACACAAAGCCAGCATGCTGAGAATGACAAAGCCAAAGAATGGGAAGAGACAACCCTACAACCATCTACATTCAGGCATTATATTTTGTAAGACAATCTTTACCATTGGAGCCACCATTACTATTGCTTTTAACTTGCAGTTAAAAGCCATCCCACTGTAGTCTCTGATTACTCGCCTCTGTCTTTCACAAGATCATTAGCTTTCAGGACATCCTTCATATCTAATTCATCTTTGTATACTTGTTCCCTAGGTCTATTATAGAGCCTTACAAGGCTTCAACAAACGTTTGCTGAATCAAATCCACCAATGATGTTCAATTTTAGTAAAAGATTGTGCTATGAGCAAATATTTCTTGATTTTCACTGGTCAATTTCTCTAAGAACCTATTTGCTTAAAACCACTCTTCCAGCTGTGGCTCCAGGAAGCTCTCTGCCATTCACACAGCCCGGTACAGAATTTGCTAGGCAAGGATTCATTTACTGCTTGTTAATTAGTCAAGTGCTGAGTGCACCACAAGACTCATTTTTACATTATTCGCACAATTGCGTAATTAGCATTTTAAAAGGTTTTCTAGGAGGATGGCCCAAGTAAGTTTATCTTGAAAAATGTCACAAAAGGAAAAGAATAATTAACAAATCAGTTCCCAAGCAGATTTAGTGGACAACTGGCTTCAGCCCGAAAAGCACTGCATGGAGGACTGGCTTCCAGCTTGTGGCCAAAGAACGTTATCTTCGCAGGACTGAAACTGGGAGGGGTTCTCAACCCTGTTCCCAGAGCAGCAGACCTGGTGAGGAAGGGAAGGAACACTCTGTGCTTGGTGGTGTTACGTGGTTTTTAGACTACTCAGTTTGACAATTAACTGAGGGCGCCTGTTCAATTTATTCCAACTAACTGGACAGTTACCAGTTGGTAGTTTGTTTTTAGAAGAAGCTTAAGAAGTGCATGAGAGAGATCTCATTTTTATTAAGTGAAAAAAATGTGTATTCTTTAATATAGATGGCAGTTGCCTCATAAATTGATTAATCAATGGATTAATATATGTCAATGTATTTCTATCTTCTCCTAGAAACCCCAACTTACTAAATCAACATTGTCCCAGGTATTGGGAAATTCAGTTTTTAGGCCCCTTCTCTTCTCCTATAATTCATGAAAAACCTAGGTGACTATAGCAAGTCACTTTAGAAGTTAAGAGAAAATCGTGGTACCATTTTCTGCCCTGTCAATCTCAAAGGGTTCAAAAACTAATAACAAGTGTGTGTAAAGCCTACAGTACAGCCAAGAGAGTTTTTCAGGGCTGCTCCGCCATTTTGGCCACAAAGCAGGAGCATCCATGCTTCCCATGGTGTTTCAGCCAGCAGTCCTTTGCTTATGGCATCTCTGCCCAAGCTTCCCAAGACCTGGTAGACTGACAGGGTTGATTAGAGGGCTGGGCTAAGGAAGTCATGGATTCTAGTCCTACCAGGGGTCAAGCAACATTAGCAGCATTCTCAGATCTTGGATAAATCCTGTGTTTGCTCACAGAAGGTGGTCAAGGAGCATGTGGTTAAAAAGGAGAATCTGATCTCTTTATTGAAAAAGCAAGTGACAAAGTGTCCTGTCATTCTGTCAATCTGATGTGGGTTCCCAGCTACATTTTCTCTCAGGCATCTTATTATTATTAAATTCTCTTGTGGTGACTATAATTGTATGGTTTCCTTCGTACGTGTTTGAGCAGCTTTTACATGTGTGCTTTGGGTTCTCTTTGGATCCAAGCACCTTGAGGGCAGTGGCTTGTTTTCTGATGTTCTTGTAGCCACTCTCAGTTGGCACATCCAGAGAAGAGAGTCTGCAGTACACAAAGGACAGACATGCCCACACTCACCCAACCCACAGCACCTCATTGTCACTGCTCTCAGACCACCAACATGGCTCTGTAGGACAGGAACTTCCAGACCAATTAAATAAGATAAGAGGGGGCACAGAGAGGTTAAGTAACTTGTCCCAGGCCCCAGAGCTGGTTGGTGGCAGAACTAAGACAAGGAGATGGGTGCTCTGACTCTTCCACTGGACTTTTTGAATTAAATTGTGTGATAACAAATACACTCCTGGTTTTGAAAAGAGACCCCCAGAAAGCATCTCCAGTCTGGTCTCGCCTTTTGCCAGATGTCTTCGAGGTTCTTCTCATTTCTTCTGCTTTCTGTGTACAAACAACCACAGAGACACACTCTTATTATTTTTTTTATAGTGAAATTGGCAAAAGAAATAGTTCTTTTTTTCACTTCATAAAAAACCCCTAAAACCTCAATCGATCTTCCATCAGCTCATCTAGAATGTGATTTTGGTTCTTTCTAAGTCAGTCTGAGTTATTATTACTATTATTATTGGCCATAAATCCCCCATGATATCCCTGGGAGGTGGGGCCTCTTCTGGATGATGGCATCTGTAGGAAGGCTGCAGGGGCTTCCAAGGGAAGGAACAGACTTACCTGGTGGACCCCTCCTCAGATCAAAAGGCCCACTCCAGTTATTCTCCTCTCTTATTGAAGAGAGCAACCATGAAGAAAATCTAACCACATTGGATCCCATTGGATCTTTAGAAAACCAAACCAGAGGGCCCTGCTTCTTCAGTCACATTGTCCCATCCTGGGTGAAAATGCTGCTGGCAAAACACTGCTCATTAAGGTTTGCCACACTCCTAAAGGTCTGAATCTAAGAAACATGCACTCAGCACTGATATACAGAAAAAGTACATACTACTCACAACAATAGCTAATAGCAGTTTAGCCCAGAAAATGTCAGATATTGCACTAAATCCTCACAACAACCCTAGGAAGTAAGTGCTAATATTGTCTCACTTTTACAGATGAAGAAACAGGCACAGAGAAGTTAGGTAACCAGTCCAAGGACACACAGCTAGAGCAATAATAAATAATGATTAACTCTAAGGAATGGTTTGGAGAGGTGGCTTATGCCTATAATCTCTGTACTTTGGGAGGCCCAGGCAGGAGGATCATTTGAGGCCAGGGGTTCAAGACCAGCCAGAGCAGCATAACTAGACCCTGTCTCTATCCCCACAAAAATAAAAATAAATAAAAATTGTATGCATTACTGTTTATTACTTTTTTAACCACAAGCAACTGCATTACTTCTGCAATTAAAAAGGATGTAGCAAGCTATAAAGTCAGCCTAATTCAGACTACACAAAAATAAAAGCTAAGTTCCTATGTTGATGACAATATTTTAAAAGAAAGTATAGCTCTCATCTTTAGTGTTGAAGCCAGGCCAACCAAGTACCATCCAGTAAGGTTTTCTAGGGAGACTATTTGTTTGTGAAGAGGTATTGAAAATAGGGGACCTCAAGTGACTGGGAATGCTTAAAATGCTTCATCTTCTGAGGCATTTTAAATATTCTCCCAGCTTTCCCAGAGCTACTCATTTTCTAGTCCTTGGTGAATCAACATCCCAAATTCCACACTAGTTGCTCTGGTCTAACAAGGTTTGTTCATATCACAAGAACAGAGTAGCTGAATAAAATTCATGAATTACTGCCAAATTCAACATTTATATTTGGTGCTATCACCTTTTGCAAAAACAGAACTTTGTGTGGCAGCTGCCACGAGACACTGATGGTGAACAAACACCAATAGGAGGCCCATCAAGGCAGCAGGCAAGAGGAAAAGGAGAAACAAGACACCCAGCTTCTCTGCCCAGGAAGCAGGAGCAGCAGCCACCCGAGGAGCTGGGGTGTGTGCCCCACGCTGCCCCCCCTCCCCAGGGGAGGGGTGGCCTCTCCTTTGTCCTCCCTCCTCAGAGCCTCTGAGGGGTGTGAAAGTCAAAACCCAGAGGAAGTTCAACAGTGTCAGGATGCAATTACTCAGGAAGGACAGACTTTCTTTGAGAGTCTCTAATTTTCAAATCAGAGAATCTAGAAAACTCGGCAGCTCAAACTCTCCTCACTGCCCATCGTACCCCTGTAAGGAAAGCTTCTTGTCCTCTTACAGAGACACAGGACTGCCTGTCTCAGCAAACAAATTATCCATTTCGATCAGGGCTTCCTCTATGCCAACTCCCAAACCTCTCAGAAAACAGAGCAGGAAAAAGAGAGAGACAGAGAGAGAGAAAGAAGAATCAGGGACATCTGCTGGTTGCCACATCCATTTGCATAATTGGATTAATAAGCTCCATTTTGGAAATGGCCTAAATATATTTTTACATGAACATTGTTCTAAAACCTCATTAAGATTCAATTTACAACCCACCAAATAGCAGAAAACTTTCACTCGAGCTATGATATTATCCCCAGTCAAACCTAACAAAGGAAAGTACACAGGGAAATCCTACAATAATTTGTGGACCTCTCCGGCTTAAACGTGAAGTGGGGCAGGATGAGGCAAGGTGTGATGGCATGAAGACCGACTTCCCTTCGTTTCCTTCAGGAGTTGCATATCTGCTGGGGGAATTCCTCCTCGCAACAGCCAGTCCAAATCTAGGTCTTCAGAATTCACCTGTGTCATTCCTTTGGCAGAAATAATCAGTTTGGGTGGCCACGTCTGGTGGGCATTTCAAGGCTGAATGAGTTTTGCTCAAGATTAACTACTCCAGATCATTCCCTTGAACACAAGATACCTTGTTTAGGGAAGAAGGAGAGAGAATTGATTTGTGTAAACACCTGGAGGTCGGGAGGCTCGTTACATCATCCTCAGAGGCTCCATCAATACCAAATGAATGAATGAATTTGGAGGCATTACTTGTTATGGGATGGATTTGTGGCATCTTTCCCATAGCACTTATTGCCACCTGACATAGTTCATTATCTCTGTCTCTTTCCTAGGATATAAGCTCTCTGAGCTCAAGGACCTTATCTGACTTGCAACCCCCTGTATCTCCTGCACCTAGAATTATGTACGCAGTGGCTGAGAAATATTTGTTGATTAACTATACAAGATCATTGGAAAGTGGCACTCCAAATGACATGTAGAAAGAGCCTGGTGGAACGTTCTACCCAAAGGTTATAAAACATCCAGATTCTTCCCAGAGCAGTTAAACTCCAACTCATGAGAGAAAGACCAAACCAATGACTCAATCAGTAGGTTGGCATATGGTCCCAGTGGGAGCCAAGGCAGGGCCTCAATGCCCATACCATCCTGACCCAGTTAGCTCAGACTCACAGCTGGCTATGGCCCTTCCTAAATTGGCATCCATTTTACATACCTGTGTGCATATATGTATGGGTATGAATGTCTGCCTGTGAGCACACACTTATACAACCTGGGTTTTATTATCTTTATTTTAAAGAAGAGGAAACTGAGGCACATGAAGACTAAGTGACTTGACCTAGGTCATACAGCAGGAAGGTTGCAGACGCAGGATTCTCCCCTGAGCAGTTAGCCCCCTTTGCACCCACCTAAAATGTGGGGAAACACACCATGCATCTAAAAGACTTCTCTGTGCAGAGTCAGGTTGTACACTAGCAGGCCCAGGGAGTGCACTGTCCTCCATGTCTGAAGAGCTCTAGCATATCCAAGAAAAGGCCAAGGACTCTCTCTTCTCAAAGCTACCAGAGGAGCAGTTGCTATCGTTCCCTCATCCACCTCCTAACTGGACAACTCCTCTCACTTCTAGGTATGGATGGAGTTGAAGGAAACCCTGCTATACAACCTTGCTTTTACCCCCTATGGTGTTTCAGCCTTTCTTGGAAAATAAATATATCAATTCTTAGTTACCCCTCTTCAGTAATAGGAAACAAGGAAAGCTACAGAATTTGGTAAAATCTCCTTTTGGCCAGCATTTCAACTTCCCCTTACACCAAGTCTTCCTCCCAGAAACACTCCCAGGCAACAGAACAAATGGTTAATTGAAGTTTTATTTCTTCGCCCCATTTCTCCAATGCTGGGTTTTAAAAGTAGGGAAATAGCTAAAAAGCAGGTAACGGAAGAGAAAAGAGAAGGTAAGTGAGGAAACTGAATAAATTTGAGGCCTCCATATCAGCTCCCGAAAACCCAACTGAATTATTTGATTTTAATTCAATGGCCGGACGGGACCAGCTCAGCAGCCCCATCAAGAAAGGGAGTGTGGAAGGAGGGCCCTTTCAGGAGAGCCAATGGCACAACTTCCTCACTCTGCAATTCTGGAATCTTTTTTGTTTCTTTTTTGGAAGAGAGATTAACATCACTAAATAATAGAAGACCTACATTCTTGAAAATTTAATGACTGTCCTACATCAAGCAGCTGTCAAATTTCCTTGCTTGTTTTCTTGACAAAGTGTTCCATTCCAGACGTTCACAGGAGATCTTGCCTGCATCAGTTTCAAGTCACCACGAAGGGGAAGGTGAAAGGCAACCCTAGAAAGCAGGAAATCCCAATTTCCTAATTAACCTGTTAATTCCAAAGGCCAGCCTGCCTTTCCCCCAAGCGATTCCACAGAAAGCACAGAGTGGAGAATAAACCAGCTACAGTGGCCTTATTTTACTCTGTTGGAATTATTAGCCAGCTACAGATGGCCTCATTTTACTCTGTTGGAATTATTAGCCAATTCCAACACACTTCTCCTGTGTGTCTTTGACTTCTCTCCCTTCCTTCAGTTCACTTCATGGCTGGTGGTCCCAATGCCCAAAACAACCTCTGCAGTGGCCCCCATGTCTTCTCAGCTGGATTCTTTGGCTTGACTCCCCCACCTCCAGTCTCTTCCCATTTCTGGGGGACCCTCTACCATCAACTCTTGGGTTCAAGCCTCCATTCTTTCCTCAATATCAGTTCTCCACCTTCTTTCCCAGTCATAGACTTGGCCCAGTTCTCTCTCTACACTTTCACTCCTCTCCAGGAACAATATCAGGAATAGATGTTGCCAGAAATAACCTGAGCCCTGTCCTCTCACATTCTGATGTCACCCTATGCAGAGGGATATTGGAATTGCCCCTTGCTTCCTGTCTCCCTGGTAACCTCATCCAGAGTCACAGCCTTGAGATCAACTCTTTGTTCCAGTATCATGTCTGCATGGTCCCAGGAGGCAAGAGAACGTGAAACTCAGATTTCCCCACTGTGCTTGAGAGCCACCCCATGCCCTTGAAACTAATGATTAAGCTTCACTTTTAATTACAGGGGAATTTGAATGAGGCACGCTCTCCAATTTCCTCACTGCCCTCCCCGCCCCAGTGGTCCTGGCTACAGCAAGGTTGCCCATTAAAGTTCAACCGGACTTCAAACAGACAGAGTTCCTGACATGCATGCTTCATTCATTGAACATTTACTTCTTGATGTATATTGCTAGCCAAGTTCTAGTTATGAGTAAAGAAGTCAATGTGAGCAAAGAATTCCATCTGGAGAGAAGACAGACATTTGTTTCCTGTCCTTAGTGACTATTAATAGCATTCGCTTCTCCTTGGAGACTGACTTGGGAAATGAGAAGGGGGAGGGGCTATCTGGCAGGAGCAACACATCACAGCATCAAGCTCCACACTCTGTACTCTGCAGGAGACAGAAAAGCTACCGCTAACCCAAGTTAACACTGCAACCAGTTCCCCAAGCCTCCCACTGCTGAGCTCCTGTGCTCAGTATTCGGCTAGATTGCTTTAGTTCATAGCAGTTATCAATTTCTAACATACTATCTACTTTATCTATTCATTACATTTATTGTTTCTTGTCTGCCCCCTCCCACTAGAGGAAGGGAGAAGGGACTTCCTCTGCTTTGTTCACTGATATCATCCCAGTACCCAGGATAGTGTGTGGTACGTAGTAGGTGCTCAATTAATACTTGTTGAATAGGTTAATGAAAATTAGCAGCTGAAGAAACCTTAGCTTTAAGTACCTAAAGAGAATTGTACATCCCAAACTAGTGTATGGCATTAAAGAATGCTCAAAGGAAGGATTATATTATAGCTCTACAGTCCGTCTTTTCCCTTCTTTTTTTTTTTTTTCTGGCATTTGGAGAGAGTGGGGAAAGGGGCAGGATAATGACTATCATTGCTGAAATATTTTTAGGTCTTTGTCTTATTTTGAGTTCCCCAAAAGAGCAGACCTTGAAAGAATGATTCAGGTGCCCGATTTGGGTAATTCTAGGAAGGCCAGAAAGAGAGAGGGGGATGTGAGACAGGGAAGGGAAGGATGCCGGTACAAGCCACTGTGGGCAATTGGGACTCCATCCTGCTGGGGACCCTCTGAGGGAGAGTAGAGAACACATCTCACCAAGGAGGGGAGGAATTTAGGGTATTCTCCCACCAAATCATCCCCCCCCAACCCAACTTTAGTTGCCGGTTACTCTGCAGCAGGGTGGGGTGGGTGTTGAATACATTCCTGAAGCCCAGAGAAAGCCCTCAGACAGAGAGACTGCAATTCTTGAGGTGAGAAACTAGGTGTGTAGCCGATTTCCTCTGAGCTACAGGTGACCACCGACTGGACCAAGGGGATAGGGGCAGGGCACTCACAGTATCTGCTATAGTTCTTCACTGTTTCCATCTGGACCCGCTATGCCTGCATGAAGAGGGGGTAATTGGTTTTGTTCTTTGTTAGTTGTCATGTCCGTCTTTCCCTCATTAGCCTGGTTGCCTGATGTTTAGATTTTTCCTCTCCTCATCAATAAAGGCAATTGAAGTGTTTCCTTTGGGGGTAAAAAGGAGAGAGAGAGAGAGAGAGGGAGAGAGAGCGGGAGGGAGGGAGAGAGAGAGAGAGAGCAAGCTAGAGAATGGAATCCTATAGTGCTTGAAAAAGACAGGAGAAGCAAGCAAGGCTGCATTCAAATCAAAATAGCGTCAGGAAAAAAATAGGAAAAAAATGCCTACAGAAAGTTTCGCTTTTTCTCATTCATTGTTAACACACTGAAATAAAGCACTCTATAAATATGAAGAACTGGGATGTTTGGAGAGCATCAACCTACTCAAGTTTAAAACATGACACACATTCCTGAGGAGCTAACTATAAATTGTGTCATGTACTGAGAATTATTTTTTTCACTTTTTACTTGCTTTAAAATGCAAGACTTCCCGGCCAGAACAATTTGATCAGGGGAAATGTTTCTTGCCTAGAAATGGCAATAAATGTTTAAAAGGAATTTGAATTTCAACAGGCTTACAAATCTGAATTTGATTTCCTGCAACTGAAATTTTGGCTGAGATAATTTACTGAGTGAGTTACTTGATTTTCCACTACAACACACCTTTCTGTCCACTGGTACACACTCACACACATACACACTCACACACATGTGCAGAGTCAGGGGGTGGGAGCATTATCCTTGGGCTCCAACAAAGCACTTCAGACACCCTCTCCAACACTGCAGGAGATGAGAGCAGTGCAGCAAGATAATAGCTAACACTTACTGAGCACTTACTATATGCCAGGTACAATTGTAAACAGGTTTCTCTTTCTTTGTGGAAATACAATCTAATCTGCTCATGAAATATCTTGGACAGATGAATCTAAGAACTGACTATTTACCGGTTTTGATTATTTGATAACATCAATTGAATTTCTGCCATACGTGAGAAAACAGTCCAGCCTTACTTCTTGTTGCTAATGGCTGTTATTACATATGAAACTATACTGTTTACACTCTTGAGTATTTCAATATGTAGGAACTCACTGAATCCATACACCCTATGCAGCCAGTTACTATTCTAGTCCCACTTTACAGAGGAGGAAACCAAAACACAGAGAAGTTAAATGACTTGCTCAAGATCACTTAACCTATAGGTGGCAGAGACAGAATTGGAACCCTGGCAGTTGGGCCTCGAACCCAACTTAGCTAACTACCCCAACACTGGGATGTAGGAGGCATCTACTTCTACCCACATGTAACCTTGATGAAGGATATACCTCTTGGGCCTCAGTATCGTCAACTAACAACCCAGATTATTCTTCATAGTTACTGAGAGTATGTAATTTTCTGATCATTTCCAACATCTGGAAAATGCTAAAAGTCTTTAACATGAGGTATTGGATGTTGGCATAATTAAAGAACATCATTAACCGCAGGATTGTTTAGAGAAGCTGTTATAGCCTCTATTGTGTACACCCTTCAAGAGCATTTATGAAATGCTTACTGCACGTTTAACAAACATATTTTATATTATTTCCAGGACAAGAATGGTGCTAGTTTCATGGCTAGCACAGTAACACCTAACAGGCACTCACACAAACAAGTTTGTTGAATGAATGAATGAACGAATAGCTGGAAGTTATATCAGGGCATATATGTTCTATTAAATTGCAGAACTGTAGTACTGGAGGAGTCCTTAGAAACATTCTCATTCAACCACCCTGACAAAACACTCCTATCCCTTTTTAAAGATGAGAAAATGGAAAGAGTTTGATGAAGTACAGAAAGTAGAGGATGGGAGACAAGACAGAATGAGGTAGACATAGACAGGTTTCTAACTCTGAGTCAGTTCCCATGTTTCTTCATTATTATCTTTAGAGCCAACTTTCAGCATGTCAGCCAATAAACCAGGAACACTTTCCAAAGTCAAATGTGAATGATTTCTGAGGTGTTGGCAGGTTTTTTTGGCCACCTTCTATTAGTATGAAAAATTGAGGTTTTCAATTTAAACTGGATATTTAATCCACTTTAGATCAAATGTTAAAATTCAGGTGGCTAAGGGCATATAGATGTTTGACTCTAAGACTGGTGTAAGACATTCATCATATTCCATTTTCTGATTTAGGCACATAATATAAGAGGCATTTGATCTAATAAAAATGAAGAAGATTCAACTATGATTTCTACAGCAAACTATCAGTAACCCCAGAAGTACAAAGCACAGAGGTTCCAGGTGACTGGCATCTCCAAAAGGTCGCCTTTATTTTCTTGTGCATTTGACACGTATGTTTATTGCGGCACTATTCACAATAGCAAAGACTTGGAATCAACCCAAATGTCCATCTGTGACAGACTGGATTAAGAAAATGTGGCACATATACACCAGGGAATACTATGCAGCCATAAAAAAGGATGAGTTTGCGTCCTTTGTAGGGACATGGATGCAGCTGGAAACCATCTTTCTTAGCAAACTATCACAAGAACAGAAAACCAAACACCGCATGTTCTCACTCATAGGTGGGAACTGAACAATGAGATCACTTGGACTCGGGAAGGGGAACATCACAAACTGGGGCCTATCATGGGGAGGGGGGAGGGGAGAGGGATGGCATTGGGAGTTATACCTGATGTAAATGACGAGTTGATGGGTGCTGACGAGTTGATGGGTGCAGCACACCAACATGGCACAAGTATACATATGTAACAAACCTGCACGCTATGCACATGTACCCTAGAACTTAAAGTATAATAAAAAAAAATTAAAAAAAAAATAAAATAAAAATATTTTCTTGTGCATTTGAACCTTTTCTCAAATTAAGTCCATGAGGATCTCAATGGATCCATCATAATTCCCTAGGCTCCTAGCTGTCTTTCATGAATTCTGATTATGGTTCATAAAAATGTATAATCTACTTCATTAAGACACTAGGGAAGTTGATGGACCCTGGAAGTATGGAGTGTAGTGTTAAAAGAAGAAACAATGGCTGCACTTAACAGCTGGGAAGGATATTTATGTCAGTTCCATTTGATCTTCCTACTGGCAGGGTGATTAGGAGAAGGAGGAAAACCAGAGAAGGATGTCAGGTCTGAAAACACAATCTCAGGCAACTGAGGTCCACCAGATAACCTTTAGGGCATTTTCTTTCTTTCCTTGTTTGTTCTTCTGTCTGTGCGCTGGGAGGAGAATGAACATACTATTTGTTTTCTTTGAAGATTTGCTTCTGATGAGAGATTTTGGGAATGCATCAAGGCTGGATAAGTGCCCATCCCTCAACCTTGAGATGCTGTAAATTGAACAGAACTGGACAGGGTCCATAATTTGCCTTTCCCCATCACTGCTTCTTGTGAAAGGGAAAACAATCGCGTGTTTATCCTCACCATTGACAGTGTGCAGATGTGTTTTCTTAATGGCAATTGTGACACGTTTATTTATCCTCTTGGGTGCTTAGAGCCTGAGCTTTTCACATCTTTTCCAGCTGTACAGGGAAAGGCTGTTGGTAACCTTCTGTTTTTCAAACCAGTTCTCTTACTCTGGATTGTTTGTTTTGTTTTTAAGTAATTTAAACCACACAAATAGCCCTTGGGAGAAGGGTTATTTAATCAAGGGAAAGTTGTTTAGAACACCACCCATGAGATCTTCCCATAGTTCACCCTCTGGCCGGGACAAAGGTGGGGTGATGAGAAAAACTGTGATTTGCCTTGGATCAGTCTTTCTGAGAAAAATTCAAGAAATGGCAGGAAGGTGGGAAGAGACCAAATCTATACATCTCGTTACCCTTATCAGAGAATGTCTCTAGTAATCATACAAAGAAGAAATTAACTTCCACAGGGGCAAAGCTGCATTCTGGTTCACTTTCTGTAATATTAAATTATTGGAGGGTGAATATATACATGATTGATTATCTGTGAGTCTGAGATCCAACTGTTCTGGGTGGCTGAGGATAGTGAGAGAATAACATATTAGGTATTCTATAAGTGCTATTTAGGGAATAACATTTCCTGGATACTCTAGACATTGAGAGAACTAATGAACTTCTAATATCCCTCTACTTTTCACTCTGCATCCTGCCACAAGGCCAAGAGAACCAATTGCAACAGACACTATCTTTTCTTGCTGTGCAACAGATCTATGGCCTCTTTGTGTTGAAATTCCAAGGAGGGTACCACTCTCTGGAATGAGACAGGCCTTCACTCATGTCTGGGGCACACAATGGCAGGCAAGCGGGTAAAAAGATTTGGGGCAGTCGGAGAAGTCAGGTGAGCTGAACCCCAGCCATAACCCTTTGTGCTTCCAAATAGACATCCTAGACATGCCAGATACACGAGCCATTTGTGTGTCAATAAATATTGATTGCACACCTACCAAGAGAGGAGCATTGTGCTGAGTGCTGGAGGTACAACAGCAAACAATATAGACATGGCTATTGCTTTTATGGAGCTTACAGTTTATTGGGGGAAGTAAAGAGAAATCAAGGACCTACTCAAATAAATGAAAAGACTTCTACTAATAAATTGTGAGAAGATTGATGAAGGATATAATGAGTGTGTTGAGATACAGAGTGTGTTGAGAATGGAGGATGGGGAGGGATACTCAAGTATGAGGAGGTAACATTAAGTAGAGTTCTGGAGGATGAAGTGATGGGAAAAATAGCAGAGGAAACAGCAGGTATGAATGCTCTGAGGCAGGAAAGAACTTGCATGTATTTTAAAAGCTGGTGATGGACCAGTGTGCCAAGGGAGTGCTGGGCCAGAGGGAGTATGGCCCAGCATGAAGCTGGACAGGTGGGAACAGTTTGCCAGGTCATGCAGGGCCTTGCAGGCCATGGCCTGGAGCTTGAATTTTATCCTAAGTGCAGTGGGAAGGAAAGGAAGAGTTTATAAAGGGGCATGCCAGTGTGTGGCCCATGAGTTAAAGGATCACTTTGATGGTTGTGTGCAGAATGGACTGCAGCAAGCACTAGTGGATGTAGGGAGGCCAGGAAGGAGGCAGCTGCTGTGGTCCAGGTAAGAGTACATAGTAGTTTTAGGTAGGCAGTGGTGCCAGAGATGGAGAGGAGGCAGTGGATGTTATTGAATTCTCTTCTCCCCTCATTGTCACTGTCTCTGCTTATGAAGGATCAATATCATCATGTTAAAACAGACCTTCGTGTCTAGGTCCTAGGAACTGGAGCCATTCTGTGCCTCAGTTTCCCCATCTATAATGCTAACAGCACCTACATCATAGGATTGATTTAAGATTTACTCAGAATAGGGGCGCTGTTTCCAAGATGGCCAAATAGGAACAGCTCCAGTCTACAGCTCCCAGCGAGATCGACACAGAAGATGGGTGATTTCTGCATTTCCAACTGAGGTACCTGGTTCATCTCACTGGGACTAGTTGGACAGTGGGTGCAGCCCATGGAGGGCAAGCCAAAGCAGGGTGGTGTCTCACCTCACCCAGGAAGCACAAGGGGTCAGGGGATTTCCCTCTCCTAGCCAAGGGAAGCCATGAGTAACTGTACCTGAAGGAGTGGTACACTCTGCCCAAATACTGCACTTTTCTCATGGTCTTCGCAACCGGTAGACCAGGAGATTCCCTCCTGTGTCTGACTTGGTGGGTCCCATGCCTAAGGAGCCTTGCTTGCTGAAAGCACAGCAGTCTGAGATAGACCTGGGACACTGGAGCTTGGTAGGGGGAGGGGCGTCCACCATGGCTGAGGCTTGAGTAGGTGGTTCTATGCTCACAGTGTAAACAAAGTGGCAGGGAAGCTCGAACTGGGCAGAGTCCACCGCAGCTCAGCAAGGCCTACTGCCTCTCTAGATTCCACCTCTGGGGGCAGGGCATATCTGAACAAAAGGCAGCAGACAGCTTCTCCAGACTTAAACATCCCTGCCTGACAGCTCTGAAGAGAGCAGTGGTTCTCCCAGCACAGCATTCGAGCTCTAATGATGGACAGACTGCCTCCTCAAGTGGGTCCCTGACCCCTGTGTAGCCTGACTGGGAGACACCTCCCAGTAGGGGCCAACAGACACTGCATATAGGCAGGTGCCCCTCTGGGATGAAGCTTCCAAAGGAAGGATCAGGCAGCAAAATTTGCTGTTCTGCAGCTTCCGCTGGTGATACCCAGGCAAACAGGGTCTGGAGTGGACTTCCAGCAAACTCCAACAGACCTGCAGCTGAGGGGTCTGTCTGTCAGAAGAAAAACTAACAAACAGAAATGAATAGCATCAACATCAACAAAAAGGACATCCACACCAAAACCCCGTCCATAGATCACCAACATCAAAGACAAAAGGTAGATAAAACCACAAAGATGGGGAGAAACCAGGGCAGAAAGGCTGAAAATTCCAAAAACCAGAACGCCTCTTCTCCTTCAAAGGAATACAACTCCTCACCAGCAAGGGAACAAAACTGGATGGAGAATGAGTTTGATGAGTTGACAGAAGTAGGCTTCAGAAGGTCGGTAATAACAAACTTCTCCTAGCTGAAGGAGCATGCTCTAACCCATCGCAAGGAAGCTAAAAACTTTGAAAAAAGTTAGATGAATGGATAACTAGAATAAAAAGTGTAGAGAAGAGCTTAAATGACCTGATGGAGCTGAAAACCACATTACGAGAACTTCGTGAAGTATACACAAGCTTCAATAGCTGACTCGATCAAGCGGAAGAAAGGATATCAGTGATTGAAGATCAAATTAGTGAAATAAAGTGAGAAGACAAGATTAGAGAAAAAAGAGTGAAAAGAAATGAACAAAGCTTCCAAGAAATATTGGACTATGTGAAAACACCAAATCTACATTTGATTGGTGTACCTGAAAGTGATGGGGAGAATGGAACCAAGTTAGAAAACACTCTTCAGGATATTATCCAGGAGAACTTCTCCAACCTGGCAAGGCAGGCCAACATTCAAATTCAGGAAATACAGAGAACACCACAAAGAGACTCTTCGAGAAGAGTAACCCCAAGACACATAATTGTCAGATTCGCCAAGGTTGAAATGAAGGAAAAAATGTTAAGGGCAGCCAGAGAGAAAGGTCGGGTTACCCACAAAGGGAAGCCCATCAGAC